>NC_136261.1:138014490-138329490 GCF_964187855.1 Myxine glutinosa
GCTTTCGACTCTCTTTGCAGAGCCTCCAGAAAGTCTCCCCAAACTTAAATGGCATAAGCTATGTTACTCTGCATACACACACAAGGGGAAAATAAATGCTAAGCTAGCCAAGGAACAATCGAAAAACGAAAAAGATCCTGAAAGAAAGAGTGTTTCGGCTGAAGCATGTCCGTTTTTACGCAGTAGTACTACTAAGATGAACTGGACATTGTGTATGTTCTGCCAGAACTTTGACAAGAAGCAGAAGACAAGTCGTGTCACAACCTTCAAAATGAGTAATTAAATTACGGAAAAAGCTAAATTTGTACATAACATCTTAGTCCGTACTGCAAATGAGAATGATTTAATCTCAGCTGAGGCATGTTACCATGTTAACTGTCTTAGTAAATTCTTTAGGGATGTCAAAAGGGCGGAAACTGAAAGCAAATCAGCAGACATGGCGATATCATGGTTGTGTCAAGAGCTGCGTCACTCTGCTGAGAAAGGGCACGTATTTGAACTATCTGCAGTGTTCGAGAGGTACAAAGAGTTAGCCAGTGAGTGCGACGGCACAATTCCTACATCGTATCTTAGTAGACTGGGGACTTTTAAAGAAACTTTGTCGAATTGCATTGGGGACATTTATGAATTTCTTGTGCTAAGAAATTTGGCGCCTTCAGAGAAACAAACTTTGCTTCTTCCACGACATTTCAGTCACATACCTCTTTCAGAAATGGTGTGCGGTCAGAACAGTGCAGACTATATTCCCATATTTAGACAACAGGATGATCATTTTCTGTCTTTAGTGCACGTTGCTCTGCAACTCCGCAGTGATATCATGTCACATCCTGCATTCGAAGGTTGCGATGTAAGCGAAAAAGCAGAGTTGGCAAGTGTACCACCATCTGTACTCATGTTTGTGAATATCTTGCTTGGAGGCCAAAGTAGTGTCGATGCTGAGTTTGACGAAAGTGAGATGTCTGAAACTGGTTGGGTGAAGAAGACAAGGGTCCTTAGCATTGGACAAGACATGGTCTATGGTGTATGTGGAGACAAGAAGGCACCGCCTAAACACGTTGGAATGGGTATGACGCTGCACCAGTCAACTCGATCAAAGAAATTAGTTGAGCTATTCCATAATGCTGGGCACATAATCAGCTATAACCGGGTTCTTAGGTATGACACTGCCATGGCTGAAAACACTCTGAAAGCGCTTGATCAAGAAACTGGGGCAGTTGTTACCAGCAACCTGGTTTCGGGACGATTTGTGCATTTTTCTGGCGACAATATTGACATCAATGACTCTACCCTAGATGGCAAAAATACATTTCACGCTACTCAGTTAGCTGCCTGGCAGAGGGGGCCATCTGCTGAAAGCGGTCTTGGAGACATCAAACCATCCAATACGTCAACGTTGGATATACCAACAGCAGTTGAAAAGATCCAACAACAGCAGTTTCCGACACCATCAAAGAAGGTCACAGAAGATGCTGAAAAGTTCATTTGCCATATCTACAAAGAACCATCTGAGAACTGTAATCAAGCCCGCATTAAACTGTTCAACAAATGCCATGCAACAGAGACCCTACCTCCATCTAGTGATGCAGCAAAGTTCCACATAGAGCGTGCAAACTACCAAAGTTTCATTTGGAGAGAGGCCAGTAATCCAATGACAGATCTGCCACCGCCGACTGATTGTGGATGGAAACTCGTTGATGACAAGTTGTCACCGGTTCTTACAACTTTACCGTCAATTCCAAAGGGATGCCGAGAACTTACTCAGTGTGGTTGCAAGAAAGGTTGCAGTTCTGATAGTTGCTCTTGTCGGAAGTGGGGGAAACAGTTCTGCACTGAGGCCTGCAAGTGCAATGCCAGTGAAACACCATGTCGAAACAGGCCAAAGTAGGGGGGGGGGGGGGGTCAGAGCTTACACAGTTAAGCTAATTGGCATTCCCCTGGATGGCTCCTCCTTCCAGCCAATCAGTCTGACAGACTGCAATTGATTCAGGATTAATTAAGAATACATGTGATAATGATCAACTGCCTGCACTCCAAACATGTTTGCCATGAAGTGCATTTTGCGCCTTGTGCCATGTAAGTGCACTTTGCGCCTTGTGACCGTTAGCCTTAATTAAGTGGCTAATTAGTCAAATATTGACATTTAGTGTAGAAAACAATCTTGCTATTATATAGGACTCAGGTAAACCACTTCACTGATGGTATTTAAGGCAACAATTCAAGTGAATTAAAACAGTATGTCAAAAAACGAAAAGTTGCTTCATTACGGATATATTCACAAAAATCTGATTTTTTCCCTTCACAATTCCCTTTACTTTCATAATTGTGAAAAGCTGTAGTAACCTTACCAGACAAAATACTGTAAAATAATTGAAATGTACAGATAGGTGATGTAAAATAAAACATTTTTTCAAAGATTTTGAATTTTGCACTCATTGACCTTTGACCTTGATTAGTGACCTAATTACGCATTTTTGGGCTTGGCAAACAACAGATTCGTATTCAGCACGAAAAACTACCCCAGAAAAAGTGGTTTGCTTGCTTTTACTCAAAAATGCCTCATGAATTCACGTTTCCCAGAAATTTGACTAGACTATTAACAAACTGAGTGGGTCAGCCAAATGGGGCGCGGGATCAATTATGCCCATAGAGGTGGAATTGGAGGGTGGACGCAAAAGTGAGTGGGACCTAAACTCATGTCTTTACACAACGCAGATATTACTAGGGGAAATGGCCTATACTTACACATACTATGACCTAACTAATACTACAAGGTGGCCTACGTGTTGCTCATGGACTAACTATGGGGGGCAACCCTTTAACCTTTAATGACCAATATGTGCAAATCTCAAAACCGTAGCACTGCCCCCCTCCCTTGCCAGACTCGTCCCCGAGTTGAACCCACACAGGTGAGAACGACCGGTTTTGAGAAAGGTTCGGGACTAGTTTTTAATGCCTAAGTCACACATAGGTGGATTTGTCGGCGACTACTGGTGACTGGAAAAATCGCCACCACCCACCGACAATCGTAATGAAACCGTAATGGACGGTCGCCTGTAGTCGTGGTTATCCTCCCCAGATCGGCTGCAGTCGGCAAGAGCCGCAAAGGGGCCAAATATATTTTTTAATGTTTAAAAACGGCGCGCTCAGTCGCACTCGAAAAAAATCCGCCATGCTGTCGTGATGGAACCGCCATGCTGTCGTCGGTATCCGTAATAAGAGCGTAAAGCGGCCGCAACCCAGTCGCTCATAGTCTTCCGCAATCGCCTCACCAGCTAGCACGGCAGAGATGCGAATGCCATACGGCCTTCCTGCGGCATCTTCCCGACTACGGGCCGACACTGTTGTGGCTGCATATCGACTACAGAAGAACTACCACGTCTCCCCTGCGGCTATGGGAGACTGACGACGACAGCAGTAGGACTAGTGGCGGCCGAGTTACGGCCATTGGCGACAAAGATACGACTGCCTGGTGACTGCATTACGACATACCACGATTTTCAGGCCAGGTATAAATAGGGGTGGACATTTCAGCTCACTGCAGTATGGTCAAGGTCTACCAAAGGTCTCTCTACCAACATCTATCATGGATGATGAACATAGGATGAAGCTGGTCCTTCTGAATGACTTGGCAGCACTGGACCAAGATATTGCTGCGAATGACCTACTGCTGGCTCATGCTGAGCTCCATTCCATGGCAAGACAGGATGGTGTGAGGGTCTCCGTGGAGTGAGGTCCTGTGGTGCCGACAAGGATATGGCTTTATTGTTTGGACTTGGGACTTTTGGAAACTTTATTTTTGGGACTTTGGTCCTTTGGAAACTTTATTTATTGGACTTGGGACCAGTGGAAATAATGTGTTGGACTTTCTTTTCATTCTCTCTCCCTGCAGAAAAGTTTGATTATTACATTACAATGATACATCTTTGTTATTTGTTATTGCACATCAAACATCTTTATGCTTCATTTCATACATCATTGAAATGAATAAAGGGAAATGTAAAATAGAGAAATAAAGATTAAAAAAGTTGTGTGAATCGTCTCCAATCGCCGGCGGTCTTATTGCAGTCTTGCGGACATCGGAGTAAACCGCCACCCGGCCCCAATGCAGTCGCCGCGATCCGCCATTGGTCGTAATCTAGCCGCCAGACTGTCGCCATGCTGCCGCCGTGCATCCGCAATGCAGTCGTCTTCGATCTTCAACAGTCGCCATCCCACTCGGGGCGTCGTCGCAATGCAGTCGCAATGTGGCCGCCTGCAGTCACCATACTGCCGCCTGACCATATTTGACCGCCCGAAATCGCCAGTGGTCGCCGAAAAATCTTGATCGCCGGCAGTCGCCGGTAGTCGCCAAAATATCCGCCTATGTGTGACTTAGGCATAAATTACGTGTGACACTTAGGTGTGGTTTCCCTCTACATTTAACCTAACACCCTGTGTGTGACAGTTTTACAACACTAAATATGTCCCACCTACTGCGTTGTGTACTAACTAACAGACTCACACCCACAGCTAACCGAATGCGGAATTGATTCTCAAACTAAACATAAAGCCGGTGGGGGGCATGTTATTTACAACACTAAACTAACAAGCATTCTGAGTATTGGGCTGCAATACATGTCCCCTACCAAAGTTCAAAGTGCCATAACTTTGTCAAAAATAATCGAATATGCAAATTTATGCACGGTTGATGCTGGTTTTCAAACTTGATCTGAGGTATGCTGAGACACATGTGTGTCACGCCTCGCCTCGTTGATCAGCCTGCAAGGTCGCTCCATGGAGCGCTCTGCACGTATTGCACTGTGTGAATTATATAAATTATTACCAACTCACGGTCTGAGGTACTCGCGATTCAAGAGATATCCATTTTTAAAATATTTTCGTTTAATTAACGATATCTGCCAAACCACGTGCCCTATCGCAAATTCCAAAAGGACATTTTAGTAGACTGACATGCTGAACAGATTTGTAAAGTTTCCCCTCGATTGGATCAAAAATGAGGGAGGGGCTCGGTTTTAAAGGTTCATGCTTAAAAACGTCATAACTGAAACCATCAGTAATTTATTATATTTTTCGGTTCACGATCAATGATCGATGTGTATATATATGTTGCTCGGCTTGGCTCCGCCCCTCTGGAAAGTGCGCGCTGTGTCGCGCTGTTGACGTTCGTGAGACGAGGCTGAGGACGCGCAGTGCGGCTTGAGGAGAACTCGAGAATAAACAAGAGATATCCATTTTTTTAAAAACATTTCATTTAATTAACGATATCTGCCAAACCACGTGCCCTATCACAAATTCCAAAAGGACATTTTAATGCTGAACAGATCTGTGAAGTTTCCCCTCGATTGGATCAAAAATGAGGGAGGGGCTCGGTTTTAAAGGTTCATGCTTAAAAACGTCATAACTCTGAAACCATGTGACGCATGATGTCATGCTCGCTGACTTTTTTGTTCGTCATGGGTATGCGATTTTGCCTGCAAAGTTTGGCCTTGATCTCTTCAGCCGATGCAGAGAAAAATGGGTTTTCGTGTTTTCACGAAAAACAATATGGCGGCTGAACCACGTGACCTGTGACGTCATAATTACCATTCAAATATTCCACAGACCGAGTCCATCATATGGTGAAAATTTTATCTCAATCGGTCTTATTATTGCAGAGAAAATCTTTTTTAAAGGAAATTAAAACTTAAAATGGCACTGAGTTAAGGATCATCAGAATTACCAAAGTTCAAAGTGCCATAACTTTGTTAAAAATGATCGAAACGTCGTGAAGTCGTCGACCTTGACCTGTAACTTATCATGCGGAAACCATGTGCCAAGTTTGAAATCATTATCATTAAGCGTTTCGAAAAAAAGTCCGGAAAACTGTTCTTTGCGTGACGGACTGACAGACTGACGGACGGAGGGACGGCGTGCAAACCTATAGTCCCCTCCGGTGTACACCGGTAGGGGACTAATTATTTACATCTCTATAACCCAGGTCCTGTTCTTTTGTGGAAAGAAATTTGGAGGGGAGAAAACAACAATGCACCAATGCACCAATACACAAAAATGCACAAAAATGCACAATCACCATTTCAAATGTCATATTTGCTGCTTGGCTGCATCTTCTTGCTTCCTGCTTTGTCTTTGGTGTGCCATAATAAAAACTTACAGGTCTTCTTTCCTGACACACCAGAATACAAGGTACAAACCGTGTTCGTTTTTATCTGCCAGCAGGGCCAATCTTCCGAATCCTCCGCTTCCGGTCTTGCCGGCGAGGTTTCGTTTTTTTGCAGCTGTCCACGCTCTCCATCAAAATCGAAGTTAAGTAATTGTTCCCATTTGTATTTTCGTTATAACTGTATTTATTTTATGGTGTGTGTACGTATAGTGTGTCCCGAGGAAGATTTTCGGTGCAAATCTTTCATACCTGTATAGAAAATCGTGTTAATTCGTGTCGTGTCTTTGAGGCCTTGTACAGTGTCCAACTTTGAGGCTTTGTTTTTCTCTCAGCGGTCCGTCGTTTGTGCTCCAATAACTTTCGTTCTCTGTTTTTCCCAGTCTTTTCACCCCATAGCCTACTTCCTTGTTTAAAATCTCAACTCAAAAACAAAAAACAAAATTCCTTCTCTGTTCTTATTCGTTGTTCTCATTCGTTTATTCGTTCTTATTCGTTCGTTCGTTCTTTGACCACGTGTTTCTCCCCCATTTCCCCAGATAGTTTTCACTGTTAAACTTTAAAATGTTTACACTTTCCCCTCAAGTTCTGTATTCCGTCGTATATTATAACACCTTTATCTTCTTCTTCTTTAAAAGGTTGCTTTCGACTTGCTCACCAAATCTATTCATCCCAAAAAAATTCCATCTCTTACAGTGCCTCTTTTCGACATTCCCTAAACTCTCCTGCACTCCATCCTCCCTCCAGCGTCCTTAAACGTATTTTTGACTCGGTCACAAGAAACTCATTTTGCAATAAATGTTCGTTTCCCATTAATCGTACACTTTCTAAAATCCAATCTCACCCCTCCCCTCCAAATCTTCCCCATAACGCCTCCCCTCCAAATCTTCCCCATCACCCCTCCCCTCCAAATCTTCCCCATCACCCATCCCTTTCAAATATTACCCCTTGCCCCTCCCCTCCAAATCCTCCCCATCACCCATCCCTTTCAAATCTCCCCCCTTGCCCCTTCCCTCCTAAACTCCCCCCACACCCCTCCCCTCCAAGACTCCCCCTCGCCCCTCCTAGACTCCCCCCTCACCCCTCCCCTCCAAATCTCCCCCATATCCCATCCCTTTCAAATCCCTCCCCTTGTCCCTTCCCTCCTAAACTCCCCCCTCACCCTCTCCCCTTCAAATCTCCCCACCCTCATTTCTTCTCAATTTCCCCCCTCTCACTCCCCCTCCTCAAAGCATCCTCCCCGCTTCTTCCCCCTTCCAACTCTCACCTCCATCTCCCCCAACCTTCTTCCTCGCTCTTCCCCCTCCTCAAATAACGCCTCATTGTGCCTCACCCAATCACCATCAAACCTTTTGTCCGCCCCATCCTTCCCTTCCTCCAAGCTATTCTGAAATCTCTGACACACCTTCAACAGCTCTCCCTACCTCTTCCACATCTTACCCTACCCCTCCTCCCCCCTGTTCTGTATCCGATGCTCCCCCTTCCTCTTCATTAACGGTATGGACCTCAAACATCCGGGGCCTTCGTTCAAACTTAACTGACCTCTCCATACAGGTTGCTTCTGACAAACCAGACGTGATCTGCTTAACAGAAACTTTCCTCCTTAATGATGTCTCTGATTCCTCAGTATCTCTCCCGGGTTACTCCCTCCTCCGGTATGATAGACCTGAGCCTCGTCCTGGAGGTGGGGTTGCTATCTTTATCAAAAACTCTCTTCCTCACTCGCCCTGCACTGCACTCTCTCCACCTCACCCCCAGGAATACCTCTGGCTATGGCTTCCCCTTCGCTCCAACCTCTTGTTCATATGTGTGTTGTACCGTCCACCAAACAGTGATGACTCCATCTACATCTCGCTGTCTGATAATATGGACCAACTTCTATCTACTCATCCCAACTCTCTCTTCCTCATATGTGGTGATTTCAATTCACCTGTCACAATGTGCTTGTTAAATTGGACATCTCTCTGACCATTCTCAGGGAGCCTGCTCAGCGTCGACGAGTCTGGCATTTCACTCAGGCCAACTGGCACGTTCTTCAAGCAGCCATCAATCATCTGGACTGGTCTCGCATCTCTACCACCTCTGACATCAACTCATCCTGGGAATTCTTCCAAAGTAAATTGCTCTCTCTCATGCACAGATTTATCCCATCTCGTCTTCAGTTGTCATACACTTCCTCCCATCCATGGTACACGGAATCTTGTGGTGAGGCTGTTGCCCAGAAACAGCTTGCCTTTGTCTCCTGGAAAGCAAATCCAATGGAAGGAAATCTCATTTCCTTTCACAAAGCCCGAAACAAGTGTGTGTCCACCCTCAGGAGAGCCAGGAAACAATATCTCTCCGTTCTCAAGACCGAACTCTCTTATCTGTCTCCCTCTTCCAAATCCTGGTGGCGTCTGGTCAAATCTGTTTCTGGTGTTTGTTCCCCTTCCATCCCCTCCCTTACCTCAAACGGCTACACAGCTGACTCCGCACGTGAAAAAGCTGAATGCCTCAACTCTGTGTTTGCCTCTAAATCTTGTGTCCCAAACCCATCCCTCTCTGTACCCACCGTATCCAGTCGTACCCAACTGCTCCTGGACTCCGTGTCCTTTCCTCCTGACAAGGTGGAAAAGTTTCTGTCAACCCTCGACTCTGATTCTGCAACTGGACCTGACGGCATCAGCCCACGGGTCCTAAAATCCTGTTCTTCCGCTCTTTCACTCCCTCTCTCTGTTCTCTTCACCCTCTCTTTTGCTCAAGGTCAACTGCCATCTGCTTGGAAATCAGCCAACATCACCGCTTTGCACAAAAGGTGCAAAAACAGAACCTAGCAACTACAGACCAATCAGCCTTCTCCCAATTATCAGCAAAGTAATGGAATCCATCATTGCTTCGGATATGAAATCTTTCCTCTTCTCCAATGGCTTGATATCTGATCATCAATTTGGTTTCAGACCAGGTCACTCTACTCTGGACATGCTGCTTCTGCTGTCTCAACAATGGATGGAGGTCCTCAATGCCAAACAGGAAATTAGAGCTGTCTCCCTCGACATATCACGTGCCTTCGATACGGTCTGGCACCCCACTCTGCTCACCAAACTCCCCTCCTTTGGTATCCATGGAAATCTCCACGCATGGCTGGCGGACTTCCTCTCTAGTCGTAGTCAACGTGTGGCCCTGAATGGGTTTCTCTCATCTCCTCTTCCTGTTCAGGCTGGAGTTCCCCAAGGCAGTGTTCTGGGCCCTGTGCTTTTTCTGGTCTTCATCAATGATCTCTCTGACTCTCCTCTCTATCTCTTTGCTGATGGCTCCACTCTCTGCCGCTCCACTCCCCATCCCTCAGATCGGCAGTCTGCAGCCTCCTCACTCTCTGCAGACCTGGACAAAATCACAGACTGGGCAAACAAGTGGAACATGTCTTTCAATCCTGACAAATCTCACACTCTTACGATGTCTCTCCGAAAAGACCGACTGGACAACCCTCCCATCTACTTTCTGAATAATCCTCTCCAAGAAGTTCTGTCACTCAAGCTTTTGGGTCTCACTATCTGCCATGATCTTTCCTGGGAAAACCACATTTACAAGCTGGCCTCCAAAGCCAGTCGCCGACTGGGCATCCTCCGTCGTGCGAAGTCCTTCCTTGGCACACCTGAGCTCCTCACCACATACAAGGCTTTCATCCACAGCTCAATCGAGTACTGCTCTCCCCTCTGGGCTGGTGCTCCTGCCTCACACCTAGCTCATCTTCACGCTGTTGAAACCAAAGCGTTCAGAATCATTGGAATCTCCCGCGATGACGCTATCTCCGAGGGCCTTTCACTTACTCACCGCAGGCAGGTTGGTGGTCTTTCCGTCTTCTGCCGACTCCTCTCCGGCCTTGCTCCCCCAGCTCTCTCTGGGCTCTGTCCCCCAAATATTCCTACAGGTCGCACAATATCTGCCTGCAACCCTCTTATGGTTAAACTGCCAAAATCAAGACTCTCTGCTCACCTTCACTCCTTCATTCCTCTTTTCTCCCGCCTCTGGAACAAACTCCCTCACTCTCTTCAATCCCACTCCTCCCTCCAGGTCTTTAAAACGGCTGTTCACCACCATCTGCTCACCTTCACTCCTTCATTCCTCTTTTCTCCCGCCTCTGGAACAAACTCCCTCACTCTCTTCAATCCCACTCCTCCCTCCAGGTCTTTAAAACGGCTGTTTCTTCCCCAATCCAAAAGTAAATCTTCCCCAATCCAAAACCTTGATCTTTTCTACCCCCGCTAATTTCACCCCAAATCCACTTTTTTGAGGTGCCGACTTCTTTCCTGGAAGTCCTTGGTGTCCTTGCGTTCGATACCTATCCTGCCTCCCCCCAGGCCCTCTCCCTCCCACACATCTCCCGATGTCCCTGCTCTGAAATGTTGTGTTTGTGTGCTTCCTCCCCTTCTCCCCCCATCTTGTCGACCGCTCCCCTTTTTATATACTTTGTTTGCTTGTTTGTTTGATTTGTTTGTTTGATAAATGTTAGCTCTTTCACGAGCCTCGACTCTGTATACAAAAAAAAAAAATCTTAGGTGGTCCGTCTGCGTGACATCGACGCCACTTAGAACCAGTGGTCCGCAGGTGCAAGGTAACGTTTGCAGCAAATGACCACTCAGCAAAGATGCCAGGCCACAGAACGTGTGGTCCATAAGGTGTATTGGTGCAGCAAAAGGTAGCAGGGGCGCCGCACAAGTGTAGCCTAGCGCAGCTGCACAATTCAGGGTTCCTGCACACTCCCCTCCAAAATGAGTCCATGGGTGGGGAGGAAGACAAAGCACAGTTAGCGGAGGAAAGGGCGCAAGGGTACACACAAACACAAGGCAATGCAACATGAGGGGCGTGGGAGAGCGAGCAGAGCAAGCTCGTCCCTAACCGTTTGTAACCTCCCATGTCAGCCTACACTACCCTTGCCCTTCCCTGTATTTACAAATTACGAATTCGTCACTCTGTCTTGTCTCCCATATCCCCCTCTAAACCAAATTCGTCTTCCAATCCCTCCCAAGAAGGAAGAGATGGAATAAACACAATGTCAACTCTCACGTCATGATGCGTCTTTACCATCCAAATAGTTCGCAAAACCTGGTGTGGAGTTCCATCTCCTTGGTGAGTGGATGTGGATGGTGCGAAGAGATTCCTCATCCTAACTATACTCTAATAACATTAACTCAGTTACACTACCCGGGGTCTTGCCCTGCCAATCGGCATCTTTAAACTATGTGGTTCTAAAAACCAATTCCCATTGCCCCACCCTGTGGTGCCTTCCAGATTTGGGTCTCACTCCCCAATTTTTCACTACTGTGCCGTCGCACAATTTCGGGTCTCTGCAGACCTGGACAAAATCACAGTCTGGTCAAACAAGTGGAACATGTCTTTCAATCCTGACAAATCTCACACTCTTACTATGTCTCTCCGAAAAGATCGACTGGACAACCCTTCCATCCACTTTCTGAATAATCCTCTCCAAGAAGTTCTGTCACTCAAGCTTTTGGGTCTCACTATCTGCCATGATCTTTCCTGGGAAAACCACATTTCAAATCTGGCCTCCAAAGCCAGTCGCCGACTGGGCATCCTCCGTCGTGCGAAGTCCTTCCTTGGCACACCTGAGCTCCTCACCACATACAAGGCTTTCATCCGCAGCTCAATGGAATGCTGTTCTCCCCTCTGGGCCGGTGCTCCTGCCTCACACCTAGCTCGGCTTCACGCTGTTGAAACCAAAGATTTCAGAATCATTGGAATCTCCCGCGATGAAGCTACCTCCGAGGGCCTTTCCCTTACTCACCACAGGCAGGTTGGTGGGCTTTCTGTCTTCGACCGTCTCCTCTCTGGCCTTGCTCCCCCAGCTCTGTCCCCCAAATATTCCTGCAGGTCGCACAAGATCTGCCTGCAACCCTCTTATGGTTAAACTGCCAAAATCAAGACTCTCTGCTCACCTTCACTCCTTCATTCCTCTTTTCTCCTGCCTCTGGAACAAACTCCCTCACTCTCTTCAATCCCACTCCTCCCTCCAGGTCTTTAAAACAGCTGTTCACCCCATCTCTTATCTTCCCCCATTCAAAACCTTGATCTTTTCTACCCCCGCTAATTTCACCCCAGATTCACTTTTCTGAAATACCAACTTCCTTCCTGGAAGTCCTTGCGGTGTCCTTGTGTTTTATACTTCTCACACCCCTCCTCCCCTTCCCACGCTTCCTCCCCCCAAGCCCTCACCCTCCCACAGATCTCCCGATGTCCCTGCTCTCAAATGTTGTGTTTGTTTGCTTCCCCTTCTCTCCCCATCTTGTCTACCTCTACCCTTATTATATGTTTTGTGTGTCTGTTTGATTTTTTTTTGTGTGATAAATGTTAGCTCTTTCACGAGCCTCGATCCTGTATACAAAAAATAATAATAATAATTAACCACTTGGCAGAATGCCCGCAAAATTTGACAGCGGTGTGTTGGGCTACCTGGACCCAGACCACACAGGTTCACTCACGCCATGGTGAAGAGTTTTACCTTCCCCTCCTGCTGCACCACAAGACCGGTCCCACCAGCTTTCCTAGATCTACGGACGATCGATGGATAGGTGCTTGCGACATTCAGACAAGCTTGTCAGACTAACAGCTTGGTGTTGTTGCCAACTGGTGGCCAGAAGCTGCATCTACACTTATTCACTGGTCAACAGCCAAATTGGTTCTGACTTATTTTCAACTGTTTCTCACTAATTTGGTGCCCACGAATCCGAATCTGACCTTAAAATGTCGCTATCATGTGAACTTGACGTAGTACATCATAAGTGTGGAAAAAATCTTTAGAGCATGCGAATTTCTTGATTAAGTCTTCATAAGTCTATTTATCGTCACAAAAATAATATGAACTTAATGTTTTTATTTATATCACATTAAAAGTGCTTCTGAACTTTACTTTTGCGTTTGTAGGAGCAATCACTTTCACGCTGTAAAGTCCAACAGTAGTCGCCCATCATGTTTGGATTAAATCGGCCTTGATATCGAGTCTCCATGATGGCAATCTCCTGGTGAAACCTTTCTCCATGTTCATCACTGACATCGCCAAGATTTTGTGGAAAGAAGTCCAGATGAGAATGGAAGAAATGTATCTCGAGTGACATTCGAGCACCGAGCGCTTGGTAACTCTTCAACATCTTATCCACAAGCTCTTCATAATTTGGTGCTCGAAACTTTCCAAGGTAATTGTTAGCAAGAGCCACAAAGCTATCCCAAGCAACGCTTTCCAGCTCAGATAGTCTCGTTACAAAGTCCTGATTATTGAGTGCAAGACGAATTTCGGCTGTGGCTGATATTCCTATGGTATACTGGTTCTCAAACACTGGATGTGCTAGTGAAAATTGGATATCATAATCGAAATCTACAGGTTCATGTTCGTTAGAATCACCTCAAAATATACTAGAACCATGAAACTTTTAAAATTTTGTTGACCAGTGATTAGTCCCCTACCGGTGTACACCGGAGGGGACTATAAGTTTGCACTCCGTCTGTCCGTCCGTCATGCAAAGAACAGCTTTCCGGACTTTTTTTTTCTAAACTCTTAGTGCTAATGATTTCAAACTTGGCACATCGTTTCCTCATGATAAGTTACAGATCAAGTTCGAACTTCACGACGTTTCGATCATTTTTGACAAAGTTATGGCACTTTGAACTTTGGGAATCTGATAATTCTGATGATTCTTAACTCAGTGCCATTTTAAGTTTTAATTTCCTTTAAAAAAGATTTTCTCTGCAATAATAGGACCGATTGAGATCAAATTTTCACCATAGGAGGGACTCGGTCTGTAGAATATTTTAATGTTAATTATGACGTCACCGGTCACGTGGTTCGGGCGCCATATTGTTTTTCGTGAAAACACGAAAACTCCCTTTTCTCTGCAACGGCTGAACAGATCGAGGCCAAGCTTTGCAGGCAGAATCGCATACCCATGACGAACAAAAAAATCAGCGAGCATGACGTCATGCATCACATGGTTTCAGAGTTATAACGTTTTTAAGCATGAACCTTTAAAACCGAGCCCCTCCCTCATTTTTGATCCAATCGAGGGGAAACTTCACAGATCTGTTCAGCATGTCAGTCTACTAAAATGTCCTTTTGGAATTTGTGATAGCTCACGTGGTTTGGCAGATATCGTTAATTAAACGAAAATATTTTAAAAATGGATATCTCTTGAATCGCTTTATTGATCGACGTGAAACTTCATACTATAGTAGAAGTCATGAAGAGTAACATGTCTGCAAAATTTCAAGATGATTGGATGTACGGTCTGGAAGCTAGAAGTTGTTATTGCGTGAAGAAGAAGAGGCGTCAAGTGTGCGGATTTAATTATTTACCACATGTACAGACTGAAAGCATCGTTGGCCACGACCTGTCGCGGTCATTTTAACCTCAAATAACATTCTAATTTAAGATTTGTCAATAGCTGAGGTATATTAACAAACGAATAAAACAGATTTGGTCAAATTCTGACTTTTTTAACTCGATCGCATTTGACAGAGTTGTGACAAGCTGAGGAAGAAGAAACCTCGCATTGGCTTCTCCAATGTGCCATAAAAAAATGGATATCTCTTGAATCGCTAGTACCTCAGACTGTGAGTTGGTAATAATTTATATAATTCACACAGTGCAATACGTGCAGGCCGCTCCACGGAGCGACCTTGCGGGCTTATCAACGAGGCGAGGCGTGACACACGTGTCTCAGCATACCTCAGATCAAGTTTGAAAACCAGCATCAACCGTGCATAAATTTGCATATTCGATCAGTTTTGACAAAGTTATGGCACTTTGATCTTTGGTAGGGGACATGTATTGCAGCGCAATACTCAGAATGCTTGTTGAGGTTGGCTTCTGAGTTTTAATGTTAATGTTATCATTATTCAGAATTTTAATTGGGTGGCAGTTTCACTGTTCTACCCATCCTACCTCCCTCATAAAGATTGGATTTGTATCATTGTCTTTTTTGGCTTTGTCTTTGTATTTGGCTTTGTATTTGGATTTGTCTTTGGGCAAGCGTCTTTGGGCTTCCTGAAAAGCGCTATATAAAATAAATGCATTATTATTATTATTATTATTGTCTATTAATAAACTGATAGCTAAAATTCATGTGTTGCGGACAAAGCCCAGACGTTATGGGCCAAATGACGTCCTGTGTCGAAGTTTCCTGGTGTCATGCCAATGCTTCCTCATTTGTGTCATATTTTCTTGAACATTGAACTCCACCCAGATATTCAAATATTTGACTGAATATCTCACGCAGTCACTTGAAGAGAAATGATCTTGACTTTAGTGACCTCTGGTGGTGTTATTGTGAGTTGAAAATATTGTAATGTTTACTGTTCACAACTACCCACACAAAATTGTCCACTTATTTCAAAATAAGTGGCAGGTATCGTCCCTGTTAGTCGCAGGTATCGTCCGATTTATTGAGAAAAAACATGCTATAAAGTACATCAAAGGTAATTCCGATGGATGGATACTTAGTAGGAACATTCTCTGGTGTTTGACTCGATCCATATAAGGAGTTTGATCGAATAAGATGTTTTTCATTATTAAACATTAAGCTTGTAAAAGAGGAACATTAAGCAAAAAAAAAAAAAAAAGAGAGAATATGTACCAACATTGTTAAGATGGAAACACAAATCCCCTGCCAATGAGGTCTGGAATTGGTCAAATCATAATGAGCGATGCCAGAAAGATGCTTTCTGATTTGGAGCAAAATGGATTTGCAAACTGTAAGGTAACTTTCGTTTTGTGCTCCCAGTCAGAAATGGCTGTGATCAATAAGAGAGTTAGTGGCCACAGCTGTCAACATGAGTGAGAGAGGTAAAAGAAACCACCTTTAGAGGCCATTTTCCCCCCACAGAGCAGGGGTTGGCCTTTTTTGGGCACTATGTTCCCCTTTTTGAAGCAATGTTTTTACGGCCGGATGCTCTTCCTGCCCCCAACCCTGTTAGTCGCCTCTTGCGACACACAGGGAATTACCCGCCAACCCTGATAGTCACCTCTTGCGACACACAGGGAATTACCAGTGAACTGGTACTCAATTTGCCGACCTCGGAAAGATGACAGGCTGAGTCAACCACGCTGGCATTAATTCAGCGATCGCCCGGGATTCGAACCCAGGATCCTAGGATCCCAAGCCGGCACCCTATCCGCTGAGAGAGGTAAAAGGATAGAGTTATTTTGTGAAAGAGGTGTCTTAACCCCATTTGCCATTGTACAAGGCACTAGTACATCTTTGACCTGGCAGGATCTCAATCTGCAATGGGCCGGACGATTTTATATATTCATCTTGTTCTGTGGCCGAGACTAAAATGTGACCACCATACATGATGCTTTCAGGAGGCAGTCATAGAGAAAAATGTTCCAAACAAGTCAGGAGACGACGATGGTTCATGAGCGAGCGGTATTCAATGACAAAGGACGGACTATAGAAGGTTACTGACCTTGAAATTAGATAGAAAATAATGTATAATCAGTTATGAGGTTAGTTAGCTACACAATACTGAAAATTCGGTTCGATTCTGACAACTTTGAAAATTTGACCTTTGTGACCTTCAAAGGTCGAAGATTCTGAAATTTGTTGGAAAGCTTGTATTTCATGAGGCTGTCCAGCAGGATGGTTCAGAGATATTGCACTTGCCTTTGAGCTGTTTAGTCTATGGTAGATTCCAAACCAAAGTATAAGTTGTCAGATTGGGGTTTTCATCAGTTAGTGTGCCACTCCTCCGATAGACATTACGATGGGGGAATGAGGGACGTGTTTAAGCATTTGCTGGTGAACAATCAATAATACTACACTGTTTTTCCCAATCAGTAGCTTGTTGTCACTGGATGGCCAAATTTTAAATTGCTGCCCTCATGTGTCACTGACATCCTGGTCAAGTTTGAAAGTGCTGCCCTCATGCATCAGCAGCACAGCCACGTCTCAGCGATCCAACCAGGAGGCCAATTTTCTACAAGCAGTAGTGAACAGTAATATTTTTATTTAGTAATATCATTTAATATCCCAGCATTAATGCAATCCAACTAATGAAGGATAGCGTAACTATTGCTAAACAGCTGTTGATGGTTAGGGCTAGGGTGAAAATGAAACGGTTCAGTGTCCTGTCGAGGGTGGTTCATGGTTTTTAATTTTTTTTGATGCAACTGTACATTTCTTCCTCCCTTTAGTTGTTGTTACCCTCGCCAGAGGAGAGGGTATTGCATTTGAGTCTGTTTGTCTTTGTCCGCACAGAATAAATATGATTTTCTCTGCAACCATTGGTCCGATTGACAGAAAACTTTCACCATACGTGCAACTCCACCTTTAAAAAAATTTTAAATAATTATGACGTCGTAGGTCACGTGGTTCGGCCACCATCTTGGAAAAACCGAAAAACTTTGCACCTCTATATCTCTGAAAGTGCTGAATAGAAAAAATTGAGACATGGCTCATTGTAAAGAACTCTCCATGGGGAATAAAATATGTTAATGATGATGTCATAGGTGCCTCCATTATGACGTCATAATTTGACAAGTACAAAACGTCATCCGATCAAGATGAAATTTCTTGAGCAGAGTCTAGGAATAAATTAGTGGAGGAAAAAAAAATAATGACATCATTGGTCATGTGGTTCGGCCACCATATTTGTTTTAACACAAAAGCCACTGAAAATACATTCTGGCGAGGGTTTGCAATCTGATTGCTCATTTTCTTCTTGTTGTTGTTGTGTAGCCCGGGACAGTCTCTAAAAGAAGCCCACGGCAAGCAGACAGCCGATTGATCTCGCAGGAGCAACCCAGAGATCTCGCACATCCAGGATAGTATATCCCCGGCTTCATGAAGTCAGGGCCATGATGGAGTTCGAGAGAGAAGAGACAAGAGGGAAAGGGCCAGTGCATGGGCACTGTTGTATAGCCCCAGACAGTTCTCGCGAACAAGCCCACGGCACGGAAAAAGCCGATCAATCTCACAGGAGCTACCAAGAGATCCCGCATATCCAGGATGGTGTACCCCCGGTTGCACAAATTCAGGGCGACGACAGAGAGAGGGAGAGAGAGAGAGAGTTAAAGAGAAAAAGCAAGAGAAGAGGGAAAGGGCCTGTCCATGGGGACCGATCGCATCCCTGATAGTTGTCCTCCCTTTAGTTGTTTCCAATGCCGGCTCTTTGGTTGTGTTGGGTAAAGTTAACATTCCATATCAATTATAGAGGTGACTATGCAAACTATAGGCAATCCGCTGATGTAAAATGCACCTACAGTGGGGATAATCATGGTACTGTATTCAGAGAATTTCTGGAAGCAAGTCAAGCCAATGAGATCCAGAATATTGTTATGGTTGTGCCATAAAGGCAAACCCCCTATAGTCAATTGCACGACAACATGTAGCCTGCATTAGTCAGTTATGTCTTATTGAATGTAAAGATTAGCCCTTTCCCATTGTGTAGTAATAAAGACCAAATATGCGTTGAGTTAGGCAGGATGTCAAGCCTTTGTGGCTGGGAGAAGCCATTACTAATGTGCAGGAAGGCGTGGCCAGAAGCACAGACCCATGTGACCAGTGAGGAGGTGGGAACACCTAGCCAGGATGCGACAAGCCTCAGCCAATGGGAGGCTCTGGAACATTTTGAAGGGCGTGGGCAGGTCTGGTAAAAGCCCACGCCGAGCGCATTATCATTCTCTTTGCTTTTGGATTTTTCTGCACTACACCACCTGTTCTGAACTCTTGTTGTGGATTTTGCCACGTCGACGACCTCCTGCTCTGTTCTCTCTTTGCCTCGTGGACGACACAATTCTCTTTGCCTGGGATTTTGCCACATGGACGACACCCTGCTCTGGACTCTTGTTTTGGCTCCACCAGACGACACGTGTTTTGGCCGTTGTTCTTCGTCGACACCCATCGCCCTTAACCAGTGTCCTTTTTCCCTGTGTGTGTGTGTCAGAGTGTGAAGGCGCCAAGTCGGGGTTATTTTAAGGAAGAATTGGTAAGCTGTATCTTCGTCTCTGTTTCTCTGTGCCTTCAAAATAAAAGGCTGTACATTTTGTTGTTACTTTCTAACCTGTTCGGTACGTCTTTTCTCCATTGGCCTAGCATCATCCGGGACTAAATTTGACTAGACTCAGGTCCATACATCTCATGGGGTAATGCTGCTTTCCACACCGTGCAAAGCCGCTCGGCCCCCATAAGGTGTGGGAAAGTGAGGGTTCGATCGCGCGGTTCTTCGGCACGCGCGTGCACCTTGAAGGTATTCGTGATTCTCCGGTATTAAGCGAGCGGAATCACGGGAAAAAAAATTGTTGTCGAGGTGGATTTTTGAACCCGGCCCCCCGCAACAAATTGTTGTCAGGAGTGGGGATTTGAACCACCGCAACAATATTAAAGTTTATGAGCAGGTGTTCTTTGCTGATGATGTAACATATGTTCAAGTAAGCCTGGTGTTGGCTTAAGGGTTAAGATGCCTGCCTTATTGTCTTTGGGTCTTGAGTTTGAGCCCCTGTCATGCTGTTAAATAACACCAGGTGTGTTGATTCAGCCTGTCATCCTTCCAAGATCGGCAAAATGGGTATCAGCTGACTGGCACGGCCACGCTCCCAGCAACGATGCAACCAGCAGCCACAGGCTGCCTATGAAATAATAATGTGTTCTACTAATTGTTGCTGGAGAAAATATACTACTTTGTGATGCACACTGCACCATGAAAGCTTGAAGGCTCAAGTACACCTGGTTTCCTTCGCTACTCAGACCGAACTTATGGGATGCTCCTCCTAACCAGAGGCCAGATATACTGTAGCATAGGAGATGTTGGTTGTATCGAAGCAGCAATTGATCAGTTTTATCACAACGTGAAATGTCCACATTATTGCTGAGGCTGGAAGGTGCTTCCTGAGTTGGACCACCATGACACCTTGAAGAAAGTAAACATCAGAGGAGATGTATCCCCCAACTTTGAGTGGCCTCATATAGATAGGTCTTGTGATAGACGAACTCCCCATTTTAAAAAAGCATTTAAGTTGTTGTGTAATGCAGCGTTACACTCTCATACTCCAATTTTAGATTCAGTCCTAATTACATTAACTGGGTTGTGAAACTCAGCGCAATCCTGAACATGTCTACTCTGCTGATTCCTATCGTGCCCCTTGCAATGTATTAAGTCTGGACCCTTACGTCAACATCTGATATCAACTTTTGATAAATCGGAAGTAGGATTTCTATCATTTTTTCGCATTGTGTGTCCCCTTTCTACTTTGGACTGAATGATCGTTTAAAGGCCATTTTTCCCTGCCAGAGCGGGGGTTAGCGTTGCGGGCCCCATGACAATCATGGTTCCCTGTTTGAAGGAATGTTTTTATGGCCGGATGCCCTTCCTGACGCCACCCTTGTTGACACACAATTTAATTTGGAACAGCATTTCTGATTGCAAATCAACCCTTTGGTTGTTTATCTTGAGTTTTTGACATACGCATTGCATTTGAGTGGCACGAAACATGTACTCATTACAATTTACACAGCAATGGCTGAAATGGGACACGGTTTTGAATCACCACAACTACTAAAAGAGAATTTTGAAAGTATGTGCTAAAGGGTAGTGCTAAAGGTTCTTCACTGCACCGCTGTATGCACTCCATGTGTTGGTCTATCTGACTGAATGGTGACTAGAGTTTGCCTTCGATGCTTTTGAACTTTCCGGACTTGATGTAGGTGGAATTTTAAGGCAGAATCTGTTGGTTTCACCTGGAAAATGCAGGTACCGTTGGTGCTTATTATACTTCTTATTTTTCATCATCTTCTTATGCAGTACAGTATACACTTGGAGAACCTCTGTCTGTATTTTTAGTTTGTTGTTGTATATACCACAAGTATATATACAGTGGCCTCCAAAAGTATTCACCACCTAATGCCACATTTAAAAGATTTACGAATTATGCAGAAGCAATTTTTCCAATTTTTTAAAAATTATTATTCATGACTGAAGAGATCAAACTAAACACTGTTATAGTTGAAGGAGGTTACATGTCAGGAATACTGACAAAAACATGTATAAATCAAAATTCACTGGTTGTAAAAGTATTCAGCCCCTTAAGTCAACAGTTGGTGGAAGCTCGTTTAGCAGCAATGACTGATATGAGTCTTTTTGGGTAGGTCTCTATCAGCTTTGCACAGTGAGATTGTAAAATCTTTATCCATTCTTCATGTGAAAATTGTTCAAGTTCTGCCAAGTTTGATGGGATCGGCGATGGACTGTAATCCTCAACTCTCTCCAGAAATGTTCAATTGGGTTCAAGTTAGGGCTTTAACAAGAACATTTATTTTCTTCTTATTCAGCCACCCCAGTGTCGCTGTATCTTTGTGCTTCAGATCGTTGTCCTGCTGAAATGTGAATCTCCTACCCAGTTTCAGATTCATGGCTGACTCGACCAGGTTTTCATAAAGGATTCTCCGGTACTTTGCACCATCCATTGTTTATTCTATCCTGAAAAGCTCACCAGTCCTTGCTGACGAAAAGCAGCCCCATAACATGATGCTGCCACCACCATGCTTGACAGTAGGGATGGTGTTGACTGGGCGATATGCAGTGTTAGGCTTGCATCAGATGTCGTGCTTTGAATTTAGACCAAAAGGTTCAATTTTCTCCACCTGCTTGCAGTATCATTAAGTTGCTTTTTAGCAAACTCCATACAAGCTTTTAGATGTGTCTTTTTTAATAATGGCCTCTTTCCTGCCAACTGTCCATAGACACCCGCTTTGTGAAGGGAACTGGATATTGTTGGTTGATGAACACTGACCCCCATCTCGGGCATACAGCCATGCAGATCTTTCAAAGTCATTGGTGGATTTACAGGGACATCCTGGACCAGTTTCCTGCTTTCTCGGCTGCTGAATTTGCATAGGCGACCTGATCTAGGTAGATTCTGGGTGGTATGATATGTCTTCCAATACTTAATGATGGAATTCACCTTACTCAAAGGAATAATGAGGGACTTTTAAATCTTCTTATAACCCTCCCCAGAATGGTGCTTCTCCACCACTTTATGTCTGACTTGTTTGGAAAGCGCCTTGGTCTTCATGTTTGCCATTTTGGTTGACCAAGTGAGTTGCACCTTCACACTCCTTAGATAAGTGGGGGAGTTTTAATAATGAATTTAATCCACTGAGTACATACAGGTGAAACCTATTACACTTGTTTTTAACCTTTCAAACAAATCATTTGCTCCTGAAGTGATTCAGGGTTCATTAGGAAAAGGGTTTGAATACTTATGCAGCTGAGAATCATCTGATTTTCTCTGTTAATCCAAATTATTCACATTTAATCTGCATTTTTAAAAAACATTTGTCACTTTGGAGTAGTTTGTGGAGATTCTATAAATAGTTTGATTTGAAAGCATCATGAAATAAGGTGATATGATTACGTCTGATGTCATTACGGCCGTGCAGCGGCTGACTCTCCACACACCGCCATTTTGATTTATATACCGTTCATGCCGAACATATTGTCGAACCTGTCATATATCACAATCGCCATGCTCTACCTTCACCTTTTTCATTCAGTGTGAGTGTGAAACAAACAAACCGATTGTTAAAATGATCATCAAATATCGAAAGCATCAGCGTTACGGCTCTTCCAACAATACGGTATGTATAGGCCCTAGGCTTTATGCTTCACCTTCGGACCGCTTCAGACAAATTAAGGCTAGGTTTATTCAAACAGAAGTGTATCGTTTGAGTAGTATAGTTTTCGTAATAATAATAAAGTAAATATAATCATTATACTTTAATCCCAATGTCATGAATGGAAGGTTAATGGATTGAAGCGGTGTATGGTTCATCATCAATGACGATCGGTGTTCGGCACTAATATTAACAAGCATTCCGAGTATTGCGCTGCAATACATGTCCCCTACCGGCAGTCTGTCGTCCGGAAAACTGTTGGGGAAATTACACGTATTGCACTGTGCGAATTATATAATTACCAACTCACAGTCTGAGGTACCTCGGCTAAAAATTATCCGATTTGCACCAAATAAAGTTCATGAATGGTTGCACGGACCCCTACTTCTCACTAAAAGGGGAAAAAGAATGTAAATCGGAGTTAAAATAAGCCCGCAAGGTCGCTCCGTGGAGCGGCCTGCACGTATTGCACTGTGTGAATTATATAATTACCAACTCATGGTCTGAGGTAACTCGGCTAAAAATTATCCAATTTGCACCAAATAAAGTTTATGAATGGTTGCACAGACCCCTACTTCTCACTAAAAGTGGAAACAGAATGTAAATTGGAGTTAAAACAAGGAATATTAACAGCTTTGACTTACCGCACTCCAAATTATAGTCCGGAAAACTGTTGGGGAAATTACCAAAGTTCAAAGTGCCATAACTTTGTCAAAAATGATCGATATCGAAAGGGGTTTTCGTGTTTTCACGAAAAACAATATGGCGGCCGAACCACGTGACCTGTGGTCATAATTACCATTAAAATATTCCACAGACCGAGTCCCTCATATGGTGAAAATTTGATCTCAATCGGTCCAATTATTGCAGAGAAAATCTTTTTTAAAGGAAATTCAAACTTAAAATGGCACTGAGTTAAGGATCATCAGAATGATCAAAATTCCCAAAGTTCAAAGTGCCATAACTTTGTCAAAAATGATCGAAACGTCGTGAAGTTCGAACTTGATCTGTAACTTATCATGAGGAAACCATGTACCAAGTTTGAAATCATTAGCATTAAGGGTTTCGGGAAAAAAAAAGTCCAGAAAGCTGTTCTTTGCGTGACCGACTGACGAACTGACAGACGGAGGGACGGCGTGCACACCTATAGTATAGTCCCCTCCGGTGTACACCGGTAGGGGACTAATAACCGAGGAAGTAAGGAATTCACCTTGGTTTTTCATAGTAATATCATTTTCGAAATAATGACAACGTAACGTTAATATTATAGCAAATCTAATCATAACACTAATCCTTTCGTCGTGACTGCAAACGTACTGGAAGTTAAAATGTCTCTGTTTTGTGTCCGTTACGTCATTACGTCTATGATGTCATTACGACGGCTGACTCCACCGACCGCCATTTTATTTTACAAGTAGGCCTACACCCGCTCACTACGGAAGCTGCAGAAAGGGTCATTCCTCTTTGGGATATATAGATTACAGTCGATCTATGGTCGGGTCTCAAGAACATTGGGTGTGTTCATTTACCAAGTTTATTGTGGAGAGATCGCCAAGTGGTTTAACCTTTCGAGCAAGCACTCCATTCAAAACCGTTAAGGAACGCCTGGCTTGGCAAATGAGCACACCTCCAAACCTTGTGGGGTATATAGATTACAGTAGATCTTCGCTCAGTTCTGTAATTAAAACTTACCTCATGGATGTCGAGATTCCTCCAAATTTCTTTGTTTAATGTTACAAACAGCATTAACGACTGTTTGAAAAGCTAATAATATGTGTTTGTGGTTTATAATATTTTACAAGCCCGGCTACGCCACTGTTAGACTTTTGGTCTTGTTTTTCCATTCATCACTCGACCAAAGCAAATTTACATTCGCAGCATGTGCAGAACGGTAGAGGTATCAACTTGGAAAAAACACTTTTACCTGCAGAAGAAATAATGTCCTTGCATTCTTCCATTTTTGGATTATTGCTATGGCCTATAGAAGACACAGTGAAGCCCAAGGATGGAAAATTATTGTGAGGAACAATGTCGGGATGTCCTACAGTTAAAATGGATGTCACCTTGGCTTCCACCTTACTCTTATCAGCAGGTTGATCGGCCAACATCCACAAACCAATGATATTAAAGACAGACCTCAATCTGAATGACTCCAGAGTGACCTTTAACAGAGAATATGCAGTTCTGATCAGGCATGCCAGACATAGTCTTTTTGATACAAGCAGCGTTGCAGCATCAATGGAATCTCCGCAGAGATTGGACATTCCATAGCTTGTAGAAAATGCCAAACATGTGTATTTATATAAATACTAGCCGAAACCACCCGGCGCTGCCCGGGTTCTTTTTGAATGAATTTACTACGTTAATTCAGCTTTTACCCACGGCCGTAGAAGATTGACTACTATAATTCAGCTCAGGTTTTAATTGCGAAATGGGCCCAGCCCGGCCGAAGCGGCCTCACCGCCTAGCCCATAAACCTTCCCGGGGCCCGTCCCGACATTTTTGGTTCTTTTTGAATGAATTTACAACTATAATTCAGCTTTTACTCACGGCCATAGAAGATTGACTACTATAATTCAGCTCAGCTTTTAATTGCGAAATGTGCCCAACCCGGCCGAGGTAGGCCTCACCACTTAGCCTAAAACCTTCCCGGGGCCCGTCCCGACATTTTTTTTGTATTGGAGGTTTCCTCCTATCTTTCACCGTTCAGGAGATTAGCTTGCTCAGACAAATAAACAAACACACAAACAAACAAACACTTTCTTTTATACAGACTTGGCATTTAATATGGAATTTTTTTGTTGTTGGGGTGAACTTACTTTTCAAGATGTCTTAGAACCAAAAGTTCATTGGAATTATGTTGAAATTATTCTAGATTTTGTTAATGTGACCTTTAAAAGAAACAAAGACCACATTTGACATTTCGAAACAAATAAATTGATCCTTGAAGGTGATGTAAACTGATATCGAACTCAATTCATGGACAGTACTGTGTTAAACTTCTGTACGTTTTCCAGAAGTATCTCTTTATTTTGCACATTAGCCAAAAAATTTTTTAACAAAAACAAAAGTTAAATTACGACTGGGATTACGGAAAGTAAAATTACAGTTCAGTACTTCGTGTAACCCCCACGAGCATTCAGGAGAGCACGTACACGTTGAGGCATGCTGTTCACGAGATTTGCCAAGGTTTGGACAGGAATCCCTTGCCATGCAGACAATAGCCTGCTGCAATTCACGCACAGAGGTCGGCTGCTGGTCCAAGTGGTCGATTTGACGCGTTAATTCTGCCCACAAGTTCTCTATCGGATTCATATCCGGGGACATGGCAGGCCACTCCATATGCTCTACACCACGGTCAGCAAGAAAGTGTTGGATCATGCGAGCACGATGAGGCCGTGCATTGTCATCTTGGAAGACAAAGTTTCCTCGAAAGGCTGCACGAGCAAATGGAAGCAATGTTTCTTCCAGAATGGCCCTGTACTTGAACTGGTTCAGGTTTCCATTCAGAACAACCAGGTCAGTTTTGCCCCCTGCATGAAAAGCAGCCCAAACGGTCACCCCACCACCTCCAGCTTGGACTCTTGGCACTAAACAATCTTTGTTGTAGGCTTCATGCACTTGTCTGCGCATTCGGACGCGGCCATCTTGACGATAGACCAGAAATCTAGACTCGTCACTGAAGGTCACGTGATTCCAGTGTCCTGGCTGCCATTGACGGTGCTCTCTGGCCCACTGCAATCGGCGCTGGCGGTGTTGTCTGGTCAGGCGTGGCTTTCTCAGGGGACACCTGGCACGATAGCCTGCTTGAACCAGTCGTTGGTTGACTAGCCTTCTGGATACAGGCACATTTGTCAGTTGCTGCCACTCAGCCCTAAGCCGATTAGCTGACTTGGTACGGCCATTGCGGACTAACCGGTGCAGCTGGAGATCATCCCTCCTTGTGATTCTGCGGGGACGTCCTGGCCTCGGTATTGGAGTAGGGACACCCCTCTGAGCATTTCGTTTCAGGATCGTTGACACCTGACCTTGAGTGATGCCATACTGCCGAGCAATAGCACGCTGCTTCATGCCGTAATTTCGTAAAGCCACCACTTCATGACAAACAGCATTGTCGAGTTGACAGACCATCTCCAGAGGAAGCGGCAATAACTTTTGGAGATGTGCAGCATTTGTTTTCCACTAATACAGAACGCAACAACCCTTGTATACCCGACTGTGAAGCCAATCATCAAATGCACCTGTCCGTACATTTTGCCACGCCACCTGTGATATAATCCTGTTGTTGACTTCTTGCTGCAACAGACAATCAGTGACATGGTTCTTTTAACAAATAAATTACCAAAGTGTAAAAGAAACTCACCAGATTGATATACTGAGTTAAGAAAATAAACCCAGGTCAAGAAAAAAAATATATTCCATCTTAAATGCCAAGTCTGTATATACACTATAGATAATATATATATATATATATATATATAGATATAGATATACAGTATATATATATTTAATTTTAAAGCAAAAACTATGGCACTTAGGTGGAATTTGTTTCGAAAGCCATTAACTAGACCGATTGGCCGATGGATATTCCAAGTTTCAGCTGGTTGCGATGTATAACCTTTGAGATATGAGCGCCAACACATTTTGGGTGGATGGACGGACAGACACCAATGTGAATTCGAGGGTTTTCTAAATAAAACTCAAGAATGCAGAAACGGACATTACTGAAATTTCGAACATATTACCTCGACGTACGAAGCATTTACTTCTGAAACCTGCATGCAGCCGATTTTGCCCAGTAGAAGCCGAGAAATGTCTTTTCAGTCCCCATGTTATGTTAAAGCTGCATTCTTGGGGAAAATGCCAGGGGAAAGCTATTAATAAGAGAAATGTGTAAACCACAGAGAAGGGGGCATTCTTGGGGACAATGCCAGGGGCATAGAAAAGGCCCCTTTTTATATGGTGCCATGTGGCAAAGTAAAGAAAAGAAGGGACATTCAAAAAAAAAAATCTCGTGTGCATGCTGGACTACCCTTGTGTTCTTAGGAGGAACCAAGTAATGCTCTAGAAAAATTCATATAAAGGGGCATCAATTTGATTCATACAACTAAATGAAGAAGTAAATGTATTTTCAATGCAGTTACAGTCTCTTGGTTTCAAAGGCACCTCTTCGCGGTCCTTCATTTTTCTGTAAAAAAATTAAAATGCCAAACATTATATTAGTTTTCTATTCTATTGTAGAAGTACGCGTACATATACAATTCATCCGTCATCTCTAATTATAATCAGTATTCATCATGTATGTATATCACGTTTGTCCAATATGTCTGCAATGTCAACACTTGTAACTTTATGGAATGTGCAATTATGGTCCAAAAGGGATTGGTAAAATAGGCTGCACTGCATATGTGTGCAATTCTTTCATCTAACCCAATTATTGCCGATAATATGTACACACATCGCGCTTGTCCAACGCTTGTCCTAAAGGATACATCATACCCAACATGTCTGCAATTCGTTGGTACATAGCACATACAGTCTTTATTAATTTTTTTAATAAATTAGATTTCACACACATGCACATTATCTTATGTGTTTTCATTTTCAAGGTGCACAGAAAACTTTAAAGTACTGATGAAACTTTAAAGTTTCAACTTTAAAAACAAGAAAGTACTGATGGCTTTTAACCTATATATGTAGGGCACTCCTTTTTATGAACTATTAGAGAGCATTACCTTGTTCCTCCGAAGAACACGAGGGTCGTCCAGCATGCACACGGTTTTTTTTTTGAATGTCCCTTCTGTTCTATACTTTGCCACATGGAACATACCATATATAAAGGGGCCTTTTCTATGCCCCTGGCATTTTCACAAGATACATTTTAAATATGAACAATATGTATTTGTTCATCGTACAAGACTTTATTGAAGGCGATATAAAAGACTTGAAAAAGTAAGGGGAAAAAAATATATTCAACCCAGACAGGATTTTAACTCACAATCCCCAGCTTTTGAGTCTGATGCCTTATCCATCAGGCCATTGGGCCAGCATGTTGAAATATTTTTATTTTTATTTTATAGTGGTATAAAGTGTGTATACATGTATATCTAGAAATACAATATACCAGTTGAAGCCAAGAAACTAATTTTCAGTCCTCATGTTAAAAGTTGCATACAGAGAAACTGTCCCAAGAAAACGAAGAGGAGCTTTGTGCCTCCCTTGATTTCCATACGATAGGCAATTTGATGTGGTACAATACTCATAATGATGCTGAAATTCAGGTTTAAGAATAATTACCTTTTAAATCCGAACAAAATGTATTTGCTCATTGTACAAGATTTTATTTGCTCATTATTCAAGACGATATAACAGACTTCAAAAAGTAAGGGGAAAAGGTATTCAACCCAGATGGGATTCAAACCCACAATCCCAAGCTTGGGAGTCTGATGCTTTATCCATTAGGCCATTGGGCCAGCACATTAGATTTGAGTAATAATATTTTGAAGAGTTATAAAGTTTGTATATATTTATATATATATATATATTGTTGCGAATATGGAATTTGGCCTCCATATCCGCTTGTAAATATTCCCCTATTTTCTCCGATACTCCCCAACTCTCCCTTACCCCATTCCCTAGTCCCATTGTCTGTAAACAACACCCATTAGAGCCGATCTTCCCCTTCATCCCCCCATTAAATGTCGTGCCCAGGTCCCCCGCACCACACGTAGACAATTATAGGACATCTTGCTAGTTATTCTTAATCTATGTCAGTTAAGGACTTGTTTCCATTAATTATGACTCTTCGTTGCACCAGAATGTGATTATATGGCACCTGTTAGGAAGTTTAGGACCTCCCCATACCTCTCCGCATCTCTTCCCCATGAAGAAGCGCCAACTACAACAACAACAACAAAAGAGGGGGGCGGCGCGGTGACGGCATGGGGAGTGGGCGTCCTCCTTCCGGCTCGGTTAGCCACCATTGACCACGCGCTCCACGGGGTTACCACGAAGGGGCTCCCTGTCGGCCCCTCGTCAAGGGCGGAGCCGGTAACCCCCGCACCCAATGAGAAGCCATGGGCCGATGCCATCTGGGGCGGAGCTAACGAGCGAGGGCGTGACTCCCCGCCGGATATACGCGGCCCCGCGCCGGACGTGACAGAAGATGCGCCCCGAGCTTGGAAGGAAAAGACGCCACCCTCCCGAGCGCTGAGCGACCTCCCCAGCTTGAGACCAAAGTCGCGACCCACAAGCGCTGTGATACCTTCACGCATCTCTGGACACCACCGTACGTGATCCTGCCCTGAGCACAGGTGCACCTGGAGCGATCGCTACCCGCTTTCCTGGCCATCAAACCCCGTGTGAGTGAGCCTTGTCCCGCGTTTACCTGTCGTCTGTCCGGGGATAATATAAGTGTGTTTAAGTGCCCACCTTCCTATGTTTCCCTCTTGTCCCTGTAATCTAAACCTTCCGCAATTGTAATAACAACCTTTGAGAACCGTATCCCTGGTGTCGTATTGTGTGATTGTAATCCAGCCGGGTGTCTTCTTTTTCTTATTGAGCCAGCATAGCGCGATTAGTCAACCCCGGGTGCAATCGGGGTAACTTGTACGGATACGGCGGCCATCCCGCTCGGCCCACCATACCATCAAAGTCGTATCTGTAACAATTGGTGTCGGGAGTGAGATTCGAGGCCCGACCAAATTTTGAAGAAAAAAAAAAACGAATAGAGGAAAAAAAAAAATTTGGTCAAAATTTGGAGCGGCCGAAATTTGTTTTGTTTTACGAAACTCGAATTTTGCAAGTCGCGCTATGGCGGATCAAGACGGCTGGGGTCCGGTAGGGGAGAGTGAGGCAGGGTCGGTCCAGGACCAAATTGAGGGACGTGAGGAGAGCGAAGCAGCGAGGGTAGCAGACGCGCAAAATGGCGCCTCGCTGGTCACCGCGCCCGTGACCGTGGCAGCGCCCCTGGTGGATCCGAACCTTTTTATGTTGCAAATGAGGGCCCTTATGGAACGAATAGAGGGCCAAATGGGGGTAATGGGGAACCGGATGGATGCTCAGGGTGAGCGATTAGAGGGCCAAATGGGGGTAATGAGGGACGAAGCGAGGGGTACTGGTGAGGGGTTAGACAAGAAATTTGGGAAGTTAGACAATAATTTTGAGGAGTTAGACAAGAAATTTGGGAAGTTAGACAATAATTTTGAGGAGTTAGACAAGAAATTTGGGAAGTTAGACAATAATTTTGAGGGGTTAGACAACGGGATAAAAGAGGTGAGAAATGGGTTAATGGGGGTAGAAAACAGAATGGCCGCTCAAGAGAATCAAATGGAAGGGATGCAAAAAGGGTTAGAGGGGTTAGAAAACAGTATGGAAGGCAAATTGAGGGACATGAGGGACCAAGCGGAAAGGGAAGTTAAACAAATGGAGCAGCAGATAGAGGGGGTCAGAATGGGGGTAGAAACCAAACTGGATGCTCACAGGGAGGAAATGGAGCAGATGAGGGTGGCATCTGGGCAGGAGATGCAAGTGATGGGAGAGGAGATCAGAAGAGGAGTGAGTGAGGAGGTCGGAGGAGTGCGCGAGGAGGTGAGGCACTGTGAGGAGCACATGGAAAAGGAGGTGAGAAAGGGGACTGTAAAGTTACAAGGGGGCATAGAGGACCTGACGCAGGAGGTGGAACAGCTGACGGAGGGACAAAAAGGACTAACGGAGCAGGTTCAAAGGAACACTGCAGTATTAGGAGGTTTAAAAGCGACACAAAACGACATAAAAAACGACTTAATAGCGACAAAGAGGGAATGTCAGATAGTACGTGAGGGACTGACAACGAGGTTGGACGAGGTGATAGAGGTAATGGAGACGAAGGACCGGCAGGTGAGGACGCACATGGAAACGGTCAAGGTAGCCTTGGAGGACGAGCTTGAGGAGACGTACCGGGGAATAAAAGAGGTGAAGCAGAAATTAGAAAAAGTGGAAGAAGGGGTGAGCGAAATTAAGAAGAGACGGAGAGGGGATAAGAAAGAGATAAAAGAGGAGATAAAAGAATTGGTCCAAAGTCTGTGTTTGGATCGTGATGTGCTCGTTAACCGGATGAGGGATTCGCAGGTGATGGAGGAGAAGCGAAGAGGAAGAGGACCCGGTGTAAGTGGTGACCAATATGGTCGTGCGTATGATGCGCCAGGTGATTTAAGAGGCTTGGGGTTCGAGATGGACCCGGGTGTTCGTGAGAGGCCGTCGGTGAAGTGTGCGACAGGTCTGGTGTGCGAAAGAGGAGGTGTGCGAGAAAGTCCGACTCTGGGGTGTGTGAGGAAAAAGTGTGTACCAAGGAGTGAGTGTGCTGGCGAGAGTGAGTCGGTCGTAGCGCGGGTGCGAGGAAGCACATGGAAGCGCGGTGTGGTGAGTGTTACAGAGGGTGTGACGGGAGAGTGTGCGCAAGAGTGTGCGCGAGAAAGGTGTGTGACGGACAGGTGCATGAGGAAAGAGTGCGCTGTCAGAAGTAAGGAAGAGTGTCCACCTGTGGTGAGTGTTACAGAGGGTGTAACGGGAGAGTGTGCGCGAGAAAGGTGTGTGACGGACAGGTGCATGAGGAAAGAGTGTGCTGTCAAGAGTAAGGGTGAGTGCGCTGTCAGGAATGGAGGTGAAAGTAGTGAGAGTGACATGGAGCGTGAGTTAGTTGTGACAGGTGAGCGAGGATGTACACCTGGGATGGAAGGATGCACACCTGGAATGGTAGAGCGTGAGTGGGAATGCACGCTGGAGTTGGTGGTGAGGCACGTGGTTGGGTGTGCGAATGAGAGCACACCTGTGATTGTCACAGAGGAGGTGACCGAGGAGGGGGCGCGAAGAGGTGTATTGGTGAGGTGTGCTACCAACGAGTGTGTGCCAAAGTGTTCGGTGGTCAGGTGTGTGACCAAGGCGGTGAGTGGAATGGGTGTACCTGGGTGTGTAAGGAACGGTACGAGGGGCATGGAAACGGCTGGATGTGTGAGCAAGGAACGGGCTGCGGGATGTAAGCATGCAGGTGAAGCATCGACGTTAGACGGGAAAGAGTTTAGAACGACTTATAGCCGAATCGGGCCCTCGGTGCGTGCCGGGCCTCGCTTTGAACGGCCGCGTCCGTGCTCCACTAGGCGGAGCGGGCGGCTGGATAGGAAGGGTCGTCATGGCGACCACGTTGTGTTGAGACGTGCCGGCAGGTCGAGATCGGGACATTGGATGGCTCCACGCCGAGGTGATGCGTGGGATCTCGGCCCGGGTAAGCCCCCGTCCCTGCACCGAGTGCCGGACGCATCCAGCCGCTGGCACAAAACAACCAGCATCCATTGCTTGGCTTCACGAAGCCGGGCTTTGGACAGGGAGTGGCGCACCGAGAGGTATTAGTGAGTCGACTGGGTGATGAGGTTAGTGTTTTGGACCCAAAATTAGAGAAAAACAAAATTTGATGATTGGCAAAGGATTGGCAGTAGTGATTGGCAGATGATGGGCAGTGATTGGAAAATTTTTGATTTATTGAAATTTGATGTGCAAAATTGGTAGTGAGAGACCCCCGATGTGGTGGGATGGCAAATCCACCATCCTTCCCATATGTGTGGGGCAAATGCGCTATAGCTTATGGGGTGTATGGCAGTGAAAACTAGCCCGGGTGGGTTAGGATATGGTGTGTAGGGATCTAGCGAAGATTGACATTAGGTAACGTTAAGATTAGTTAGTGACTGATACCTGTAGTGGGGACGCAGGTAGATTAGTGTGGATTATAATGACGAGGGAGCGCAATAGTTAAAGGGACGACTGGGAAGCGCAAGTTTCAGAAGGGAGTAGTTAGCTGAGATGATGCCGTGTTTGTGAGAATTGAACAGGTGTGATTGCACAGGTGTGAGAACTGGACAGGTGTGTGGAGCAGTGTATGAGTAGTGAGTGTGTGGATCAGCGCGAATGCGCTTGGGGAGAGAAGGGTGCAGGCGGCACCAGGTGTGAGAGCACAGGTGTGCAAGGACAGGTGTGTGGAGTGAGCGGTACGGAGTGGTGTGCATGGTGCGAAGGTGTGGATGGGGGAAGAGTGGACCCCTCTTTCACGAGTACCCGGGGCGGGTTGTGTAAGTGTTAGGTAGAGGGTATAGGTAAATTGTGGTTGGATATTGGCATTTGTGGTGCGGTTGCAGAATGGTGTTGTGAATGGGTGCATTAGTGTTGTGGAAATGGCTGGGCGTGTAGCCTGTTAGTGTGTGTAGTTGGTTGGGCACTCCACCACTGTGAGGATGTCGGCCAGGTGAGGCCGCAGGTGGGCTCTGGGAGCCGGTAGTTGTGAGTGGGTGCCTGAGGATCCCGGGTGTGGATCGGGCAGCCCAGTGCCAGAGAGGGCACGGAGTGGGGAGAGAGCCAGAGGGCCTTCCCCTGGTAGTTAGGTTAGGGTAAGGAGCAGGTAAGCTCGGAGGCAACTGCAGTGGTGGAGGGGTGCAGGTGGGTAGACCCACTGGGAGAGGTACACGCCACAGCCCAGAAATTGTACGAGGGCACCGGGAGATGAATCGGGGGAGTGAGACCCCAAATTGAAGAGCACCACAGTTTGGCCAATGGGAATTGGTTTTTAGAACCCATAGTGTAAGAGGGCCAATGGTTTGGCCGGAGAGAGACCCCGGGTAGTGTAAAGTTGTTAAAGTCATTTAGGAGATAGTTAGGATTGATGAACCTGTCGCACCATACGCAGCCACTTACCTGTGGTGATGATGATGACTCCACACCTGTGTTTTCTTTGTTTGTTGCAGGAGATGAATCGCTGTGTGGATTTGTGAGACGCATCACGACGTGGATGAGACATTGGGGTGATTCCATCTCTCCCTCCCTAGGAGGGACTGATGATGAATTGGTAATGGCAAATTTTGATGTTGAGTTGAAAATGGCAAATTTTGATGAGAGTTGAAAATGGCAAATTTGATTGGTTAGGAGGGAGAGAAGACGAATTTGGTATATGGGAGGAACGGGGAAGACAGTAGGGATGTTTGTTGATTTGTAAAGTAGATGTTTATGAGTAGGGTTGTGTTTTGTGGATGCAGTAAGGGGTAAGGGAGGGGCCATGTAGGTTACCTGGTGGGGGGGGCGTACGATAGGAACGTACCTGTCTCACCTGGTTCCCATGTGCCCCCAGTGTGCATTACCTTATATTGCGTGCACTTTTGCGCCCTTACCACCTTACTCACTTGTCTGCTTCTTTTGTCTCCCACCTCCGAGGATCTGGCTTTGGGGTAGAGAGAGAGGAGAGAGAGGTGCTGGCTGCGCAGTTGTGGGCCTGCACTTTCGCTGTTCGCTGCCTGGATCGGTACACCATATGGACCGCAATGTTTGTGGCCACCCACAATGGACCGCAGTTCGTTTGCGGCCAAGCACCACCCGGGGATGGACCTATGGGTCAACGTGGCACCTATGCCATAAAGGTGAACCACTGTTAATTAACACCACCAAGTGCACCACAAGAAGAGCAAGAGACACCTGCAGGGTTAGGGGTTGTTGAAGTTATTTTTATTCCAATGAACAATGGTGACTGCACCGATTGGTGGTGGGGTGGTGCTGTTGATGCTCGGGAAAGGGTGCTCTGCACGTTATTAAAGGCCGTCGGCCACAGAGCACTCGTGGGTTGGTGTATCGATGTTGGCAAGCGCGCTCTCTCTATGCATAACATCTGCATGTGTTCCTCCAAAAACAGGTCCTGGATCGTAGTGTAAATAGCAGCGTAGTCTTGTAAATAATGCTCCCTACCGGCTGTATGTTTAGTTTGAGAATTCTTTCCGGATTCGGTTATCCTGTGGGTGTGTTTCTGTGAGGAGAAGGGTGCAACGTCGCAGGGGGACATATTTACTCATTTGTGAATATCTGTAAAACTGTCGCACTCAGGGTAGAGTTAATAGTAGAGGGAACTACATTGCGTGCCACACTAAAGTAGGTAAAAATTTATCGGGTCGGGACGCCCCGAGGGTAGAGAAGGGTGCAATGTTGCGAATATGGAATTTGGCCTCCATATCCGCTTGTAAATATTCCCCTATTTTCTCCGATACTCCCCAACTCTCCCTTACCCCATTCCCTAGTCCCATTGTCTGTAAACAACACCCATTAGAGCCGATCTTCCCCTTCATCCCCCCATTAAATGTCGTGCCCAGGTCCCCCGCACCACACGTAGACAATTATAGGACATCTTGCTAGTTATTCTTAATCTATGTCAGTTAAGGACTTGTTTCCATTAATTATGACTCTTCGTTGCACCAGAATGTGATTATATGGCACCTGTTAGGAAGTTTAGGACCTCCCCATACCTCTCCGCATCTCTTCCCCATGAAGAAGCGCCAACTACAACAACAACAACAAAAGAGGGGGGCGGCGCGGTGACGGCATGGGGAGTGGGCGTCCTCCTTCCGGCTCGGTTAGCCACCATTGACCACGCGCTCCACGGGGTTACCACGAAGGGGCTCCCTGTCGGCCCCTCGTCAAGGGCGGAGCCGGTAACCCCCGCACCCAATGAGAAGCCATGGGCCGATGCCATCTGGGGCGGAGCTAACGAGCGAGGGCGTGACTCCCCGCCGGATATACGCGGCCCCGCGCCGGACGTGACAGAAGATGCGCCCCGAGCTTGGAAGGAAAAGACGCCACCCTCCCGAGCGCTGAGCGACCTCCCCAGCTTGAGACCAAAGTCGCGACCCACAAGCGCTGTGATACCTTCACGCATCTCTGGACACCACCGTACGTGATCCTGCCCTGAGCACAGGTGCACCTGGAGCGATCGCTACCCGCTTTCCTGGCCATCAAACCCCGTGTGAGTGAGCCTTGTCCCGCGTTTACCTGTCGTCTGTCCGGGGATAATATAAGTGTGTTTAAGTGCCCACCTTCCTATGTTTCCCTCTTGTCCCTGTAATCTAAACCTTCCGCAATTGTAATAACAACCTTTGAGAACCGTATCCCTGGTGTCGTATTGTGTGATTGTAATCCAGCCGGGTGTCTTCTTTTTCTTATTGAGCCAGCATAGCGCGATTAGTCAACCCCGGGTGCAATCGGGGTAACTTGTACGGATACGGCGGCCATCCCGCTCGGCCCACCATACCATCAAAGTCGTATCTGTAACAATATTTATATATTTATATATATATATATTTAATTTTAAAGCAAAAACTTCAGCACTTAGGTTGAATTTGTTACCAAAACCATTAACTAGACATATTGGCCAATGTATATTCTAAGTTTCACCTAGTTTCAATGTATAGTCCTTGAGATAGAAGCGCCAACACATTCTGGGCGGACAGACGGACGGACAGACACCAACGTGATTTCAAGAGTTTTCTAAATATAACTCAAGAATGCGTAAACGGACGTTGTGGAAATTTGGGACATATTACCTCAATATACAAAGTATTTACTTCTGAAATTTGCAGCCGATTTCGTCCAGTAGAAGCAGAGAAACGCATTTTCAGTTCCCATGTTAAAGCTGCATACAACAAAACGATCCCATATACAGTGCGTATCAAAAAAAAAAAGGTGATCTAAATTCAAGGGGTTAATATGCAAAGGTCATTTAGTTTGACAATTTACATGTGGTTTACCAATTAGGAGGAGATCCTCAGCTTTCCATTGATGCCTTTCATGCATCATTGCTGTCACACATGACCGAGTACATGTTCATTGAAAATGAGAAGTTCAAATCGCATTTTTACATGTTTGGCTAATCGGTGCAAGACAGTTTTAAATGGACGCATTACTTGTCGACTGCCAAGTTGATTATGTAAAATTGTTAAGCTGGTCTGGTAATTGTCGGTTGCGTCATCCTTTGTTTAAGATGGGTATTTAAGATGGGCCTACAGTGTATGGGTTTAGAGACAGTCTGAGTCATTGAAAAGATGGTTCAACTTACGACTGAACAGCGGACCTTCGTGGTTACAACCTTTCACCAAACTGGAAGTTTGCAGCGAACTCGTGATGCGTTCAGGGAACGTTTCCCAGAACGGGAGCCTCCAGCAGCCAAAACCATCTGGGCGAATGTTAGAAAATACCAAGAGCATGGCACTCACCTCAACCGCAACAAGGAGAATTCTGGTGGGAGGCACACTGGGCGATCGGAAATGAACCTTGCAGCAGTAAGGCAGCAAGTTTTGGAGCATCCTCGGGATACCAGCGCAAGACGAAACGGGACGGGATTGCCTTCGGCAACATTCAACCAAATCACAAAAGACTGGACCTCCACCAACATCCGTATCGGATTCACATCCGGCATCAACTTACGCCAGGGGATTTTGCCAGGAGGCTGGTGCTTGCCGGATGGTTGATAGCACGTTGCGAAGCAGATGTCAATTTCCTGCGGTATCTCGTTATCGGCGACGAAGCTGCTTTCGCCATGGACAGCAAGGTCAATACCCATAATGTTCTTGAATATGCACCGACAGGACAACCCCCGGAATTTAATTTTGACACCAACATGAATCGACAAAAGTGGACTGTTTGGTTGGGACTTTGTGGAAGTGGTCATGTGATCGGACCATTTTTCTTTCAAAGGAATGTCAATGGTAACAGGTATCTGCAGATGATCAATGATGAAGTTTTACCGCAGCTGGAGGAGAACTTTGAGCGACAGGTTCGTGGTGTCTTCAGATATCTCTGGTGGGCCCAAGACGGCGCCCCAGCACATCGTCTTATCACTGTCCGAGATCGACTGAGGGAACTCTTTGGAGACCGAGTCATCACCCTCCACCATGCAGTGGAATGGCCACCAAGATCACCTGACCTCACACCATGTGATTATTTCCTTTGAGGACATTCAAAGAACAAGGTGTTCGTAACTCCTCCCCGTGATCTTGACGAATTGCAGGGCCGTATTCGACATGAAGTGGATGCCTTGCGCAATGACCCGGCTATGGTGAGACGACCAGTACAGGGCATGCTCCGCCGCTGTGAGCTTTGTGTTGAAAGGGGAGGCGGACATGTTGAAGGTATGTGTGCATAAAGGCCAATCATTCCTGAGAAAAGTTCACACCTGACATTCATTTTGCACCAATTATCCTGTCTTGCACCGATTAGCCAAACTTGTAAAAATGCGATTTGAACTTGTCATTTTCAATGAACATGTACTCGGTCATGTGTGACAGCAATGATGCATGGAAGGTATCAATGGAAAGCTGAGGATCGCCTCTTAATTAGTAAACCACATGTAAATTGTCAAAATTCATTACCGTTGCATATTAACCCCTTGAATTCGGATTACCTTTTTTTGATATGCACTGTATAAAGGGAGGGGTGCTTTGCGCCTCCCTTTGATATAATCTACATACTCCACATAATCTACATACTCTATATATAATCTACATACAATGGTTTTGGGCCATGGATACGACGGATGACCCTCACTCATATCTTATATTGTTGCGAAATCTCTCTGTATTACATTCATCACATGTACATGGTACAATGGTACATGGCAAGTAATCCAAATCTCTGTATTACATTCAGCACATGTACATGGTACATGGTAAGCAAGCCAAATCTCTGTATTACATTCATCACATGTACATGGTACATGGCAAGTAATCCAATTCTCTATTACATTCATCACATGTACATGGTACATGGTAAGTAAGCCAAATCTCTGTATTACATTCATCAGGTACATGTTAAGTCATCCAAATCTCTATTACAATCATTACATGTACATGGTAAGTAAGCCAAATCTCTGTATTACATTCATCACATGTACATGCTAAGTAAGCCAAATCTCCGTATTACATTCACCACATGTACATAGTACATGGTAAGTTAGCCAAATCTGTTTTACATTCATCAAATGTACATGCTAAGTAAGCCAAATCTCCATATTACATGTATCAAATGTACATAGTACATGATAAGTTAGCCAAATCTGTTTTACATTCATCAAATGTACATGCTAAGTCAGCCAAATCTCCGTATTACATTCATCACATGTACATAGTACATGGTAAGTTAGCCAAATCTGTGTTACATATTTATGTGAATGTATGTGAATTACCATTCAGGTCTTTGCTTATCAATGTGTAGTCGATTAAAGGTTGTTGTGATTAAAGGGTCAGGAGCCCTTCTGAGAAAAAGGAGACCGGAAATGGAAGAAGAAAAGACACGAGGTCCTGGAGAAGCGAGGATTCTTCTTCTTCCTCGCCGAGCTCGGAGGCGAGCGGTATCGCTATTGAGCAACGTAACAGAATCGGCATTTAAAAGCCCGTCTGGCGAGAGGAGTTACCGGGACGTGTAACTACCCTTTGACACGTCAAGTCACCGTGGGTTCGTGCACGGAACCAAGCAGCTGGCACAGTTCGCCTCACCGTCTACAAGGCCGCATACGGGTCGCACCTTGGGCCGCGCGCGCTGTGCAAGCCGCGTGTTGCTTTGCCTGCTTTGCTGTACCCGCTTTGCTTGGCCAGGAGGTGCGCGCTGCAGCTGTGGTTCCCGGTACGGGACGTGCCCGGTGAAAGCACGTCAGGAAGGGTCCGTTCAACCGCCCACGTGCGGAGATCGAACTACAGGAGTACGGAGACATTGAGAGAGACATTGACCATGGAGGGAGTCGGGAGTGGGGCTCACGTGAGGAATGTATAAGATGGCCATCTTAGAGTTATTATAGATGAGTTTACCTCTTTGTACTATTGATTGCTGATTGTGGATGGTTGCTGATTGCTCGTGGAATATATCATTGATTATTCCGGATCCTTGGTGTGGGGTTTCTTATTGATTGGAATTCATATTGATTGCGTTACGAAAGCGCCTAAATAATAGATCTTTCTGGCGGAGTTCTTCTCACGGTCCGGGGGTCACCGAGACCAGGTAGTCACTGGAAGGACCACGTAACATCTGTTTTACATTCATCAAATGTACATGCGAAGTAAGCCAAATCTCTGTATTACATGCATCAAATGTACATAGTACATGCTAAGTAAGCCAAATCTCCGTATTACATGCATCAAATGTACATAGTGCATGCTAAGTAAGCCATATCTCTGTATTACATGCATCACATGTACATAGTACATGCTAAGTAAGCCAAACCTCTGTATTACATGCATCACATGTACATAGTACATGCTAAGTAAGCCAAATCTTGAATACATGCATCACATGTACATAGTACATGGCAAGTAAGCCAAATCTCTGTATTACATGCATCACATGTACATAGTTCATGCTATGTAAGCCAAATCTGTGGAGTCTCGAATAAACCCACAAAAATCTTCTCTTCACATAAGATGGATCTTTTCGTATGTTCATTTTCTCGCAGATATGAATGTATGTTCCTGATGGGAGCAATGGAAAATCTTCCAGTGCACTCTCGACCCAGTGACTGATTTGACACGCCGACGACCTTGAGCTAACGTGACCAATGACCATCCATGTACGAATGAACCAAAGCGTTTTGTGATGTAAATTATATTCCAATTTAAGTTCATTTTTTATCAGTAAATGAATCTGTTAGTTTGGATCATTATCGAGACCTCATGAATTTATTAATTATAAAGCGTTTCGAAAGGTGACGTGCGTACCTGCACCTGCTCAGACACCGACTCCGCCCGGTCGGCTCGACGAGCGCATCACGTGCTGTCACCTGCGGCTCGTTTGTCAAGGATCTCGCGGCAGGTGCGTACGTGTGGCATGTCGGTCCTTGTATCGTTTACATCTTTCACCTAAACTACCTACAGCTGCTGCTGCACGAGCACCTTTTTGAGCAGGGTGGACAGCGTTCGGGCCAGGTGCCTGCATACCTTTAGGGTAAGCGAGATGAGAGTTCGAAGAGCTTCAAGGCAAGGGGTATTTCATTGGGAGTGTGGTTGTTGGTACCCGGAAAGGTAGTGGCAGCGGAGGGGGTGGAGAGATTTAAATGCGATTTTGATAGGTACCTGGTGTACCTGTATGCATTGGACACCGAGGTTTACGGGGATATTGGTTTGTGTGTGCGGATGGGATAACGATACTGGGGTTGCTGCAGGTACAGGTAGCACAGGAGACATCCTTGTACGTCTATTGAAACGATGTCCTTTTGTATAATAACATTCGATCTTCAATGGAAACGGATATTGTATCGATGTTCATGAAGTCCAACAGATTGTAGTGCACGTGGTAGTTGGTACTTATCGACTTGGTATTTAAAAAGTTGGACTCTTCCAGAGTTTGTGCAGTAGTGGTGCTGCATTGTGGAGTATGCTTTCTTTCAGACATCCTGTCCAGGTTGTTCAAAGGAAGCTAAAACGTCAGACCAAGAACAGACCCGGGGGACGTGGCAGATGCTGCCGGTTACCTGTTGGAATCTGACCTCGGGGACACAATCCGGCAGGACACGATCTTAGAAAATAGAAGGCACCTGAACGCATGACGAGGCCATTAGGACCACCAAAGCTTGTGCAATGATTGCCAACATATGGTTCTCATATCAAGCAAGGAAGCAGCACGTACTTTGGTACGACTCGGTCAGGTGAGGTTCGAACCGCCCACCTCAGACTCCAAGCGGACGATCGAACGCCACCTAGTGTTTGCTATTTATCCGTTAATGACGTCATGCCATGGGATGTTTAAAATCCTCCAAATAATACCAGCAGTACCTATAAAAGGACGGGGTACTCATCGATGCAGCGCTCTGCTTACGAAGCAGCAGGGGGACTTTAATCGGGGCAGAATTGCATCCAGATTAGTGAGCTCAAAGGCAAGAACACTACCTGTAAACTACCCTACCAGGATATACGCTACCTGTAAACTACCCTACCAGGATATACGCTACCTGTAAACTACCCTACCAGGATATACACTACCTGTAAACTACCCTACCAGGATATACGCTACCTGTAAATTACCCCACCAGGATATACGCTACCTGTAAACTACCCTACCAGGATATACGCTACCTGTAAACTACCCTACCAGGATATACGCTACCTGTAAACTACCCTACCAGGATATACGCTACCTGTAAACTACCCTACCAGGATATACACTACCTGTAAACTACCCTACCAGGATATCCGCGACCTGTAAACTACCCTACCAGGATATACGCTACCTGTAAACTACCCTACCAGGATATACGCTACCTGTAAACTACCCTACCAGGATATACACTACCTGTAAACTACCCTACCAGGATATCCACGACCTGTAAACTACCCTACCAGGATATCTGCGACCTGTAAACTACCCTACCAGGATATACGCTACCTGTAAACTACCCCACCATCACATACTCTACATGTGAGCTACCCTACCATCACATACTCCACATTACAAATGAACTACCCTACCATCACATACTTAACAATACAAATGAACTGCCCTAACATCACATACTCCACAATACAAATGAACTGCCCTACCATCACATACTCTACATGACATATGAACTGCCCGATCATCACACTCTACAATACAAATGAACTGCCCTACCATCACATACTCTACATTACAAATGAACGACCCTACCATCACATACTCTACATTACATATGAACTGCCCTACCATCACATACTCTACATTACATATGAACTACCCTACCATCACATACTCTACATTACATATTGTTACGGACGTGGTTAAGATGTTATTTTGACCGAGCGGTTGGTATGACCGCGACCGTTACAGGATCCCCGATTGGCCCGACTCCCCCAACGTTGACCAGATCGCACCACAGATATTCAATTTGGAAACCTCTAAAGCGACCGAAAGAGAAGGAAGAGAGAAGAAGACAGAGTACGGAGGAATAACAGGATTTATTATACACACAAGCAAAAAGAAGGAGCGATCAAAATTATTTACAAGCAATGGATGGAAGAAGCAGTCACACAGTGAATCGTTAGCTTATACTAGTCAATTTACTTAACCCCAGGACAACGATTAGGACAGACGACGTTCACACTTACACGGGGGATATTGCAGGCAGGTATGGCTTGAGGATGGATGGTTGTTTCGGGAGGCAATGGAGGGTCCAGCGTCGATTGCTGCCTGGCGCGTCCTTTTCGTGGCCTGCGGCCCCTTAGCTGCCCCCTTAGCTGCAGCGCAGCTGGTCGCACGATGGCTCGCACACACCTGCTCGTTCATGCGTCTTCCTTCTCCCCAGCAACAACGAGCAACAGCAAGCAAGAGGACGGGGTCAGAGCAAGAGAGGCAAGAGGACGGGGTCAGAGCAAGAGAGGCAAGAGGACGGGGTCAGAGCAAGAGAGGCAAGAGGACGGGGTCAGAGCAAGAGGACGGAGTGCGTCCCGCGGCGGCTTATATTGGTTTCCTCACCGAACCTTCGCGCACTTTTTCGGGGGTTCCCGCTCCACCCTCTCTTAGCCAAACCCCTTGTTCTGGGTTGGATGAGCGGGGCCGACTTACTCCTCCCCCCTATGACGAGGGGGGCGACCCGTCTTCTCTAGCCACTCCCCTTGTTCGTAATGGCCGCAAATGGCGAAAACTGGTCAGCAGCTGCAGGTAAGGCGCCGTCACGTTGCACAGCAGTTCAGTACTGCAATAAACGGTTGTTGTCAAAGCTCAAGTGGGGGAATCCCTGGCACTTGAGCTGCCATGGATCATCGGAGGGGCCTACGCTTTATTTCGTTTGATGCAATGCAGAGTCAATCTAGTGGGAAACACATATTTAGCCTACATAGAATAAGGAAATAAACTATTTAAAAAGATATATCGTGGCCTGTGTGTAAGTTTCATGGAATTAACTAGGAGGACGGCTGCGACCATTATTTACATTACGAGGGTGTTACACACAACAAAACCATACTTTTCACATTCGTTACACTTTCTCCAAAATTGTTACACTTCTCAAAACCGTTACACTTCTCAAATTCGTTACACTGCACCCTCCTTTCTTCAGGCCCGTACTCGGGCCTACAAAACTTTAACTTAGTGTGACACGTAGGTGTAATTCCCTCTACAATTAACCTGACCCTGAGTGTGACAATCTTAAAACACAAATAAGTATGTCCCTCTATTGCATTGCACCCTGTCTAACAGACTCAAGCCCACAGCTAACCGAATTACGGAACTGTTCTCAAACTATACATTTACGGTGGGGAGCATTATTTACAGTGACGTTATTTCTTATTTACAACGCAACCCAGGACCTGTGTTTTTTTTTTTGTTTTTTTTTAGGGAACAAGAAAAAGAAATTCCTGTTGGGAGGGAGGAGACAACACGCATTGCATCGATGCACCAGTACCAATACCACCAAAGCACCCAAAAGCACCACCAAGCACCACAAAAGCACCAAAAGCACCACTCGATGCACAGTCACCACTGTTCATAATAAACACAACAAAACAACTGGTGGTGGTCTTCTCTTTCTCTGCTGGGCCGAGGTTCTTCCCGACGTCTTCTGGCTTCATGCGGCCTACTTGGAAATAATAAAAAGCACAACCTGTGTTCATTTTTATTTAGGGCCGCAGGGGCCAACTAAGGGTGGTCCACCTGTTTGGCATAGGTGCCGCCTTACCGAGGTCCGCAAGCACGATTCCCTGGCCACTATGGCCGGTCTCCAACAGAGGTGCCCTGCCCCAGAACCTGGGGTCCATCAAGTGGTACTTGGCCGCAGAACAGCGGTCCATAAAGTGGTACATCAACGCAATGCATGCTGGTTCTGAGAATCTCGTGCGCACAATGGCCATCTCACGCACGCTCCCCTCGGCGCCCAATGGCGCACAGGTCCTCAAGTGGGAGACAAAAGGGGGGAAGACAAATGAGCGAGGGGTAAGGTCACAAGGGTACACGTCAATAAAGGCAATGCAGGATGAAGTGCGTACGGAGAGCGAAGTGAGAAAACTCGTCCCTACCGTACGTCACCCCCCCCTGTCACCTACACTACCCTTGCCCTTACCCCATATTTACAAGAATTTACACCTTTACAATTCGTCACTACTGTCACGTCTTCCCCATATTTCCCTTCTACACCAAATTCGTCACCACAATCCCTCTAACCAAAATTTGCCATCACCCAATTCATCATCAATCCTCATAAGGAGGAAGAGAAGGAACACAAAGCACAATGTCACACCCACGACATGATGCGTCTCACAATCCAAAACATTTGCATTAATTAAAAATAATAAAACATGGCATGGTGTGGAGTTACCTCATCTCAGGTGAGTGGATGCAGATGGTGCAAGGAGACTCCAATCCTAACTATCCTCTAAATGATTTTAACACACTTTACACTACCCGGGGTCTTTCCCTGCCAATCCATTGGCCAACTTACACTATGGGTTCTAAAAACCAATTCCCATTGACCAAACTGTGGTGCTTCTCAATTTGGGGTCTCACTCCCCCGATTCATCTCCCGGTGCCCTTGCGCAATTTCTGGGCTGTGACGTGTAGCTCTCCCAGCAGGTCTACCCACCTGCACACCTCCACCACTGCAGTTGCCACCCGAGCTTACCTAGCTCCTCACCCTAACCTAACTAACTGGGGAAGGCCCCTCCTGGCTCTGTCACCCCACTCGGTGCCCTCTGGCACTGGGCTACCCGGGTCCGTCCTCCGGATCCTCAGGCCCCATCCACAACAACTCTACCGGCTCCCAGAGCCCACCTGTGGCCTCACTTGGCCGACATCCTCACAGTGGTGGAGTGCCCAAACCAACTACACACACTAACAGGCTACACGCCCAGCCATTTCCACAACACTAATGCACCCATCCAATCACCATTCTTCCACCCGCACCACAGATGCCAATATCCAACCACAATTTACCTATATCCTCTACCTAACACTTACACTACCCGCCCCGGGTATTCGTGATGGGGGTCCATCTTTCCCCCATTCACACCTTCGCACTATCCACTCCACTCCATTGTTTCCACCATACTCACTCCACGACCATCCACCCCAACACTCCATTTATTCCACACTACCATTTATTCCACATAGCCACATACACCTGTTGTTGCACACCTGTGCAATCACCTGGTGCCACCTGCACCCTCCTCCTCTCCCTGGACCATTTGGTCAACACAACACGCAATCACCACTACTCCCTCATACACTGCTCCACACACCTGTTCAGTTGCACACCTGTGCAATCACACCTGTTCAATCCTCAAACACACGGCATCATCTCATCTAACTACTCCCCTCTGAAACTTGCGCTTCCCAGTCGTCCCTTTAAACTATTGCGCTCCCTCGTCATTATCATCCACACTAATCTACCTGCGTCCCCACTACAGGTATCATTGTCACTAACTAATCTTAACGTCACCTAATGTCCTCTTCTAGGGCCCTACACACAATATCCTAACCCACCCGGGCTAGTTTTCACTGCCATCAACCCCATAAACCTAGTGCTCCTTTGCACCCCTCTGTGAGGGATGGTGGATTGGCCATCCCACCACAGCGGGGAGGTCCCACTATAAACTTTGCTCGTCCAAATCCAACAAATCAAAAATTTGCCATTTACTGCTAATCACCGTACCAATCATCAAATTTTTTGCCTTTTTCTAATTTTGGGTCCAAAACACTAACCTCATCACCCGTCTACTTATTAGATCCTCTCGGTGCGCCAATTCCCTTCTAAAGCTCGGCTTCGTACAGCCGAGCAATGAATGCGGGTTGTTTTGTGCCAGCGGCTGGATACGTCCCGCACTCGGGGCAGGGACGGGGGCTTACCCGGGCCGAGATCCCACGCACCACCTCGGCGTGGAGCCATCCAATTGCCCGATCTCGACCTGCCGGAACGTCTCAATAAAAAGTGGTCGCCATGACGACCCTTCCTATCGAGCTGCCCGCTCCGCCTCGTTGAGCACGGATGCGGCCGTTCCAAGCGAGGCCCAGCGTGGATCGCGTACGGCGGTCCTTTCGAACCCGCCGTGGCTCAGATCCCCGCTGGTTCTCGCGGCACGTGAAGCTCGGCACGCACCGAGGGCCCGATTCGGCTAAAAGTCGCTCTAACCGCTAACCCGGTTACCGTCGATGCCTCACCTGCATGCTTACACGCATACGCTACCCCTTTCTTGCTCATACCTCCAGCTGTTCCCATGCTCCTCGTACCTTTCCTTACACACCTCGGTACACTCATTCCGCTCACAGACTTGGTCACACACCTGACCACCGAACACTTTGGCACACATTCGTTGTTCGCACACCTCACCCACACACCTCTTCGCGCCCCTTCCTCGGTCACCTCCTCTGTGACAATCACAGGTGTGCTTTCACTCGCACACCCAACCACGTGCCTCACGACCAACTCAAGTGTGCATTCCCACACACGCTCTACCATTCCAGGTGTGCATCCTTCCATTCCAGGTGTACATCCTCGCTCACCTGTCACAACCAACTCACGCTCCATGTCACTCTCACTACTTTCACCTCCACTCTTGACAGCGCACTCACCCTTACTCTCGACAGCGCACTCTTTCCTCATGCCCCTGTCCGTTACACACCTTTCTCGTGCATACTCTTGCGCACACTCTTTCGTTACATCCTCTGTAACTCTCACCACAGGCGTGCATTCTCCTTCACTCTTGACAGCGCACTCTTTCCCCATGCACCTGTCCGTTACACACCTTTCTCGCGCATTCTCTTTTGTTACTTCCTCCCTAACACTCGCCACACCACGCTTCCATGTGCTCCCTCGCACACGTGCTACGACCGACTCACTCTCGACAGCACACTCACTGGTCGGCGCGCACTTTTTCCTCACACACCCCATGGTCGGACATTCTCGCACACCTCTTTTTTCGCACACCAGACCTGTCGCACACTTCACCAACGGCCTTTCACGAACACCCGGATCCAAACCAATCCCCAAGTCGACTGAAGCTTTCCTCACATCATATACATTGCCGAATATTTCGCCACTCACCTTGGCACCTCGTCTCCGCACCTCTTTTGCCACCTGCAAACTTTTTATTTGGTTAGTGAGCAGCACATCATGAGTTGAGCACCGACCTTGTACATATTCCATTACTTCCTCCTTTATCTCCCTCTTAGTTTCTGTCCGTCCCTTCTTAATTTCACTCACCTCTTCTTCCACTTCCTCTAATTTTTGCTTCACCTCTTTTATTTCCCGGTGCGTCTCCTCAAGTTCGTCCTCTAAGGCTACCGTGACCGTCTCTATGTGCATCCTCACCTGCCGGTCCTTTGTCTCCATTACCTCTGTCACCTCGTCCAACCTCATTGTCAGCCCCTCACGTACCATCTGACATTGCCTCTGTGTCGCTATCAAGTCATTTTTAATTTCTTTTTGTGTCGCCTTTAACCCTCCGAGTACTGCAGTGTTCCTTTGAACCTGCTCCACTAACTCCGTCTGTCCCTCCGTCAGCTGTTCCACCTCCTCCGTCAGGTCCTCTATGCCCCCTTGTAACCTCGCCGTATTATTTCTCACCTCTTTCTCCATACGCTTTTCACCTCGCTTTACCTCCTCGCGTAGCCCCGAAACCTCCTCACTTACACCTCGTCGTAGCCCCTCTTTCATCTCCTCCATCTCTTTTGTAGATGCCACCCTCATCTGTCCCAATTCATCCCTCTGAGCATCCAGTTTACTTTCTAACCCGATTTGCACCTCCTCTATCTGGTTCCCCATTCGTTTGATTTCCCTGGCAGATTGTTCCCCTATTTCCCGCAATTTGTCCTCCATCCTATTTTCTAACCCCATTAACCCATTTTTCACCTCTTTTATCCCGTTGTCTAACCCCTCAAAATTATTGTCTAACTTCCCAAATTTCTTGTCTAACCCCTCAAAATTATTGTCTAACTTCCCAAATTTATTGTCTAACCCCTCAAAATTATTGTCTAACTTCCCAAATTTCTTGTCTAACCCCTCACCGGTACCCCTCGCTTCGTCCCTCATTGCCCCCATTTGCTCACCCTGAGCATCCATCCGGTTCCCCATTACCCCCATTTGGCCCTCCAATCGCTCACTCTGAGCATCCATAAGGGCCTTCATTTGGATCATAAAAATATTCCAATCCACCAGTGGCGCTGCTACGGTCGCGGGCGCGGCAAAATTTGGTGCCGCTACACCCACGTGCGCGAGGACGCCATTTTGTTGCACCTGATACACCCTCAACCACCTCATTGCTCTCCTCCTCCCTTTCTTCCCCTAAGTCCTGGGTTACCCCTAACCCGTCTATCTCCCCCACCGACATCCGATCGCCTTGATTGTCCATGGCGCGATCTCAAAATTCGGGTTTTATAAAACAAAATTTCGGCAGCTCGTAATTTTGACCAAAAATTTTTTTTCTACACGTTTTTAAAAATTTGGTTCGGGCCTCGTATCCCACTCCTCGACACCATTTGTTACGGACGCGGTTAAGATGTTATTTTGACCGAGCGGTTGGTATGACCGCGACCATTACAGGATCCCCGATTGGCCCGACTCCCCCAACGTTGACCAGATCGCACAACAGATATTCAATTTGGAAACCTCTAAAGCGACCGAAAGAGAAGGAAGAGAGAAGAAGACAGAGTACGGAGGAATAACAGGATTTATTATACACACAAGCAAAAAGAAGGAGCGATCAAAATTATTTACAAGCAATGGATGGAAGAAGCAGTCACACAGTGAATCGTTAGCTTATACTAGTCAATTTACTTAACCCCAGGACAACGATTAGGACAGACGACGTTCACACTTACACGGGGGATATTGCAGGCAGGTATGGCTTGAGGATGGATGGTTGTTTCTGGAGGCAATGGAGGGTCCAGCGTCGATTGCTGCCTGGCGCGTCCTTTTTGTGGCCTGCGGCCCCTTAGCTGCCCCCTTAGCTGCAGCGCAGCTGGTCGCACGATGGCTCGCACACACCTGCTCGTTCAGGCGTCTTCCTTCTCCCCAGCAACAACGAGCGACAGCAAGCAAGAGGACGGGGTCAGAGCAAGAGAGGCAAGAGGACGGGGTCAGAGCAAGAGAGGCAAGAGGACGGGGTCAGAGCAAGAGAGGCAAGAGGACGGGGTCAGAGCAAGAGAGGCAAGAGGACGGGGTCAGAGCAAGAGGACGGAGTGCGTCCCGTGGCGGCTTATATTGGTTTCCTCACCGAACCTTCGCGCACTTTTTCGGGGGTTCCCGCTCCGCCCTCTCTTAGCCAAACCCCTTGTTCTGGGTTGGATGAGCGGGGCCGACTTACTCCTCCCCCCTATGACGAGGGGGGCGACCCGTCTTCTCTAGCCACTCCCCTTGTTCGTAATGGCCGCAAATGGCGAAAACCGGTCAGCAGCTGCAGGTAAGGCGCCGTCACGTTGCACAGCAGTTCAGTACTGCAATAAACGGTTGTTGTCAAAACTCAAGTGGGGGAATCCCTGGCACTTGAGCTGCCATGGATCATCGGAGGGGCCTACGCTTTATTTCGTTTGATGCAATGCAGAGTCAATCTAGTGGGAAACACATATTTAGCCTACATAGAATAAGGAAATAAACTATTTAAAAAGATATATCGTGGCCTGTGTGTAAGTTTCATGGAATTAACTAGGAGGACGGCTGCGACCATTATTTACATTACGAGGGTGTTACACACAACAAAACCATACTTTTCACATTCGTTACACTTTCTCCAAAATTGTTACACTTCTCAAAACCGTTACACTTCTCAAATTCGTTACAATATGAACTGCCCTACCATCACATATGAACTACACCACCATCACATACTCCACATTACAAATGAACGACCCTACCATCACATACTCTACAATACATATGAACTACCCTACCATCACATACTCTACATTACATATGAACGACCCTACCATCACATACTCTACATTACATATGAACTGCCCGATCATCACACTCGACAACACAAATGAACTGCCCTACCATCACATACTCTACATTACAAATGAACGACCCTACCATCACATACTCTACATTACATATGAACGACCCTACCATCACATACTCTACATTACATATGAACGACCCTACCATCACATACTCTACATTACATATGAACTGCCCGATCATCACACTCGACAACAGAAATGAACTGCTCTACCATCACATACTCTACATTACAAATGAACGACCCTACCATCACATACTCTACAATACAAATGAACTGCCCGATCATCACACTCGACAACACAAATGACCTAACCTACCATCACATACTCTACAATACAAATGAACTACCCTACCATCACATACGCTACAATACAAATGAACTACCCTACCATCACATACTCTACAACACAAATGAACTAACCTACCATCACATACTCTACAATGCAAATGAACTACCCTACCATCACATACTCTACAATACAAATGAACTACCCTACCATCACATACTCTACAATACAAATGAACTACCCTACCATCACATACTCTACAATACAAATGAACTACCCTACCATCACATACTCTACAACACAAATGAACTACCCTACCATCACATACTCTACAATACAAATGAACTACCCTACCATCACATACTCTACAACACAAATGAACTAACCTACCATCACATACTCCACATTACATATGAACTAACGTACCATCACATACTCTACAACACAAATGAACAAACCTACCATCACATACTCCACATTACATATGAACTAACGTACCATCACATACTCTACATTACATATGAACTAACCTACCATCACATACCCTACATGTGAACTACCCTACCATCGCATACTCTACATTACATATGAACGACCCTACCATCACATACTCTACAACACAAATGAACTACACTACCATCACATACTGTACATTACATATGAACTAACCTACCATCACATACCCTACATGTGAACTACCCTACCATCGCATACTCTACATTACATATGAACGACCCTACCATCACATACTCTACAACACAAATGAACTAACCTACCATCACATACTCCACATTACATATGAACTAACGTACCATCACATACTCCACATTACATATGAACTAACGTACCATCACATACTCTACATTACATATGAACTAACGTACCATCACATACTCGACATGTGAACTACCCGACCAGCACATACTCTACATGTGAAATACCCTACATTATACCATATCTGTATTTTAAACATTTATGTCCGTTTTAAAAACCCGGCAAAGGCCTCGTACCCTGAAAATTCATTTTTATTGTAAGCGTCCTGTATGCACGTCTCGATTTATATATAGGTGTTTGTGGATGGCAAGTCGTCATATGAACAATGAAATACCTGTGGCTAAGTCAGACCGAGTGTAATCTGCTTCGAGCTGCTCTTTGTTCGGTACATGTTCACAAAAGCAGTCAAACCGGTTTAACCTGTGCATTGGCGTTTCCAAGCCCATGATTCTCTGCTCCATGTTCAGGATAACCCACAGACCGGTTTAACCTGTGCATTTGCTATTTAATAATGGCGTTCTGCTTGTTCGTCGTGCTTGTTCACCTTAGATGTTTACTTGTTTTTACGGCATCGCCAAAAGTCCTGGGGCGATGTGAAATGGGTGACGTACCGGTATGTAACAAGCATTGGATGGGCTCGGAGTCACAGCCGTGTACCTGCACACAGGCACCAACATATTAGCCATTCTGCCTTGATTTTGGATGACGTCACAGTTTGGCAGCATCTTGTATCGACGCTGCTACCTTCTTCTTCTTTTTTAGGTTTTTTTTAGGGACAGCACAGCTGACCTCAATTTGTGCCTTGCGGCCTTGCGTCTGGCTGTGCCATGTTCGGATGAAACAAAAAGAAGCCTGGAAGAAAATTACTGCAAACATTGCGACAAGGAATGTTTGCACTTTGCAAGACAGAGCAAACCCATGTGACTCTCCAGAAAGGTGAACAGCACGACTGCCTCATTAGTTAAGGCGCTACAATATTGATGTAGCAATAGCAGGTAGGTTAGCAGACGAGGATCAGTTGGCAAAGGAAAAGGCAGTCTACACTTTCTTTACTGGAAAGGTCGATCCAGTGGATTTGTGATCAAGAAAGAACCTTTGCCTTGGAAGATTTCCTTTGCGTGTGAACAATAGGTTTGTGAAGGTACGCTTTCCACTTATGGACAAGGATTATTATTTCACTAACAGTCACCCGTTGAAAAATCAACAGGCTGAGATGCTTTGACGGAGGTAATTTCAAATATTTTGGTGAACCATGCACTTCATTTTGCATATTATATTATATTATATATATATATATATATATATATATATATATATATATATATATATATATATATATATATATATATATATATATATAAATAAAGGCTAACCCCCGCTCTAGCAGGGGAAAATGGCCTTAAAACGATCATTCATATATATATATATATGTGTGTGTGTGTACAACATGGCCAAAAGTATATGGACACCCGAACATCACACCCGTATGTGCTCATTGAACATCTCATTCCAAATTCATGGGCATTAATATGGAGTTGGTCCCCCCCTTTGCTGCTATAACAGCCTCCACTCTTTTGGGAAGGCTTTCCATTAGATGTTGGAACATTGCTGCAGGGATTTGCTTCCATTCAGCCACAAGAGCATTGGTGAAGTCGGGCACTGATGTTGGGCGATTAGGCCTGGCTCACAGTCGGCGTTCCGATTCATCCCAAAGGTCTTTGATGGGGTTGAGGCCAGGGCTCTGTGCAGGCCAGTCAAGTTCTTCCACACCGATCTCGACAAACCATTTCTGTATGGACTTGGCTTTGTGCACGGGGGCATTGTCATGCTGAAACAGGAAAGGGCGTTCTCCAAACTGTTGCCACAAAGTTGGAAGCACACAATCGTCTAGACTCTGGAATGTCATTGTATGCTGTAGCATTAATATTTCCCTTCACTGGAACTAAGGGGCCAAGCCCAAACTATGAAAAACAGCCCCAGACCATTATTTCTCCTCCCCCGAACTTTACAGTTGGCACTATGCATTCAGGCAGGTAGCGTTCTCCTGGCATCCGCCAAACCTAGATTCGTCCGTCGGACTGCCAGGTGGTGAAGCGTGATTCATCACTCCAGAGAACGTGTTTCCACTGTTCCAGATTCCAATGGCAGCGAGCTTTACACCACTCCAGCCGACGCTTGGCATTACGCATGGTGATCTCAGGCTTGTGTGCTGCTGCTCAACCATGGGAACCAATTTCATGACTCTCCCGACAAACAGTTGCTCTGCTGACGTTGCTTCCAGAGGCAGTTTGGAACTCGGTAGTGAGTGTTGCAACAGAGGACAGACGATTTTTACGCGCGTCATCACTCGGCGGTCTCATTCTGTGAGCTTGTGTGGTCTTCCACTTCGCGGCTGAGCTGTTGTTACTCCGAGACGTTTCCACTTCACAATAACAGCACCTAAAGTTGACTAGGGCAGCTCTAGCAGGGCAGAAATTTGACGAACTGACTTGTTGGAAATGTGGCATCCTATGACAGTGCCATGTTGAAAGTCACTGAGCTCTTTAGTACAGCCCATTCTCCTGCCAATGTCTGTCTATGGAGATTACGTGGCTTTGTGCTTGATTATATATACACCTGTCAGAAATAGATGTGGCTGAAACAGTCGAATCCACTAATTAGAAGGGGCGTCCGCATACTTTTGGCCATGTAGTGTAGATTACCGATTGAAGACTGTAGCAAGAAAACGAAATATTGTGCTCCGTAGTGAGCGGAACCCCCGGTTCATCGGGATGGGTTGCGGTGGACGAAAGGTAGCAGGGAGGAAGTTTATTTTGGTGAAGAAGAACACCAATCCTTTTGCATCTTCATATGTATATGACTGCCAGAACAGTTTCCTAGACTAGTGGGCACAATCCTGGTTGGTTCGCCACTCCAACAAGATACTCAAACGGCTCATTCTTCCCAGTAAGTTGGTCCTCATTTTGCCCACCTCGGAAGGATGACAGGCTGAGTCAATGCACCTGGTGTTAGTTCAATGACAAGACAGTGGCTTGAAGTCAGGACTCAGATCTCAAGCCAGCAACATTATCTGTCAAGCAAATACCAGGATTTTGTTTTGGTTAACCGCACACTTTTTCTGTATCCACATATAGACTAGCAGTCATGTGTTGAAAAATCAACGGGCCTAGATGATCAAATAAAAACTCCCGGAAGTTCCCTTGTCACTCCCTTTAAGGAGCGGGTGTTTCAAGTAGATTGTTGTACATCACCATAGCATATTTCAGTCAATCACTGCAGTACGAAAATCGAAATATCACACTCTGTAGCGAGCGGGGTCCCTGGTCCATCGGAATGGGTTGCGGCAGGCTAAAGACAGAGAGAGTTTATTTTGCTAACCGTGCACTTTTTGCATATTTTTATAAAGATGTACATGTACAGCCTGTGGATGCTGGTGGCATCATTGCTGGGAGCATAGCTGTGCCTTTGATACTGTGCTCCCTGATTTCCAGTATCCAATATTCCAGTATTTCCCATATTCCAAAAAGATCTTAAGCCAGCCATCTTAACCGTGAAGGCAACATCAGGTTTAATTGGAAAGATAAACTCAAATGATCTTTTGTTACTACCTCTATGTGTGTAAAATGAACGAGTAATCACCAACACAGTTTTCCATATTCCAAACAAACACAAAGTCTTGGACATGGATGCTTCCACTCATCACTGCCATGTGATTGATTGTGTACTGGTTCTTCAGAGAGACTTGTAGGATATTAAGCTCTTCATGGAGCCGATTACCGGTCAGATCACAGGCTCATGCAATCAAAGGTACACCTTCTTGTTCACCCCAACATGTGCCAAACCCAAGCGTCACGGTGATTCTTGTTGTCAATCTGAAAAACCAAAAGACTGAAGAATAACTCTCCACTGATCTGTCAGCCCCCACTTAAGACGATGCAAATAGATGCCATGCAGTCTGGTTTGATGAAAATGATACAGAAATCTAAAACTTGCTCGAGATGAAACAGAAAGCGTGCAATGCTTCTCTCTAGCTGACGCTTCTTCACATTATAAGAAGATTCACTTCTTTTTCTTCGTTTGTTTCCAGCACAAATCTGTGGGGTAGCATCATTAGCTGAGGGCCGCTGATGCAATACCCTCTGCTGGTTAGGGCAGGAATTTGGCCATGGTGCCGTCGACAGCTCGCCCACTCTTCACAAAGGACACCATATGGCATCTTTAACGTCCCCCAGGTACGTCCGTTTACCATCCTTCCAAGGGACAGCACACAAATGGATGAATCACTGCCTGTAAAAAAGAAAGATTCACGATAAAGCAGTCATCAGTTCCAGCAGATAATTCATCAAACGAAAAATGACTGATTTTCTCATTATGAGGATGGATTTCAGGCGTTAACGGATCAGTAAGACACCAAGTGCTTCCATGAAGCGAGTAGAGCAGTTTACGGTCCAACACAATCTACAGCCACATCTACAGAGAGTGAATAAGTACTCTCATCTCAGATAAAGTAGCAATGCACAATAGGAGGAAGGAATACTTCTGTCAGCTACTGAACAGACCATCTACTTTCTGATAGATCACTCGACCAGATAACCCAGCATCCTTTCTGCAGTGAACTTGGTCATCTTCCGACGCATTAAAAGCTTTTTTAAAGTAGCTTACAAGATGAAGAACAACAAATCAGCTACCCCAGATGGGATACCTGCTGGGGTGATGCAAAGGGGTAGAAATTCTCTTATTAATAACTTGCACCTGTTATTTCAGCACAATTTGGGTTCAGGAGAATTCCACAGGAGCTCAAAGATGTCAATATTATAAAGATCTACAAAGGGAAAAGATGTGAAGTGACTGCAGAAGTAACTGAATCATTTTTTCTGCTCCCGGTTGGGAAGATCCTTGTCCAAATCGTCATAGTGAGATCTATTTCTCAAATCAATGTTAATGTACACTGTACAGTCACGTGAAAAAAGTACACCCCATGTAAAGTTTTGACTTTTTCAACATACAGCTATTTGATCTTCATTTCAACAATATTGATAGATAAAGGTGATATAATACAACAAATATCATGAAACATTTACATTTTGTAGTCCATTGTATAATTTAAATAAACATAAATGCAAATTTCGCATGTGGAAAAAGTAAGTACACCCTGACATTTATCACTACTTCAAATACCTAAAATTAGAATCAGGTGCACCAGTTCAGGTGCAAATGATTAGAACATCGTTAGAGAGGATTTTGGAGGAACCTGTCTTATTTAAACCTCAGACATTTAGTTTGCTCTTTGTTGTTGAAGTGTGCGGCGTTACCATGCCCAGATCAAAAGAGCTCTCTGATGCCTTCAGAAAGAAGGTTATAGATGCCTACGAGTCTGGGAAGGGATTTAAAAAGATCTCCAAACAATTTGAAATCAATCATTCGACTGTCCGGAAGATCATCTACAAGTGGAGAAGATTCCAAACAACTGCCAACTTGTTCAGGCCAGACCACCCCAGCAAGTTCAGCCTGAGAGCAGACCGCAATATGCTGAAAGAAGTCTCTAAGAACCCCAGAATGTCATCACGGGACCTTCAGGTAGCTCTTGCCACTGTTGATGTCAAAGTGCACGAGTCTACCATCAGAAAGAGGCTGCACAAATTTGATCTACATGGGAGGTGTACCAGGAGGAAACCTTTGCTGTCCAGAAATAACATCAGGGCAAGCCTAAAGTTTGCCAATGAACACCGAGGCAAAGACCAGCACTTCTGGAACAATGTGCTCTGGACAGATGAGTCAAAGGTAGAGCTATTTGGCCACAGTACCAGAAGACATGTTTGGCAAAAACCAAAGACACCATTTGACCATAAGAACCTGATACCAACTGTAAAGCATGGTGGTGGAAATATTATGGTTTGGGGCAGCTTTGCTGCATCAGGGCCTGGGCAGCTCACCATCATAGAATCCACGATGAATTCTTCATTGTACGAGAGGGTGCTTGAGGATAATGTGAGGCCATCTGTCGGAGAGTTGAAGCTCAACCGAAGGTGGACCTTGCAACATGACAATGACCCTAAACATACCAGTAAATCCACCAAGGAATGGCTGAAAAGAAAGAAATGGAGGGTTCTGGAATGGCCAAGTCAAAGCCCAGATCTAAATTCCTTTGAGATGTTGTGGTCTCTAAGAACCCTAGAATCTATTTGAAACGAGCTGTGCATGCAAGAAACCCCTCAAACATCGCACAGCTGAAAGAATTCTGCATGGAGTGGGCAAAAATTTCTCCCAGTCGATGTCAGAGACTGGTAGACAGTTATAAGAAACGCCTACTTGAGGTTTTTTCTGCCAAAGGCGGCAATACCACCTATTATAGCCAAGGGTGTACTTACTTTTTCCACATGCGAAATTTGCATTTATGTTTATTTAAATTATACAATGGACTACAAAATGTAAATGTTTCATGATATTTGTTATGTTATATCACCTTTATCTATCAATATTGTTGAAATGAAGATCAAATAGCTGTATGTTGAAATATGTTGAAAAAGTCAAAACTTTACATGGGGTGTACTTACTTTTTCACGTGACAATACTTCCAATAACAGTGTGGTTTTTGTCCTCGGAGTAGTACTCGTACAATAGAAATGATAATCACTGCTCACAAATGCAAGAAAATGCAGGGAACAGCATCAGCCATTGTACACAGCGTCTGTTGACCTAACCTAAGCATTTGACACTGTCAACCGGCCTGCACTCTGGATAATCATCGGCAAATTGGGCCGTCTTGAAAAATTGCTCAACATACTATGCCAGTTCCATGATGGCATGGCTGAAAGAGTCAACATACAAGGTGAGCTGCCAGGGGCCATCCCTCTCACAGATGGGATTAAGCGAGGCTGTATATTGGCACCTAGCATGTTTGGACTGTTCTTTGCTGTGCTGGACTGCAAAACTGTGCTGAAGGATTTGCCATTCAATTCAGGAGCAATAAAATCAAATCAATAGATTTAAATCTTGCATAGCTGCGACCACACGCCAAAATCACTTGTTATAGACCTCCAAAACCCCTCTTCACAATTTTGCCAGAGCTGCACAAAAAAAATTGCCCTAACTATCAGCCAAAGTAAATCAGAGGTCCTGTATCAACCAGCTCCCTATCACCCTGACCAAGAGCCTTCAATTAATTCATGGCTGTTATCCTCGTCAACCTGTCAAGCAATGAATTTACTTTGCTGCATTGTTTATGACGCTACCAACAACTGACCATGAGGTGGATGCAAGAATAAAGAAAGCCTGTGCTCGTACATATAACCCGGTGTGTACCCCGGTTTAGAATAGGTACACCGTATACCTGCGTGTCACCAGAGGCAACTAAAAGGTTTGGCGTCAGGAAGGGCATCCGGCCATAAAAACATTGCCTCAAAAAGAGAACCATGACAATTACGACTAAAGATGGTGGAAGAAGAAATGCGGGCAAGGGGGTTAACAAGGGGAGATGCAGAAAATAGGGCAAAATGGAGAACATTGTCATGGGGACCGCAAGGCTAACCCCCGCTCTTGCAGGGAAAATGGCCTTAAAATGCCTGTTGTTGTTGTTGTGCTTGTACATATGGCTGACTTTATCAACCAGTCTGGAGACTGGATGTCATCCATCTCAGGATAAAACTATAGGTCAAACATGATGTTGTGCTAACAACACCACCTCAGAAGTGGTTGTGAAAAGTGGATCTGCTTCCGAAGGCATATTAAGAAACTAGAAAGTTTCCATCAACAACACCTCTGATAACTTCTAATTATTATATGATACGTATCATTGTCACATATATATTGTCACGTATATATTGTCACAAGGTGACAATATAAGAGGTCCTTGAATGAGCAGCACCTGAAAGCATTCATTCAAATCTGATTCGAGCCCAGCTTAGATGGGCTGGACACATCATCAGAATGCCAGATGAACACATACCTAAGAAGGTACTGTGTTGGGAGCTTTATCTGGCAAAAGCAAATTAGGAGGCCAGTGCAGTATTACAAGAATACCCAGAAGGAAAATCTAAAAAAGACGAACATCTGTGTTGAATCCTTTGAGACTGATGAAAATGAGTGCCCCACATGGCGACACTGATCAAAAGTGACATGAATAAGTTCGATAATGAGACAACAACACTTGGAGGAACTGCGGCGCAGACGACACAACGCTGTACTTTGTGACGACTGTCCTTGTCCGCACTAACAGACGGTTTCAGTCTTGCATTGGACTGTGGGGCCATTCTAGGATATACAACCAACTTGGTTGATAGATGACATCATCTTCGACATCGACAGACAAGATCCATCTTCTATGTATATTTATCCTTGAGGGATATATTGAAGGCATATGATAGCATTTAAATTAATCTCTTGTATCACTGTGATGCTGGATGCATTGGAGATTATAGAGGGATATGGGGATGTTGGCTTGTGCGAATGGTAGGTAGCTTGTGTGGATGGGTGATGATACTGGGGTTGGTGCAGTGCAGACTTAATGGGCCAAATGGCCTCCTCCTGTGAAAAAGTTTCTTGCGTGTATTCTCGTTTGTTTATTTCAGCGATGTTCTTTTATATAATAAATACAATCTTTAATAGAAAGAGATATTGTATGGGCAAAGGTCTTTATGCTGTTATCCTCCCAAGTCTAAACCTAATTCTCACCTCCATTCATTCATTTTAGGTCATCTCATCTCTATCCCAAAGAGATGACCAAATAAAATGGGCCGTGATGTCCATCAGCCGTCCAGTTACCTGTTAACTTTTGCTATTTTTGCTGCTCTTCCCTTATCACCCGAATGATTGTTCTGAAACTTGACACATGAATACAAGACAGTAGCCCGCACAATTGCCCCAGCTTCGATTTCAGATCATGAGGGCTCTCAGGGCCAGGTAGTTTCCCCCTGAAACTTTGGATCCCTGCTTGTCCCTTATTTACCAACCAATTGCTTTGAAACCCGATACAGCCCTTCTACTCGATGGTCCACAGGATCGTTTGGTCTTAGATTTTTCGATTTTGGATCATGGGAGCTCCCGGGGGGGAGGTTTTGATTTCCCCCAAATCTCTCGAACTTTTGGTACCAGTAGATCGAGTCGGCGTGGGTTTGAATCTCGGTTTGGTCTGAACTACCATCTCGTATGATGACCATCAGCCCACTCGGGGCTATTTATTTTAACAACATCTAGGCTCATGGAAGAGCTGTTGAAAGATTGAGAGGGTTAAAAAAAAAGAAAAAAGTACTGGCAGTGAGGTATGGGGCTACACATGGACAAAACAAACAAAGCTAGAGACGGGTGGAAACATTAACCTGTAAGTAAGAGGGTGGGTTGGGGGGGGTGGGGGTAGAAGGGAAGAGTAGAATTGAAATGCCTCTCAAAGGCAGTTCCACAAACTGGAAAAAGAATAAGAAACGAGTGGAGGTAAGTGACAAACCTGGCTTCTGTGAGTTTGACCAGGAGGTCAAACTCCATCAGCCGTCCAGTTACGGCTGATGACCTGAAGCGCTCCTGGTCAACACAGTACCTGAAGCGCCCTCTTTTCATGCATTTTTAACCATCTTTTCAGTCTGTTGGCCTGTGCTCTTCCCTCCAAGACACGTTGCCTACTGCCATGTCATGGGCTCTCCAATTTCTACCTCCGAGCCTTACTACATATTGACTGTATCCCTGCTCCTCATTCTGTCATACATCTATGTGTTGTGGTCTCCCTATTTCCCCTTCCTCCCACTTTTTCAGGGAATCCAATTCCCCTGTTCTCCTCTTCCATGAGGCTTTGATACCTATATATTTAAAAATATATCCTTTTCTCACAAAATAATTATAGGCAGAAATATTTTGGCCAAGGTACAGAACAATTGTGTGAAACATGACTCTATTGCATGAATATGGGGCTTTAATACAGTTACAACAGCCACATAAACATCCCTTGTGCTGTGTGCTCATCCAGCATCAGGGTGGCAGCTACACACTTTGATCCGATTCCTGGGAAATTGAAACCTGGATCAGACAACTTGGTGACAGGTAAGCTGTAATTGAATGAGCTCACCAGACCACCACCCTTGCTTGTGAAAGGGACACCATTGACAGCGATCAACCAGGCATGCAAGCAGTGGTGGTGTTTCCAAATACGTGCTATTTATGCCTTTCCTTCCCCAAATATTTACATGCACCTAAAATATAAAGGCTGAATGTGCTTTGCGCAAACATGCGGGATAAGATAACTTGAATAGCAAGACTCACTTTCCCACGACCAAAATTTGCCTCTGCCATTCGGTTATTTATTCAGGTTATTTATTTATTTGAAAATATTGAGTTGCACGAGACCATACCTGGTTCGGCTCAGAGTATTCACGTTAAGTTCAAAGCGTTGCACTTTTGACATTAATTGCAAGCCAAATATGTATGCAATTTTGTTTTCTTGTTTATAACAGAAAAGCTTTCTAAGCTACGGGAAAATGGTTTGTTGCTTGCATGGTGGAGATTGCATGTTGTCAAATTTAAGCACACTGTGTTTTTCCATTGTTGTTGCTCAAATGACCGCTTTCAATTGAAGACCATAGAATTATAACCAGGCTAAGGCACATTTTATTTTATTTTTCCCCGTTTTTCACGTTTTTCTCGAAATGACTAAAATGTGACTTAGCCTGGTTATAATTCTATGGTCTTCAATTGTAAAAGCCAAATTTAGTTGCTCCACTTGAAGTATAAGTAGCCATTTCTGCTTTGTAGTCATCCACAAGAGAGAACAAAATCTCAACCATGAATCGATTGAATCGTGCTCTATAAGTGAAAACATGAACTTGCCTCTGATTCACATGATTCGAGGTAAAAATAAAACAAACTCCAATATTTTACAACGATTCTTGAGTTTTCATGCATTTCACGAGCACTCCTCGTGGTTTAATGCTTGGTTTGTTTGGAATCCCCATTTTGTCGCATGCCTCAATTCTGTAACTGCAGGTTCAATCCTTTTATTCCTTCTTTTTTTAACTGCCACCATTAATTCACTTTTCGTGTATGGTCCGCCGGCAGAAGTCCTCACGAACCAGCTGACCAGGCCTGATATTCGCACAGTTAGGGCAGGAATTTGGAAAAATTTTATGATTATGTTTATGAATTATTCCCCCTCTCCCTCCGCCTCCCCCAAACCACCTCTTCTCCCAACAAATTGGCTTGCACCCATCTTATCCACCTCTTGCATTCTCCCCTACCCCTAAACCTTTCCCACGCATCCCTTGTTGTTCATCTGTTTATCTTCTCCCTCGGCCATGCTATTGGCATCCCCCCCCCCCCCCTCCTCTTTCTGCTGTTCCCTTTGCTATGTTGCATCCTCATCCCTTCTGTGTTCCAGCTCTTCCACGAGCCTTGACTTTGTATCCAAAAAAAGAAAATTCCAAGGACAGACGCTAGTGTAGACATCACTGTATTTAAACCAAGGACACGAGTCGATAATGGACAAATACATATGTGGCACCCCGGGGAGTCCAGGGCTCCTGGTAGTTTGTTTACAGACTACACCACTCCCCAATATGCGGTAGGAGACCCTAAATAAGTAATTTGAAGGCAATTCCCCAAAGGTAAGTGATCAATTAACTGAACAAAGAGATTTCAAATTAATGGAATTTATTTGAAAGTTTGGTAGGAGAGCACAATACAATACTTTATTAAACTTCAGAATATCCCAAAAGGCGAATAGCAGCCAAGTAATAAAACCTATCAAAAGAACAGCAACTGACAGCACTGAACAAATATCTGTAAAGAAAACATAAAATTACCTTTCTCAAAATTAAAAGCATCCCCAAACGGGTTTAACTTAGCCCGTGTGTGTGTGTGTGTGTGTGTGTGTGTGTGTGTGTGTGTCTGTGTGTGTGTGTCTGTGTGTGTGTGTGTGTGTGTGTGTGTGTGTAGCTCCACTACCAGCCTGAGATACTGTTGGGGGAAAAAAAACAAAAAAAAAACTACCCACCAATATAATATACAAATCAACTATACACAAAACGCTAATTGTTTACTCGACATAAAACAAAATCACATACCCTTTTCACAAGAGATCAGGGGTTACCCAGAACATGGTGGAAACACTCCACTGTACCTCTGCCAAAACAGTGAACACATTGAAGGAGCTGTGCTCCAACGCGAGTCGAAAGGATTGACGCGACCAAAGACGGAAATTCGTCCGAGTTGCTTTATTGCACGTATCAAACTCGGGTACTCTGAAAAGCCCGTTTATCGGGCAGCAATATATATACACATTTATGCCGGAGCGTTTGCCCGGGAAAAGCGAGACCGGGCATGCCCGGGTGTCAAGGGCGAGTCCTAGAAAGGCGAGTCTGGACCTGCCCGGGCATCCTGGGCGAGCCTTGGAAAGGCGAGGCTGGGCGTGCCCGGGCGCTCTGGGCGAGCCCTGGAAAGGCGAGAGCGGGCATGCCCGGACGCTCTGGGCGAGCCCTGGAAAGGCGAGAGCGGGCATGCCCGGACGCTCTGGGCGAGCCCTGGAAAGGCGAGAGCGGGCATGCCCGGGAAAAAAAGACCGGGCATGCCCGGGAGGTTCGGGCGAGCCCGGGAACAGCGAGTCCGGGCATGCCCGGGACAGGCGCGTCTGGGCCCGTCCGGACGAGCCCGGCATGGCGATTGCGCCCTGGCCGCGTCCTGGCAGGTGCAAGGCGATTGTGTACACCCAGCGGTAACCGCTACACACGCCCCTCCAGAATCGACCTGCAGGGTCAATTTAAGGGGGGTCCGGATGACCCGGCCAAAGCGACCCCTGGAGGGTCGTGGGGGGGGGGGGTCCGATGTGGTGGTGGGTGGTCGAGCGGGGGGAACTGTGGACGGGGGGCGGCCTCGCCACGGAGGAAGGGCCAACTGTGGTGGTCGGTCGACGTCCACGTGCGCCGGTTTGAGGCGGTCCACAGAAATCCGGTCCGACCGGCCGCCGAAGTCGACGACGAATGACTTGTCGCCCCGTCGCAGGACCCGGAAGGGCCCGTCGTATGGCGGCCGGAGTGGCCCCCGGTGTGCGTCATGACGCACAAAGACGTACTCCGCTGTGCGAAGCGCCGGGGGGACGTAGGACTGGGGGCCACCGTGGCGGGACGTTGGCACAGGGGCAAATCGTCGGGCGGCCTCCTGGAGGTCCGAGCGCTGGCGTGCGGCGGACCAGGGACTGGTAGCATCGGGCACGAACTCGCCTGGGACGCGGAGCGGCTGGCCGTAGACGAGCTCGGCGGCGGACGCACGGAGGTCCTCCTTGGGGGCCGTGCGGAGGCCCAAAAGGACCCACGGCAGCCGGTCGGCCCAACCGTCGTCCTGAAGGCCGGCCATGAGTGCGGCCTTCATGGAGCGGTGAAACCGCTCGCACAACCCGTTGGCTTGGGGGTGGTAGGCCGTGGTGCGGTGCAGAGTGACTCCCAACGAGCGGGCGACCGCGCACCAAAGTTCGGACGTGAACTGTGGGCCGCGGTCGGACGAGATGTCTGCCGGTGCGCCAAAGCGCGCGACCCAGGTGGCGATGAACGCCTGCGCCACGTCGGCGGTGGTGGTGGAGGTGAGGGGCACGGCCTCCGGCCACCTGGTGGTCCTGTCCACCATGGTGAGCAGGTGGGTGAACCCCCATGATGGGGGCAGGGGACCCACCAGGTCCACGTGGACGTGATCGAAACGCCATTCAGGCACTGTGAAAGGTGCCAGCGGGGCCTGGGTGTGGCGGTGGACCTTGGCCCGCTGGCAGGCCGTGCAGGCGTTGGCCCAGTCGCGGACGTCCCGTCGAAGGCCGTGCCAGACGAAACGCACCGACACCAGCTTCTGAGAAGCTTTCCGGCCCGGGTGAGAAAGACCGTGGATGGAGGCGAAGATGCGGCGCTGCCAGGTAACGGGCACGATGGGGCGAGGCTGGCCCTGGGAGACGTCGCAGAGCAGGACAGTGTCCGCGAAGGGGATGTCGGCCAGGCGGAGGCCCGTGTCCGCTGCCCGGAGGGCCTGCACCGTGGTGTCGGTGGTCTGGTCGGCCGCCATGAGCGCAAAGTCCACGCCGAGGTGGACCGCGTTCGCGCTGGCCCGAGAAAGACAGCGGCCACGGCGTTGTCTTTGCCGGCGACGTGCCGGATGTCCGTGGTAAATTCCGACACGGCGGAGAGGTGGCGCTGCTGGCGGGCCGACCACGGCTCCGTGACTTTGGCCATTGCGTAAACCAATGGCTTGTGGTCGACGAAAGCCATGAACGGGCGGCCCTCCAGGAGGTGGCGGAAATGGCGAACGGCCAGGAATAGACCGAGGAGCTCGCGGTCGAACGTGCTGTATTTTAACTCGTTCGGCCGGAGTTGCCGGCTGAAAAAAGCGAGTGGCTGCCAAACCCCGTCCACCCATTGTTCATGGAAGGCGCCCACCGCGTAGTTGGAGGCGTCCGTAGTGAGGGCGATGGGCGCGTTGAGCACCGGGTGAGCCAGCAGCGTTGCGTCGGCGAGGGCCCGCTTTGTGCTCGCGAATGCCGCATCCATGGCCGCGGACCAGACGATGTCATGCTTGGCCGGCTTGCCCCGGAGGGCCTCGTAAAGGGGCCGCATGAGCTGAGCAGCACGGGGCACGAATCGGTGATAAAAATTCACCATGCCGAGGAACTCTTGTAGGGCCTTGATGGAGCGGGGACGCGGGAACGTGGTGATGGCCTCGACCTTGGTCGGCAGCGGCAAGGCCCCGGTCTTGGTGATGCAGTGGCCCAAAAAGTCAACGGTCGTCGTGCCGAAGTGGCATTTGGCCGGGTTGACAATTAAGCCGTGCTCGCTGAGGCGACCGAACAGTGTTCGGAGGTGGAGGAGGTGCTCGGCGTGGGACGTGCTGGCGACGAGGATGTCGTCCAGATAGACGAAAAGAAATGGCAGGTCGCGCAGCACGCCGTCCATCAAGCGTTGGAACGCCTGGGCCGCATTCTTGAGGCCAAACGGCATCCTCAAAAATTCGAATAGGCCGAACGGCGTGATGATGGCCGTCTTCGGGACTTCGGCCGGCCGGACAGGTACCTGGTGGTATCCCCGTATCAGGTCAATTTTTGAAAATATGACCCATCCCGCCAAACAGGTGGAAAAGTCCTGGATGTGCGGGATCGGGTACCTGTCGGGGGTGGTAGCGTCGTTGAGGCGGCGGTAGTCGCCACACGGGCGCCATCCGCACCCCGGCTTTGGCACGATGTCCAGTGGTGAGGCCCACGCGCTATCGGAGTGCCGCACGATGCCGAGGCGCTCCAACGCGTCGAACTCGGCCTTTGCCACGGCGAGCTTGGCCGGGTCGAGGCGGCGGGCCCTGGCGTAGACCGGCGGGCCCGTAGTGTGTATGTGGTGCTCGATCCCATGTCGCACTGCGACGGCCGAAAACGTCGGCCGCGTGAGGGCCGGGAATTCCGCGAGCAGGCGAGCGAACTCGTTCGCCGTCGGGAGGGCGCATGCCAGTTCGGTCGGCGCGGAGCTGCTCATCGTACACGCCAGGGAGCTGAAGGTCTCGGCGTTGACAAGGCGACGGCGTTTGATGTCGACCAGCAGCCCGTGCGCGCAGAGGAGGTCGGCGCCCAGCAAAGCCATGGGGACGCTGGCGGTCACAAAGGTCCACTGAAAGCGCTGGCTGCCGAAGCAGAGGGTGACGTTGCGCGGGCCGAAAGTGCGTATGGCCGATCCATTAGCAGCGACCAAAGAGGGGCCGCAAACGGCGTTCCGCCTGTCCTGCTCGGAGGCGGATATGACGCTCAGTTGGGCGCCGGTGTCACAAAGGAAACGCCGCCCGGACGCTTTGTCCTTAATAAAAAGCAAGTTGCCCGAGTGGCCGGCGCTCATGGCTGGTAATGAACGCCGGCCCGGCCGTTTCCCGACTTGACGAAAGTGCACGGGGGTCGGCATGTCCGAGCCTTGTGTCCGAACCTGGCGTGGTAATAACACCACGCCTGGTCAGGTGGAGGCCCCGGCCGTCGTGTTGGAAGCGGTCCGCGCGGCGTGGCGGCCGCCAGTTGCACCGGCAGTTCGGCCTCCAACCGCGCAGGGCGCTCGGGCGTCGTGGGCGTCGCCTCGGATGGCGGCGGGCTCCAGGTAGCCGCTCCGATGTGCTGGCCCGCCGAGGAGATCTTGTCGGCTTCCCTGGCGAGTGCGCGGGGATCCGTGATCGACGTGCCAGCCAGGGCGAGGCGTACCGGGTAAGGCAGCTGGCGAAGGAACAGCTCGCGGAACAGAAAATCCGGAGAGTGCTCACCGAGCAACGAGAGCATGTAGTCCATGCGCTCGGACGGGCGCGTGTCGACGAGCTCGGGCAGGTCGAGCAGGCGCCGTGCGCGTGCCGCCGGTGAGAGGGCGAAAGCGTCGAGGAGGAACGTCTTAATTGCGTCATACTTGTCAGCAGCTGGCGGGCGCTCGAGGAGGCTCAGGGCACGGGCCGCGGTGGCGGAGCCGAGCGCTGCCACGACATGGTGGAAGCGGGTGTCGTCGGCGGTGATGCCTCGCAGGGCGAACTGGGAGTCCGCCTGGGCGAACCAAACAGCCGCGTGAGCCTCCCAGAAGGTAGGCAGTTTAAGAGCCACTGCCGTGTCCATGTTCGGGGTCACCAATGAAGGAGCTGTGCTCCAACGCGAGTCGAAAGGATTGACGCAACCAAAGACGGAAATTCGTCCGAGTTGCTTTATTGCACGTATCAAACTCGGGTACTCTGAAAAGCCCATTTATCGGGCAGCAATATATATACACATTTATGCCGGAGCGTTTGCCCGGGAAAAGCGAGACCGGGCATGCCCGGGTGTCAAGGGCGAGTCCTGGAAAGGCGAGTCTGGACCTGCCCGGCCATCCTGGGCGAGCCTTGGAAAGGCGAGGCTGGGCGTGCCCTGGCGCTCTGGGTGAGCCCTGGAAAGGCGAGAGTGGGCATGCCCGGACGCTCTGGGCGAGCCCTGGAAAGGCGAGAGCGGGCTTGCCCGGACGCTCTGGGCGAGCCCTGGAAAGGCGAGAGCGGGCATGCCCGGGCGTTCTGGGCGAGCCCTGGAAAGGTGAGAGCGGGCATGCCCGGGAAAGACGAGACCGGGCGTGCCCGGGAGGTTCGGGCGAGCCCGGGAACAGCGAGTCCGGGCATGCCCGGGAGAGGCGCGTCTGGGCCCGTCCGGAACGAGCCCGGCATGGCGATTGCGCCCTGGCCGCATCCTGGCAGGTGCAAGGCGATTGTGTACACCCAGCGGTAACCGCTACAACCTAATAATAATGCGGTTACCATTTAACAACAACAGCGTCCGTATTTCATTTATCCATAAAAATAACAAAATGGCGTCGCATACTCAATGCAAGCTTACCTTCGTCTGCCGTTACATGCACAAACCCACTGGACAGCCAGGAATTCACTGGAGTACCAAAACTCGGAAATACACTTCTTGAGCAGATGCAACCAAGCACAGCACCCTATCTGGAACAACCAGGAAGTTTTATGGCCGAGGCCTTTTTTATTATAAAAAAAGGTAAAAAAAACACGCTCAAAAGACAATCAATAAACCCATCACCATCACCACCACACAAGAACCCAGAAAAATCAAAAACCAAGAAATCAAAAGCCAGGAAACAAGATATCAAACAAAAAATAGGAACTCAAAGAGAAAAAGCAAACCAAAATATCAAGAAAACGCAAGAAAGCAAGGTTCAAAAACCAAAATGAAAATCAAATCAAATTCAATAAACCATAAATCATAAAAACCAAAGTCCGTCATCCCTATCCCAAACCCCCAAAAACCCCTCTCCCACCCCAGGCAGCAGACACCTAACTCTAACTAACCAAAGGGGAGGGAGAAAGGAAAGAAGACCCTATCCCCCCTCCCACCCCCCCGAAAACAACCAAAGAAGGGACACCTTAAAACAATAAGGGTCAAGGGGCCTTTTTTCCTTTGCATACCGAAATCAACAACCGGCTGCTAACCGCAGCCGGGAACATGCAGCCACAAACACGTTGAGGGCTCGACCCACCGCTGGAAATAATAATGAAAGAAAATAAAAATCAAACCAAGGCAAAATCAAGATAAAACAAAAGGAAACCCAACTGCCCCCACCCTCCCCAGGCCGCGCCCGGGAGGGCCCACCCGGAAGATGCCCCACAAGGAAGGCCCCGGCTCCCTGAGCTGCCCACGAGGCGTGAGTGTCCCAATGAGAATCACCGCCCGACAGGGCCCGCAAGCACACCTGCCGGAGCACCCCCAACCTTTCCAAGCCCGGGCGGCAAGCTCGGTCAGGGACTACGGCTGCACATGACTGTCGCCCGCACATTTGGAAGTAACCTCCCGCGGGACCCCCCCCCTTCACCACGGAAAAGCCCGGCCGTATTCTCCGCTCCAGGGAGGGCTTTACGACACACCTGACGCATCGTTGCGGCCAGCACCCCGCCCCGTCGCCCGCAGGCTGTCGCCAAGCCTGTACCTTTGGAGGCAGGATTGGGCCATGCCCCATATCTGCCCAGGATCCAACCATACCCTGGTATAGAAACCTCTGGTTCTCGCTCGCCACAAGACGGTCTTGATTATACAGACCGTTCTCCAGGCCTGCCTCCATTTGCGGACAGGCACTGGTTGTGGTAGGAGCCCGCTAAACGCAAAGACGTCCCGTCTGACCATCACCAGCCAAGGCACATAGCATTCGAGGAGGCCAGCCGCAAGCGACCAGACCCCCTCGGCGACAGGGCAGTCCCAAAGGACATGCCTGACGGTTTCGTCCCCTGTGCATCGGGGTCGGGGACACTGGACCGACACGTTCAGGCCCCTCTGGAACTGAAACACCCGGACCGGAAGACACTCATGGGCGGCTTGCCACGCGACGTCCTTCTGGTCGTTGGCGAGACAGCAAGCCGAAACGTTCTCCCAAACCTTTCTCGCCGTACGTTCTGCGAGAGGCCTTCCGCGAAGGATACGCACCTCCCGCAGCACCTCCCTTGGGCGCAAGTGATCCAGGACCCGCGACAACTGCCAACCGATGGGCCGACAGGTCAACAGGCCCTGCTCCCGGGCGAACCCCTCAAACATCCGGAAATGCCCCGGACACGACCCGGAAAAAGGCCGAGACAGCGGGAGGGACCGCCCTTCCAACCGCGCGACGGACGGCCCCAGAAAGAAAAACAGAAAGTCCCGCGCCAGCCGGCGACCCGGGTCCTCAGACACGAATAACTCCATGAGAGTACACGCAAACGCAGACATACATACAAACACCGGGCAGGGGACACCCTTCCCACCCAAGGACGGGCTCATCTTCACGACCCTCCTACTCCTGCGCTCTGCTCGGGTACCCCAGAAGAAAGTGAAAATTATTCCTTCTAGAGCCCGTCCCACCGCAGGAGGAGGCGGGGAGATTCTCGCCAAATACACCAACTTACCGATCAAAACATTCTTGATAACTAAATTTCGCCCCTCCATGGTTAGGCGACGAGACCGCCAAGAAGCGACCTCCAATTCCAATCCCCCAATGACCGTTCGCCAGTTCTCAGCGGCCACGCCGCCTGGGTCAAAGCAGACCCCGAGGATCTTTAATCGATCTCTCCGCTCCGTGTACGGACAAGGGGGGCCGGAGCCCGTCTGTGCCGACCAAAGTGCATGACCTCACTCTTCTGAGGATTGATTTTAGAAGAGGAGGCCAACCCAAAACGCTCGCAGAGACCCACCAGTCTGCACATGGCGACTGCATCGGTGACGAACACCGACACGTCGTCCATGTACAGACTCACCTTTAGGCGCTCCCCATGGGTTCCGGGAATCCACAACCCAGGGAAGGATGGGTCCGCTCGCAGTGCACAAGCAAACGGTTCAATACAAAGGACAAAAAGGACTGGTGACATTGGGCAGCCCTGCCTGACCCCAGAAGCGACTGGGAAGGCTCCCGAGAGATGTCCGTTGACCAGAACACGGGCTTCAACGTCCCTATACATCAGTTCCACCCAATGCATCAAATTTGGCCCAAAGCCAAAACGGTCCAAAACGGCCATCATGTATTCATGTGACACTCTGTCGAAAGCCTTCTCCTGGTCCAAACTGACTATGCTCAGTGGGAGGCCTCTCTCCTCCGCTAGCTGGATCGCCTCTCGAACCAGGCCCAGGCTGTCGGACACTCTGCGTCCCGGAACAGCACAAGTCTGGTCCGGGTGCACGAGGTCCACCATGACACCGTGCACCCTCTTAGACAGCACCTTTGTTAGTATTTTGTAGTCGACATTCAACAAAGTGATCGGGCGCCAGTTGGACAGATCCTCCCGATCACCCTTCTTGTGCACGAGGTTTACGACGCCCCGGCGCATCGAATCTGGAAGCCTCGCAGAGGTGGCTAGCTCCCTCACTACCTGCAGATAGTCCTCGCCAAGGACGTGCCAAAGGCGGCGATAAAACTCCACGGGCAGGCCGTCGTCACCCGGGGTTTTATTCGCGGCCAAATCCCTAACAGCGGAGGTCAATTCCTCCAGGCTCACCGGCTCCTCCAACCGCTCCCGCTGTTCGGGGCTCAAAAGATTCCTCAGATGGCCGAGAACGTCGGCCATCTGGATTTGGTCAACCGGTCGTTTTTCAAAAAGCCTGGAGTAATAGTCCTCCACTGCTTCGGTAATTTGGTCCGGATCCGAAACACGGCCTCCCCCCACATTAACCTGGGCCAAACCGCCCCTCCGCCTGGCACATCGTTGAAAGAAGAATCTGGTACACCTTTCGTTCCACTCCAATGCCTGCACCTTGCTCCGGAAGATGACGGCCCTCGCCCTGGCTTCGAGGAGGCTAAAAATCCTCCCCTTCACCCGGCGGATTTTCTCTGACACGTCCCTCCCTTCGCAAAGTTTCTTATGCAGGCGCTGGAGGTACGCCTGCATGCGCTTCAAACGCTCTCGTTTCCCCGCGGCCCTCATTCGCCCGGCCGTTCGGAAAAACCCTGTGGTCCTACGTTTCACCTCCTCCCACCAGGCTGCCGAGGTAGGGAAGAGGCACCTGACCGTTTCCCACTCCCTATACTTCCGAACGTAGGCACGCACTAAACTGTCATCCTGCAAAAGGTGACAGTTAAGCTTCCAGAGTCCAAAACACCGGGGACGCACCCCATTTAATTCAATACCCAGAGACAAACGACAGTGATCTGAAAATGCCACCGCGTGAAGTACCAGGTCCGGGTCGCCAAAATTTGGTGTCAAAAGAATGTAATCAATCCTAGCCCGACTGGTACCAGCCGCATCGGTCCGGGTGACCTCATTCCTTTCCGCACCCGTGTCCCTCAACCTAAAATCCTGAACAAGCCCTTTAAGGGCCCGCGCCGATGACTCCAGGGGCAACCTGTCCAAACTTATATTAAAATCTCCCCCGACGATCACGGGGCCTGAGGTGGAGAGGAGGGGCCCCAACTGGCGCAGGAGCTCCACTCTTTCTCCCACCGTCGTTGGAGCGTACACATTGACCAAGGTCAGTGGGGTCGAGGAAACCACCACCCTGAGCACGGCCAATCGCCCCGGGATAATTTCTTCTAAACTAAGGACCTCGACATTCGGGCTCTTAATAAGGAACCCTAATCCTGCCGCCCTATTAGTGTAGCTGCCGGACCAATACGACTCTCCGTACCGCCAATTTGCACGGAGGTATCCATACTCACCGTGCGGAATATGGCATTCCTGCAACAGGCAGACATCCCATTCAAAATTGCGCAGTTCTTCAAAAATAGCGATCCTCCGGACCGTGGTACGGACTCCCCGTACATTTAAACTCGTTAGTTTAAAGCTCATAGGTGTTAGTGTATTAATCACCAACACTAGTGCAAACCACGAAAGGGGAGTCATAGGACTTATGAAGCTCCTCCCTCCTTGCCAAGACGCGACGAGCTACCATTCTTCCTCCCCCTGCGGTTCTTCCCGCAGCCGGGAGCCACGAGGGTGCCCGGGAGCCAGTCCCCATCTATGCAGACATTCTCCCCGGGTAGCAGGGAGAGGTCCTCCTGCTCGGGGGTCAAATAAATTACCCCCCCTCGCCCGCCACCCGGGGAAGAAAGCCACCAGTCCTCCTCGAGCAAACCCTCCTTGAGGCCCATGGCCACAGCTGCCCCCGGAGGAGGGGTGAGGTCAACGGGTGGGGAACGACTCACGGGGGAACGGGAACGTGAGCGTTCAGGGGAAGACGGCATTTGGGGCCTCCCCCGGAGACCTGCTGCGGCCAACCCCGACTGCGCCCCACCCCTACCACGAGCAGGCGATCCCCCAGGCCTGGATGGGTCGCTTGATGCACGGGGGGCTCTGCGCCCCACAGGGGTTTTCTTCTTTGATGTTCTTGTGTTCTTTCCCTGTGGGGCTTTGCCCAGAGGAGCTTTTCCTTTGTCCTGGCCCCTCCTCCGACGCTTCTTCTCGGTCCAATGACCCGGGTCACTATGCTCATAGCCGGAGGAGGAGCCATCACTTCCAGCCTCCGGCAGCGGGGTTTCTGGCACCGAGGATGTTTCTTCTGACCCCGCCACCGGAGCCACCATTCCTCGTGCATCCTCCCCTCCCACCGCAGTGGGCCCGACACCCGGCGAAACCACATCCAGGTCCTGATCTAACCCTCCCTCTTCCATGTTCTCCTTTCCCTCCACCTCCCTCCCTTTACTTTCTACGGGGCGGGGGGCTGACACACACACAAACACATTAGTCCCCCCCCCCCCCGACCCCAGATGCAATACCCTCCCCTGTCCCTTGGGCAAACCCCTCCCCCACCCCTTGGGCAACCCCCTCCCCAGCCCCTTGGACAACCCCTCCCCAGCCCCTTGGACAACCCCCTCCCCAGCCCCTTGGACAACCCCCTCCCCAGCCCCTTGGACAACCCCCTCCCCAGCCCCTTGGACAACCCCCCCCCCAGCCCCTTGGACAACCCCCCCCCCAGCCCCTTGGACAACCCCCTCCCCCTCCCCAGCCCCTTGGACAACCCCCTCCCCAGCCCCTTGGGCAACCCCCTCCCCCACCCCTTGGGCAACCCCTTCCCCCATCCCTTGGGCAACCCCCTCCCCAGCCCCTTGGGCAACCCCCTCCCCCACCCCTTGGGCAACCCCCTCCCCCACCCCTTGAGCAACCCCCTCCCCCACCCCTTGGGCAACACCCCCCCCAGTCCCTGGAGGCACACCGTCCCCTTTCCCTGTCCCTGGAGGCACACCGTCCCCTTTTCCTGTCCCTGGGGGCACACCGTCCCCTGTCCCTTGGGCAACACCCCCACTCCCGCCCGCAGCAGCACGCATCTTGCTCGCGTAACTCTGCGGGCAGGAGCGGAAAGTGTGCCCCGGCGCACCACAGAGGTTGCACCGCACCGCTTGGGTGCAGCGCTCCCTCAAATGTCCCAACTCGCCACACTGGGTGCAGATACTTGCTGTACACCCAGTAATCAAGTGGCCAAGTTGACCGCATCGGCGGCACAATTTCGGCTGTCCCGCGTAAAAGACTTGGCCTCGGTCCATCCCAACCATTATTCCATTAGGGATATGGGTGGCCGTGCCATCCTGCCTCGTCCGCAGCTTTACCCGGAACTGCCGAGAACCGGTCCAAATGCCGAGGCTGTTCCGGACGAGCCGTACTGGGCCTCGGATGTCCGCGTATCGACTGAGCCAAACCTTGACATCATAGTCACTCACGCCTTCGTTGTACAGGTGGACGGTCACGACTCTCTCCTGTGTTTCTGAGAGAGCCTCGACCGCCCAGCCTGCCAGTTTCCCAGCAGACCGAGCGGTAGCCCACCGGCGCCAGAACTCGGCAAGTCCCTGCCCTGTTTGGAAGGACACGTCGAAGCCACGGGCGAGGGAGATCAGGCAGAAAAAGTCAACAGCCTTGAACCCCAGCACACCCAACAATACATCTCTACCAAATCTATCTCCGGCCGGCACACTGCAAGCCACATCAATCAACCGAAACCGGACACAATTATGGCGCCTGCTCGCCATGCCGGGGTTCTAGGAGGGGCGGAGGACAACACTCGGGGTGGGGGGGGAGGGGAGGAGGGAGGGACGGGAGACGAAGGGGGGCACAAGACTCCCCCCTGTCTGGTGGGCAACGCCCCCCAAACAGGAGGAAGATGGGGGAAAGCAGGGAGGGAAAAAGACGAACGAAAATGCAGGACAAACAAGCAATAATCAAAGCAATAATCAAAGCAATAAGTAAATAATAAGAAATGCAAACACAGTAAAATACAGGAAACGAAAACACCGGCAGAGAAACAAAACTCGTTCACTCGTGACGGCGCCTCGCATCCGGAAACAAGCACAGCTGCGACACCCAGGAAGTTTTATGGCCGAGGCCTTTTTTATTATAAAAAAGGTAAAAAAAACACGCTCAAAATACAATCAATAAACCCATCACCATCACCACCACACAAGAACCCAGAAAAATCAAACCATTAATAAACCCATCACCATCACCACCACACAAGAACCCAGAAAAATCAAAAACCAAGAAATCAAAAGCCAGGAAACCAGATATCAAACAATAAATAAAGAGAGAAAGCAAACCAAAAGATCAAGAAAACGCAAGAAAGCAAGGTTCAAAAACCAAAATGAAAATCAAATCAAATTCAATAAACCATAAATCATAAAAACCAAAGTCCGTCATCCCTATCCCAAAGCCCCAAAAACCCCTCTCCCACCCCAGGCAGCAGACACCTAACTCTAACTAACCAAAGGGGAGGGAGAAAGGAAAGAAGACCCTATCCCCCCTCCCACCCCCCCCCCCCGAAAACAACCAAAGAAGGGACACCTTAAAACAATAAGGGTCAAGGGGCCTTTTTTCCTTTGCATACCGAAATCAACAACCGGCTGCTAACCGCAGCCGGGAACATGCAGCCACAAACACGTTGAGGGCTCGACCCACCGCTGGAAATAATAATGAAAGAAAATAAAAATCAAACCAAGGCAAAATCAAGATAAAACAAAAGGAAACCCAACTGCCCCCACCCTCCCCAGGCCGCGCCCGGGAGGGCCCACCCGGAAGATGCCCCACAAGGAAGGCCCCGGCTCCCTGAGCTGCCCACGAGGCGTGAGTGTCCCAATGAGAATCACCGCCCGACAGGGCCCGCAAGCACACCTGCCGGAGCACCCCCAACCTTTCCAAGCCCGGGCGGCAAGCTCGGTCAGGGACTACGGCTGCACATGACTGTCGCCCGCACATTTGGAAGTAACCTCCCGCGGGACCCCCCCCTTCACCACGGAAAAGCCCGGCCGTATTCTCCGCTCCAGGGAGGGCTTTACGACACACCTGACGCATCGTTGCGGCCAGCACCCCGCCCCGTCGCCCGCAGGCTGTCGCCAAGCCTGTACCTTTGGAGGCAGGATTGGGCCATGCCCCATATCTGCCCAGGATCCAACCATACCCTGGTATAGAAACCTCTGGTTCTTGCTCGCCACAAGACGGTCTTGATTATACAGACCGTTCTCCAGGCCTGCCTCCATTTGCGGACAGGCACTGGTTGTGGTAGGAGCCCGCTAAACGCAAAGACGTCCCGTCTGACCATCACCAGCCAAGGCACATAGCATTCGAGGAGGCCAGCCGCAAGCGACCAGACCCCCTCGGCGACAGGGCAGTCCCAAAGGACATGCCTGACGGTTTCGTCCCCTGTGCATCGGGGTCGGGGACACTGGACCGACACGTTCAGGCCCCTCTGGAACTGAAACACCCGGACCGGAAGACACTCATGGGCGGCTTGCCACGCGACGTCCTTCTGGTCGTTGGCGAGACAGCAAGCCGAAACGTTCTCCCAAACCTTTCTCGCCGTACGTTCTGCGAGAGGCCTTCCGCGAAGGATACGCACCTCCCGCAGCACCTCCCTTGGGCGCAAGTGATCCAGGACCCGCGACAACTGCCAACCGATGGGCCGACAGGTCAACAGGCCCTGCTCCCGGGCGAACCCCTCAAACATCCGGAAATGCGCCGGACACGACCCGGAAAAAGGCCGAGACAGCGGGAGGGACCGCCCTTCCAACTGCGCGACGGACGGCCCCAGAAAGAAAAACAGAAAGTCCCGCGCCAGCCGGCGACCCGGGTCCTCAGACACGAATAACTCCATGAGAGTACACGCAAACGCAGACATACATACAAACACCGGGCAGGGGACACCCTTCCCACCCAAGGACGGGCTCATCTTCACGACCCTCCTACTCCTGCGCTCTGCTCGGGTACCCCAGAAGAAAGTGAAAATTATTCCTTCTAGAGCCCGTCCCACCGCAGGAGGAGGTGGGGAGATTCTCGCCAAATACAACAACTTACCGATCAAAACATTCTTGATAACTAAATTTCGCCCCTCCATGGTTAGGCGGCGAGACCGCCAAGAAGCGACCCCCAATTCCAATCCCCCAATGACCGTTCGCCAGTTCTCAGCGGCCACGCCGCCTGGGTCAAAGCAGACCCCGAGGATCTTTAATCGATCTCTCCGCTCCGTGTACGGGCAAGGGGGGCCGGAGCCCGTCCTGTGCCGACCAAAGTGCATGACCTCACTCTTCTGAGGATTGATTTTAGAAGAGGAGGCCAACCCAAAACGCTCGCAGAGACCCACCAGTCTGCACATGGCGACTGCATCGGTGACGAACACCGACACGTCGTCCATGTACAGACTCACCTTTAGGCGCTCCCCATGGGTTCCGGGAATCCACAACCCAGGGAAGGATGGGTCCGCTCGCAGTGCACAAGCAAACGGTTCAATACAAAGGACAAAAAGGACTGGTGACATTGGGCAGCCCTGCCTGACCCCAGAAGCGACTGGGAAGGCTCCCGAGAGGTGTCCGTTGACCAGAACACGGGCTTCAACGTCCCTATACATCAGGTCCACCCAATGCATCAAATTTGGCCCAAAGCCAAAACGGTCCAAAATGGCCATCATGTATTCATGTGACACTGTCGAAAGCCTTCTCCTGGTCCAAACTGACTATGCTCAGTGGGAGGCCTCTCTCCTCCGCTAGCTGGATCGCCTCTCGAACCAGGCCCAGGCTGTCGGACACTCTGCGTCCCGGAACAGCACAAGTCTGGTCCGGGTGCATGAGGTCCACCATGACACCGTGCACCCTCTTAGACAGCACCTTTGTTAGTATTTTGTAGTCGACATTCAACAAAGTGATCGGGCGCCAGTTGGACAGATCCTCCCGATCACCCTTCTTGTGCACGAGGTTTACGACGCCCCGGCGCATCGAATCTGGAAGCCTCGCAGAGGTGGCTAGCTCCCTCACTACCTGCAGATAGTCCTCGCCAAGGACGTGCCAAAGGCGGCGATAAAACTCCACGGGCAGGCCGTCGTCACCCGGGGTTTTATTCGCGGCCAAATCCCTAACAGCGGAGGTCAATTCCTCCAGGCTCACCGGCTCCTCCAATCGCTCCCGCTGTTCGGGGCTCAAAAGATTCCTCAGATGGCCGAGAACGTCGGCCATCTGGATTTGGTCAACCGGTCGTTTTTCAAAAAGCCTGGAGTAATAGTCCTCCACTGCTTCGGTAATTTGGTCCGGATCCGAAACACGGCCTCCCCCCACATTAACCTGGGCCAAACCGCCCCTCCGCCTGGCACATCGTTGAAAGAAGAATCTGGTACACCTTTCGCTCCACTCCAATGCCTGCACCTTGCTCCGGAAGATGACGGCCCTCGCCCTGGCTTCGAGGAGGCTAAAAATCCTCCCCTTCACCCGGCGGATTTTCTCTGACACGTCCCTCCCTTCGCAAAGTTTCTTATGCAGGCGCTGGAGGTACGCCTGCATGCGCTTCAAACGCTCTCGTTTCCCCGCGGCCCTCATTCGCCCGGCCGTTCGGAAAAACCCTATGGTCCTACGTTTCACCTCCTCCCACCAGGCTGCCGAGGTAGGGAAGAGGCACCTGACCATTTCCCACTCCCTATACTTCCGAACGTAGGCACGCACTAAACTGTCATCCTGCAAAAGGTGACAGTTAAGCTTCCAGAGTCCAAAACACCGGGGACGCACCCCATTTAATTCAATACCCAGAGACAAACGACAGTGATCTGAAAATGCCACCGCGTGAAGTACCAGGTCCGGGTCGCCAAAATTTGGTGTCAAAAGAATGTAATCAATCCTAGCCCGACTGGTACCAGCCGCATCGGTCCGGGTGACCTCATTCCTTTCCGCACCCGTGTCCCTCAACCTAAAATCCTGAACAAGCCCTTTAAGGGCCCGCGCCGATGACTCCAGGGGCAACCTGTCCAAACTTATATTAAAATCTCCCCCGACGATCACGGGGCCTGAGGTGGAGAGGAGGGGCCCCAACTGGCGCAAGAGCTCCACTCTTTCTCCCACCGTCGTTGGAGCGTACACATTGACCAAGGTCAGTGGGGTCGAGGAAACCACCACCCTGAGCACGGCCAATCGCCCCGGGATAATTTCTTCTAAACTAAGGACCTCGACATTCGGGCTCTTAATAAGGAACCCTAATCCTGCCGCCCTATTAGTGTAGCTGCCGGACCAATACGACTCTCCGTACCGCCAATTTGCACGGAGGTATCCATACTCACCGTGCGGAATATGGCATTCCTGCAACAGGCAGACATCCCATTCAAAATTGCGCAGTTCTTCAAAAATAGCGATCCTCCGGACCGTGGTACGGACTCCCCGTACATTTAAACTCGTTAGTTTAAAGCTCATAGGTGTTAGTGTATTAATCACCAACACTAGTGCAAACCACGAAAGGGGAGTCATAGGACTTATGAAGCTCCTCCCTCCTTGCCAAGACGTGACGAGCTACCATTCTTCCTCCCCCTGCGGTTCTTCCCGCAGCCGGGAGCCACGAGGGTGCCCGGGAGCCAGTCCCCATCTATGCAGACATTCTCCCCGGGTAACAGGGAGAGGTCCTCCTGCTCGGGGGTCAAATAAATTACCCCCCCTCGCCCGCCACCCGGGGAAGAAAGCCACCAGTCCTCCGCGAGCAAACCCTCCTTGAGGCCCATGGCCACAGCTGCCCCCGGAGGAGGGGTGAGGTCAACGGGTGGGGAACGACTCACGGGGGAACGGGAACGTGAGCGTTCAGGGGAAGACGGCATTTGGGGCCTCCCCCGGAGACCTGCTGCGGCCAACCCCGACTGCGCCCCACCCCTACCACGAGCAGGCGATCCCCCAGGCCTGGATGGGTCGCTTGATGCACGGGGGGCTCTGCGCCCCACAGGGGTTTTCTTCTTTGATGTTCTTGTGTTCTTTCCCTGTGGGGCTTTGCCCAGAGGAGCTTTTCCTTTGTCCTGGCCCCTCCTCCGACGCTTCTTCTCGGTCCATTCTCCCGGGTCACTTTGCTCATAGCCGGAGGAGGAGCCATCACTTCCAGCCTCCGGCAGCGGGGTTTCTGGCACCGAGGATGTTTCTTCTGGCACCGAGGATGTTTCTTCTGACCCCGCCACCGGAGCCACCATTCCTCGTGCATCCTCCCCTCCCACCGCAGTGGGCCCGACACCCGGCGAAACCACATCCAGGTCCTGATCTAACCCTCCCTCTTCCATGTTCTCCTTCCCCTCCACCTCCCTCCCTTTACTTTCTACGGGGCGGGGGGCTGACACACACACAAACACATTAGTCCCCCCCCCCCGACCCCAGATGCAATACCCTCCCCTGTCCCTTGGGCAAACCCCTCCCCCACCCCTTGGGCAACCCCCTCCCCAGCCCCTTGGACAACCCCCTCCCCAGCCCCTTGGACAACCCCCTCCCCAGCCCCTTGGACAACCCCCTCCCCAGCCCCTTGGACAACCCCCTCCCCAGCCCCTTGGACAACCCCCCCCCCCAGCCCCTTGGACAACCCCCCCCCAGCCCCTTGGACAACCCCCTCCCCCTCCCCAGCCCCTTGGACAACCCCCTCCCCAGCCCCTTGGGCAACCCCCTCCCCCACCCCTTGGGCAACCCCTTCCCCCATCCCTTGGGCAACCCCCTCCCCAGCCCCTTGGGCAACCCCCTCCCCCACCCCTTGGGCAAACCCCTCCCCCACCCCTTGAGCAACCCCCTCCCCCACCCCTTGGGCAACACCCCCCCCAGTCCCTGGAGGCACACCGTCCCCTTTCCCTGTCCCTGGAGGCACACCGTCCCCTTTTCCTGTCCCTGGGGGCACACCGTCCCCTGTCCCTTGGGCAACACCCCCACTCCCGCCCGCAGCAGCACGCATCTTGCTTGCGTAACTCTGCGGGCAGGAGCGGAAAGTGTGCCCCGGCGCACCACAGAGGTTGCACCGCACCGCTTGGGTGCAGCGCTCCCTCAAATGTCCCAACTCGCCACACTGGGTGCAGATACTTGCTGTACACCCAGTAATCAAGTGGCCAAGTTGACCGCATCGGCGGCACAATTTCGGCTGTCCCGCGTAAAAGACTTGGCCTCGGTCCATCCCAACCATTATTCCATTAGGGATATGGGTGGCCGTGCCGTCCTGCCTCGTCCGCAGCTTTACCCGGAACTGCCGAGAACCGGTCCAAATGCCGAGGCTGTTCCGGACGAGCCGTACTGGGCCTCGGATGTCCGCGTATCGACTGAGCCAAACCTTGACATCATAGTCACTCACGCCTTCGTTGTACAGGTGGACGGTCACGACTCTCTCCTGTGTTTCTGAGAGAGCCTCGACCGCCCAGTCTGCCAGTTTCCCAGCAGACCGAGCGGTAGCGCACCGGCGCCAGAACTCGGCAAGTCCCTGCCCTGTTTGGAAGGACACGTCGAAGCCACGGGCGAGGGAGATCAGGCAGAAAAAGTCAACAGCCTTGAACCCCAGCACACCCAACAATACATCTCTACCAAATCTATCTCCGGCCGGCACACTGCAAGCCACATCAATCAACCGAAACCGGACACAATTATGGCGCCTGCTCGCCATGCCGGGGTTCTAGGAGGGGCGGAGGACAACACTCGGGGTGGGGGGGGGAGGGGGGGGAGGGAGGGACGGGAGACAAAGGGGGGCACAAGACTCCCCCCTGTCTGGTGGGCAACGCCCCCCAAACAGGAGGAAGATGGGGGAAAGCAGGGAGGGAAAAAGACGAACGAAAATGCAGGACAAACAAGCAATAATCAAAGCAATAAGTAAATAATAAGAAATGCAAACACAGTAAAATACAGGAAACGAAAACACCGGCAGAGAAACAAAACTCGTTCACTCGTGACGGCGCCTCGCATCCGGAAACAAGCACAGCTGCGACACCCAGGAAGTTTTATGGCCGAGGCCTTTTTTATTATAAAAAAAGGTAAAAAAAACACGCTCAAAATACAATCAATAAACCCATCACCATCACCACCACACAAGAACCCAGAAAAATCAAACCATTAATAAACCCATCACCATCACCACCACACAAGAACCCAGAAAAATCAAAAACCAAGAAATCAAAAGCCAGGAAACCAGATATCAAACAATAAATAAAGAGAGAAAGCAAACCAAAAGATCAAGAAAACGCAAGAAAGCAAGGTTCAAAAACCAAAATGAAAATCAAATCAAATTCAATAAACCATAAATCATAAAAACCAAAGTCCGTCATCCCTATCCCAAAGCCCCAAAAACCCCTCTCCCACCCCAGGCAGCAGACACCTAACTCTAACTAACCAAAGGGGAGGGAGAAAGGAAAGAAGACCCTATCCCCCCTCCCACCCCCCCCCCGAAAACAACCAAAGAAGGGACACCTTAAAACAATAAGGGTCAAGGGGCCTTTTTTCCTTTGCATACCGAAATCAACAACCGGCTGCTAACCGCAGCCGGGAACATGCAGCCACAAACACGTTGAGGGCTCGACCCACCGCTGGAAATAATAATGAAAGAAAATAAAAATCAAACCAAGGCAAAATCAAGATAAAAAAAAGGAAACCCAACTGCCCCCACCCTCCCCAGGCCGCGCCCGGGAGGGCCCACCCGGAAGATGCCCCACAAGGAAGGCCCCGGCTCCCTGAGCTGCCCACGAGGCGTGAGTGTCCCAATGAGAATCACCGCCCGACAGGGCCCGCAAGCACACCTGCCGGAGCACCCCCAACCTTTCCAAGCCCGGGCGGCAAGCTCGGTCAGGGACTACGGCTGCACATGACTGTCGCCCGCACATTTGGAAGTAACCTCCCGCGGGACCCCCCCCTTCACCACGGAAAAGCCCGGCCGTATTCTCCGCTCCAGGGAGGGCTTTACGACACACCTGACGCATCGTTGCGGCCAGCACCCCGCCCCGTCGCCCGCAGGCTGTCGCCAAGCCTGTACCTTTGGAGGCAGGATTGGGCCATGCCCCATATCTGCCCAGGATCCAACCATACCCTGGTATAGAAACCTCTGGTTCTCGCTCGCCACAAGACGGTCTTGATTATACAGACCGTTCTCCAGGCCTGCCTCCATTTGCGGACAGGCACTGGTTGTGGTAGGAGCCCGCTAAACGCAAAGACGTCCCGTCTGACCATCACCAGCCAAGGCACATAGCATTCGAGGAGGCCAGCCGCAAGCGACCAGACCCCCTCGGCGACAGGGCAGTCCCAAAGGACATGCCTGACGGTTTCGTCCCCTGTGCATCGGGGTCGGGGACACTGGACCGACACGTTCAGGCCCCTCTGGAACTGAAACACCCGGACCGGAAGACACTCATGGGCGGTGTCAGGGAATTTGTACTGGGGGACTCACAGGACTCCAATGACCGGACACAGGTTACAAAAGGTCTAGTTTATTAAACTGTATTCACTTCATCCAATTACCAAAATGATACCGTATAATATAATGGATCAGGTTAACTCTTTTCGCTGGTCCTTCTCGTTCATCCGACACTCCCGTTCGGTCAGCGCTTCACGTAGCAAGTACTCTCGACTCCACGTTTGCTCTAGTTTATATGGACGAACTGGACTTAATCCTCTGTCCGCTGAAACGTTAATCCTTCTTCCGCTGATGCCCCGAGGTCATGTATTGCACCAAGCCCTGGCATCAACTCGCTCCCCTCCTGCTGTGATTTCCATTTACACAGTAGGAGGGTGCTCCAGCCTGGGGCTGTGACCAGGTGGACAAGAGATTACCATGTTCGGGCACATTCCTGACACTCATTTACGAACTCGGCTTTCACAGAGGTTGCAGGTAAAATGTATCTGCTTTGTTACCAGGTTAATTAATAAGTTACCAGTGCCAATTAATAAGTTACCAGTGCCAATTAATAAGTTACACTGAGTTACATTTCCACAATTCCCTCATTTTTTTGTTTTTGTTTATATTAACCATTAATCTAAACATCAATATAAGTAAACAGTCAATCACTACAAGTAAACATCATTACAAGTATAAGTAAATAATCATAACTTTGGTAATCAAATTCCCTTAGGCATACACCGTCATCCTGCAAGAATCACAAAACATTTCGTTGGTCATTGACTCCTTCCATATCGTTCAATCTATTGCATTTGCATCACAAATATATTTTCAAAACAACACTTCACCATCACCAAGATACAACAATTTCACTTCATTTTCAAGTTTTGTAAAGCATCTGCACCATCTGGAAAAAAACGTTTGCCTCCACACAAATGTTGACTTTGTTTGAAAGGAATGGCTGATCACTTGTGTTTGAATCCAGGTATGAAACATTTTCTCCTAATGTCTTCATAGCTCCTGCACTACTTCGTGTAGGATTTCGCTGTTGTGGTAACACTGCGGAGTCATAGACTGACCCTTCTCTCCATGTAGCATTCTTGCCACTTTTTTGCTGTGAACCATAATGATTCCTTGAACAAGGCCTTCACCCAGTTGTAGTCGACTTGCCTCCTCCCTCATTGTGAGTGGGCAGCAAGTATTGGTGTGACGTTGATTGGCCAGCAAGATGTGGAACAGGGATGCCGGATGCATCCACACTGATGTTGGGACCATGGTGTTCAGGTCATTCATGGTCCTTACCAGGAGCAACCAGCAGAATCGTGCACAGCTGTTGTGACAAGGGCACAGCCGTTTTTGCAGCTCCATGCTGGTTCCCCGGACGTTGGTGAAGTAATAACATATGTCCCCGCATTTCACAGAGGTTGCAGGTAAAATGTCGTTGTCCTGCAACTTCTGATGTGGTGAATGTTCGAAGTCTTCGAACAAGAGTAAGTGATCGCCTTTCTTTCATATGTTGCAGTGTGATCCAGGCAAATGGTCACATAAATTTCCTTGGTGAAGGTAAGCATTCATCTCCAAGTTACACGGGAGAATGTCTTCATCATTCTTTGAGAAAGAGGGTGTATGCCACGATTAACTTCATTTTTTAGCCACAAATTATCTTTCTTTCTTCTTCCCAATTCCGTTAGCAATCCCTCCAAAATGTGATCTCGTCTTATCCTTATGCTCAGTCATATCTGAATCTGCTTTCCGCACACACTGAATCAGATAGGGTACATCTTACCATGAAATCAGCATAATCATGTACAGTGGTACCTCGGCTTACGAGTTTAATCCGTTCCGTGACGGAGCTCGTAAGCCAAATCGCTCGTAAGTCAAAGCAAATTTTCCCATTCAAATGCATTGAAATGCTATTAATCCGTTCCAGCCTCAAAAAAAAAACACCAATTTTTTTTGTTAGGTGCTTTTAAATAACAAAAATGTACTTTATAAATAACAAATAATGTATAAACAAGCACGACCTCGTATATACTGTACATAATACAAGAGAATGTAAAGAAATAAACTGGACCTCTATCCATGAAGATATGGAGAAGTTGTTGTTTGTGTGGTTGAAGGAGAAGCAGCTCGCAGGAGATACCGTGACCGAGAGCATCATGTGTTTGAAAAGATTGAAACTCGGATATCGAGCACGGACCACGAGGTGTTTTTTCTTTTTTCTTAATCTCGGTTTCAGTGAACTTTTGCTCTGTGCTCACGTGTACTGTACCTGTACCTGTAATGGTACGTCAGAGGATGGCACCTGTTGTCATCATATTAAGTGCAAGATGTTCTGCATCGTAAGTTGGTACACCGTGGTCTTTCGGCGGTGTTTAAGCCGGCCGTCTTGGCTTCTGTCACCATTGGCATTGAGTCTTTCGATGTAGGTAGGTCGTTGTGTGCCGGTGCCTTGGCCGAATTCCTTCATTGCTGCATTGTTAGCTCACCTGGTTTTTTATACCACATCTTTGGTTATCGGACCAGCGAATGACGTCATCTCCAAAGTATGGCTTATTCTCACTTGTCTTGGACGATCTTCTACTTCTAGCCTTCCACCGTGCATTTGGTGTCCACTGTACTTACTGTACAGTGCCTGGTAAAATTGATGTAATGGGTTTTTGACCGTCAACGCCATGAACCGTCATGAACCGCCATGAACCGTCAACGCCATGAACCGCTAACACTCAAAAGCCCATTTATCGCGCCTTATAAAGCAAAACGCAAACCGAAAGCCATGCCTCTCAAGCGAGGCGTGCTTCCGTGGTCACGTGATCCACAGGTGTAGCTCATTATACCCGCACGCGCGACACGCTTTGGCGGTCACGTGACCAGCCACTCTGGAGGCGGGGATCCCCGCCGATGACGTCACCGGCTGGAGCAAGGAGATTCCTCGCTAATGTATTTCGACGATTGCGTGTTTTATATCCAAGCAGAGATGCTTTCACGGCAAGATAACCACGTGACCGGAACCGGAAGCCACAACCGGAAAATTCAAAAAAATAAATTTTTTGAGCTCGTACATCGGATCTCGGCTCGTATCCCAAAGCAACAAACCGCCCGAGCGACGGCTCGTATCCCGAAAAACTCGTACGTTGGGGCACTCGTAAGCCGAGGTACCACTGTATATCTTCCGACAGTTTCACATTCAACAATTTGTTGTTTTTCCTTAACACAAAAAGTTATATTCATTTATATGCGTCACACAAATAATATTCAATCAGGTATGTATTTTATTACTAAATTAAGAATAGCATTGTATATGATTACAATCACAAACGGGAATACCTAATTCCCAACAACAATTTTCCCAAACCAACAAATTAAGCATAATGTATTATTACCATAATTCCTCTCCACTTTTTCTTTTCCCTCTTTTTTTTCCTAACAGTGTGTCACTCGTGGTGATATGAGTTCATTGATATTGTAATTGACACAACTCATAACATTGTCGTTATGCCATTATCTTAATTCTACTGTATTCATTTGCAACATCACTTGATTTAGTCTTTTAATCTCAGTATTTATGTCGCCATAAAAGTCTTCCTTTTCTGGTTCCACATTTCTTTCCTCATTTGTCACTTCATGCGTTATCATCGTGTTGTTGGTTACCTTATTCAAACACACCGTCACTAAGGCTTTCAAGCAAGCCACCACTAAAACAATTGCCAATATAACTACTAAACCAACAAACAAGTCTGCTACTCCTTGTATATATTCATACCTATGACATAGTTATATGTCGATGACATTTAACATTATATACCAAACTAACAAGCTTCCTAAAAGGTAAATAAAGAAAATCCCTTAATATGTAACATAATCAGATTATTTGTCTTACCCTGATCCCCCTATCTCCCGGGGTTGAACTCAATCCCCTGATCATGAGTGTAGTTGTGATACATTTTTTTTTTCATTCATGCTGTATTAATATCAGCAGGTAATTGTATGTCATGTAGGCAAATAAATGTCACTATTCCAAGTAGGAATATCGCATGTTGAAAATGTAATGTTTATCAATGCAAGGGGTGTTAAAATGTAATTCAAATGACTGTAAATCACGACTATCATTTTTCTACCACTGAATGTTCTGCTGGGCTGCTAGGTGCAGCCTCATTTTCTGTGGGATCGTCCACCTTAGCCCCATGTGCTTGCTTGCAATGAGAGGCATGAATCCAACTTTCTATTTTGGGTCCATATTTGTTTCTATTCTTATCAATCTCCTATGGTTTATCAATTCGTTCCAAGATACCGCAACCAAAGGTTTTAACCAAAGCTCTACCAAACTATTTCCAATTTGAACAAAAATGCCAGTGAAACAATGATTCGAAGGATTAACTTCAAGGGGTCAATAAATTTATTCTATAGCCAGATCTAATTTTCCCTTCCAATAGTTTGCCTTGCCACATGTCATATTATAACACCTTAATAAACCTTCGAAAAAATGTTTCCCATCTCAACAAATTTCCTTTTTTACAAATAGCCATGTGTAACTTACGTATTTAACTACAATTTCCTCTCAATTTGTTTGGCCTAACTGGCCGCAAAAGTGGCTGCCAGCATGCAGTACCGTTTTTTATCTACCAAGGAAGTGTTCCACACAAGACCTCTACCAAAATGTTGTTTGTAAAAACAAATCTGGGATTTCTGATTACATGGATGCACACTCTCAGGACATTTTCAGGCTGCTGTTAACAATCCACTACGATGACTTAATTCCTTTACCCACAATCAAATAATTAGTACAAATTGAGGATATTATCCTTATCACATTCTTTTATAGATTCATTATGTTGGATCTAATTTTTTTCCAATAATTTTCCACTGCTGTAAGGCGGAACAATAGCTCTCATAAGTCTTAGTAATATCGTACTTAATTTGCCCAGCAGAGAATAATTTATTTACTATCCTTTCTCATCTGTTAACCAGTGACTTTGTTTAAACTCCAGAACTGAAAACCCACAATAGTTCAAACCAGCAAAATTTTCTTTACTCTTTTCCCATATCATCTATGCCTAAAACACATCCATACATACAGCACAATTTATATGCTGATAAAATTCAAGTTTATATATATAAAATCCATGAGCAGAGTATTCTGGGAAGTCAGTGTAAGACCTCTCCCAAATTTGGATGATTTTGTACTTCCTCATTTCCTTTTATGAAGCTCATATCCATAAATAGATGTTATTCTCATATACATTCTATCAAAAATGGAATCCCAAAATTACTCACAATTTTACTATTAATTAATGGCTGCTCATAACCCAGCACATCAAATTTTTATATTCCATTTCCCTTGACAAAAGAGATAATGTTCATAATCAAATTATATTTCTATTTTATTTTACGGATTCTCTGGATATTCAATCCCATCCACATATCCCAATCCCATCCACATATAACTATCCATTTCCAGACAGGCACACTGTCGGTGTCAACAATCTTGTAAGATTGATACACAAAAACACACACACACATGCATTATGCATATTTGTTTGCGTTGGAACCATTATTTACAGATCAGATGGGTGTCAATTTTATTTCAATTTCATAAAATTTGTCAATCAAATTCAAAATGCTTATAGACAAATAAACCAAAAGTCCATTCTTAGAAAACCCTTATGATGTCACATTGAAATTACCCTTTCTGCCTTCACAATAATCTATCCAAATTTTGACTACACACCCATTTGCATGTCAGTCGACCATTGACCTATCAATCGTGCGGAACAATAGTCCGAAATTCCCACCTGATCATCATGTGACTCTTGTTACTTGGTTTGCCAAAAATTGCAACGCAATTGTTCCAAACTTTGTAAATTTAAAATTGCTGTGCCCAAAATAGAAGATCCAATTTTGGCATTTGATCAATTAATTATTAATTTGTTAACAAGCAAAAAGAAAAAATGAATCATTCTTGCTCTGAAAACTTTTCAGACACAAGAATCATCGACAGTTATTCATGTTTGTCCAGTAATCGAATCTGTTGAGGCCAATCATCATTTGGGATTTGCAGCAATGAAGGCCTAATCATTGTCTGAGGTATCGGTCAGCACTGGTACCCTTGATCTTGGTTTACCCTATTAACTTGTCTTCCTTTTGGTATACGGACATCCTCTTTTCCAATGTCCCATCCGTCCACATTTGAAACACCGGTTTCTGTCGTTGTCTGATCTGTGCACCTGTGCACTTGTATTGCTGGGCTGCATCTCTACATCCCTGAGTTGCCACTGCAATCTCTCGTTATCTCCTGAAACACGAAAAAATTCTCTGTACCGTCCTTTTTGGGGAGACAACTGGAAATCTGATGGGACAACTGTCACTTTCGTTCCTAATTTCGAGGGCAGTTGTGCATTTGTCTCCTCCACTGTATCCTGTATCCTTTTTATTTTAAGTTCTAGATCCGTTATCCGTTCTTGCTGTTCCCGTTGTCTGGATTCACCATCCCAAAGATGGAATGCAAGCCAGTCTACCGTTAGATTCTGTCTCTTCCTGGCTTTCAATCTTTGTTCCAATCTTTCCAATCGACTTCGCTCGAATGTACCATCTCTTGGAAACTCCTCATCATGTCCCTTTGTCCACAAATACCAATTCTCGACCTGCCTTATAGCTTCGGCACCATAACGGTCGTACATATGATGTGTACAAGTACCTTTTTGTGGAATTTCTGGTTGTCCTTGTGTATTCTTGCAGGCTCCATTTCCCATTCTGCCTTTTATCAAAGTAGCGTTGGATGTGTTGTAGCTTGTTCCAGGTTCCTCTAAAGCTTCACTCGTACCTCCAGGAAGGATCTCTCCACCTGTTCACACGGTGATTTCCAGAGAATCTCCCTCAGCTGTGGCTTTTGCACAATCCAATCTCACAGATCAGTATTTGCAGATGAGCCGGAGGGTCAGTATGAAATGGGTGAATCCTCAGGTGTCCGCTCTGTTTGACGGGGAAATCACACAATGGTAACCGCACATATATATCTGTATATAAACTCACCACCTTGCTCAATTTTCCCAGGTTGTCTCCACATTGATAATATCTCGCAAATATATCAAAGCTTCTTTCTTGAGACCGCATTTTCATCAATCAAACAATCAATATATTCAATTCAATTTATTCAGTTCAATTTATGCAATTAAATTCAATCAATTAGATTCAATCAATTAACAATTCAATCAATTATTCAATTTCAATTAATTCATCAATATTCATCAATAAATCAAATTAATCATTTTGGATGTCTCCTTGCATAAGCCCTTTCCCCAATGATGTCAGGACAGGTCCATCCATTGACTGAGATCGAATTTCATCGGTCGTCACCTCAGATTCGTACCTCATGTCAATTGATGAATCACCGTCCTGTCCTAGGGTCATATCTGACATATTTTCCCATTTTGCCTGGTCTCCACAAATTTTCTTTGCAACCACTAAAGGCAACTCATCCTTCATTCGTGAGACAGCCAAAATGGATGGCAGATATTAAAGTTCTTTGGGAAAAATATCTCATCATTTTCCTTTTAATAGTACCCAAAATCTCTTGGCAATTTAAATTTCGTAAAACTCCTGAAATAAGACTGTAAATTCCTTCAATCATGCTAAATTTTGAAGCTCCATCGCTTGTAACACCCAATTTATCCCATAGGGCTTGAAAGTTCTTTCCCAAGTTCATGCAATCATTCTGCATTTGAACCCTATGATATCATTCATAATAATCATCATGATTTTATAGTCATGGTCATATCATAATCATCTATTTAAAACGAACATTTCCTTTATCACCACAGTTATGTGGTATAATCAACAATAGAATAAAACTGTACATAGCAACAGGCTACCTCATGGCCACTTAGTATACCTATTGACAATAAGTCATAACAGTATCGAATAATCATTGAACAATTCAAAAATCGCTTCCACTGCTCCAGCCGCAGCATTCGTCATTTTGTCTGCTCATCCGCATGACCAAAACGAAATAAAAGGAGCTCAACCATTACACAGCGCTTTTAATGGCGCATGCCATAGAAACTCAACGCAATTTCGACTCGGCCAGAAAACGAGCAAATTTTGCAGGATGTTAACTGGAATTAGTCGTGAAAATATATCCAAAATACACAAAAATACACACCCACAAAAATAAACAACAAACCCAAACAAACCCAAGGTCGACCCTCTTACACAGTAAATTACATAATTTCAGCATCGTATTGATTGCTGAAATATTCCAGGGTTTATACATACCTTAAAAGAGGTATGCGTGGTGTTGCCCCCTCCCACGTTTATTCCAGGGTTTATACACACCTTAAAAGAGGTATGCGTGGTGTTGCCCCCTCCCACTTTTAATTCCTCATTAAATTCCTCATTAAATTCCTTATTAAATTACTTATTAAATTACTCATTAAATTACTCATTAAATTACTCATTAAATTACTCATTAAATTACTCATTAAATTACTCATTAAATTACTCATTAAATTACTCATTAAATTACTCATTAAATTACTCATTAAATTACTCATTAAATTAACTTACATAGTTTCAGCATTGTATTGATTGCTGAAATATTCCAGGGTTTATACACACCTTAAAAGAGGTATGCGTGGTGTTGCCCCCTCCCACGTTTATTCCAGGGTTTATACACACCTTAAAAGAGGTATGCGTGGTGTTGCCCCCTCCCACTTTTAATTACTCATTACATCGTTTCCATTAAAAAACATCGCTTCTACTGCTCCAGCCGCAGCATTTGTCACTTTGTTTGCTCATCCGCATGACCAAACCGAAATAAAAGGAGCTCAACCATTACCCAGCGCTTTTAATGGCGCATGCCATAGAAACTCAACGCAATTTCGACTCGGCCAGCAAACGAGCAAATTGTGCAGGATGTTAACTGGAATTAGTCGTGAAAATATATCCAAAATACACAAGAAATACACACCCACACAAATAAACAACATTTATTCCGTTCAACAGAACAAACATTTCCTCTATCATGACATGCATGTCTTCAACATTATATGACCAAGAGAAAAAGTAAAATTAATTAAAAACTGCGGGCAGTGATGATCCGGGGACCATACCGCTCCATCCTGATTGGACGAGTGCGTGCTAGAGTCGTTAACAACGACAGTCCAGATCCGATTGTTCAAAATTTCAACTCAATCGATCGAAAAAATGAACGCAGGGATGCATTTTAAAGGTGCAGTGGCACTAACTGAGTTGCCACGAATATGGCCACGAAATTGCCAATATGGCCATCACAAAATATTTTCCTTAATCAATTGGCTCATAGCATAACCAATCTGCAAGTATTTCATCCGAAGATGTATCTCTGAGGAATTTTAATTAAATAAGTCATTTATAAATCAACGAGTTAATTTATTAAATGATTAATCAATAAATCAATATTTTCCTTGACAGCCACATCACTTGGTCAGTGTCATGTCCAAATATCAGCTTCCTTACTCAAAAGGTGCCTGAGTTAATGTAATGTAATTACTGTAATAAGATTACTGCAATTACTGTAATGATTACTGTAATTACTGTAATTACCGGAACTGTAATTACTGTAATTACCTCAGGTAATTACTGTAATGTAATTACTGTAATGTAATAAGAAATGTAATTAATTAAATAAGTACTTCACTAATCGTTAATAATGAAATAATTCCTGAATTCTCATTCGATTCACTTGACATTCGAATGTCCCCAAAACGTTGGAGCAAAACGTTGCAACAACGAAAGTGAAACGTTGTAGCGACGTTGTGGAAACGTTAGCAAAACACAACATTTGAATGTTCCCAAAACGTTGGAGCAAAACGTTGCAACAACGAAAGTGAAACGTTGTAGCGACGTTGTGGAAACGTTAGCACAACCCAACCTTTGAATGGTCCCAAACGTTTCGACAACAAATGGTCACAAGTCATTATCACATTGCAATGACCTCTAAACATTCCGAAACCAATATCCCATTAAAAAATCCCATTAAATCCTATTAAAATTCTCATTTAATAGCAATCCCAATAATTCCGACCATAATTGAAATAAACAACGTCAGAACTTCAACAAAGATATGCAACATCTTGGTTGGTCAACGTCTTTATACTCATTTTGCTTGTCTGTCTACTTTTATTTCCTGGTAACACCTGAATACTTTCGTTTCCTAGTACTGACAAACAAAAACTTTGAAACCACGTGGCAGTAATGACCACAGAACCCCCCTCCTATTTACATGCAATGGTTTGGTCCATTCGCAAAGCCAAAACGAACGACCACAAAACCACCCTCCTATTTGCATGGAATGGTTTGGTCCATTCGCAAAGCCAAAACGAACGACCACAGAACCACCCTCCTATTTGCATGGAATGGTTTGGTCCATTCGCAAAGCCAAAACGAACGACCACAGAACCACCCTCCTATTTACATGGAATGGTTTGGTCCATTCGCAAAGCCAAAACGAACGACCACAGAACCACCCTCCTATTTGCATGGAATGGTTTGGTCCATTCGCAAAGCCAAAACGAACGACTTGCGAGTACGGTGACCATACCTTGGGACCCCCTTGTCCGATTAATTTCAAACCTTGACAAATTTTCCATTCCTTCCCTTCCTGATCTTTCGATGTAGGGCTGGGTTCTTTTTTTAGGATCATGTTGCATCGAGCATTATTTTCCAAAACAGTGTGAACATTAACCCACACCAAAACCTCTGACATCCCACCATTAACACCTATTGTAAGCGTGCCGAATCAGTAAGCATCACCCCTTCTATGAGCCTCGACCAGAGGGTGGTTGTCACCCACAAACACTCGTCGCGAGCTGTTCCATTGTCTGTTGATTCCCATTCTGCTGTTTTTTGTCTCATAATCAAGATAAATTTGGAACAGCCCTTAAACTAACACCAAGCAGATCAATTTTTATATTTAAATATAAAATCATTTCCTCATTAATTCATAATCATAAAATCATTTAATCCATGTCACCCATGCTATTTATCTAGCAAATTTCGTCAAAAAAAACAGCACTGGTTCCGTGTCACCCATGCTATTTATCTAGCAAATTTCGTCAAAAAAAACAGCACTGGTTCCGTGTCACCCATGCTATTTATCTAGCAAATTTCGTCAAAAAACCCAGCACTGGTTCCGTGGAAGCGTCCTGCAAAACGCTTTGCTTCTCGCAAAACGTCCGCCAACGGGAAGTAAAGGGAGGGAAAAAGAGCGGGAGGAAGAGACAGGGTGCCGGAATGGACATGAGGGACAATGAGGGACAGTGAGGGAGTGTTGGTATGCAATTTTTTTTCCCAATCGCCATCTTTTACAGTAATTCTGGACCGGCATGAGGTGGGATTGTCTGTCATGAATTTATTTGTTGATCGAACGAGTTTTAGTTATGGCGGGAAAACTGAAAAAAAAATTCTCTATTTAAAACGGGTGTACACGATTGTACACGTGTACGGACCTTACCGAACCGGCAAACAAGTCGCTTCATGCACATCAGTGGTGCGTTTCTTCGTGGCGCGTGTCAGAAGAATTACACAGCGCAGGAAAAATACGTATTTACAGAAATCGTTAAAAAAAAACTCGGATAATCGCTAAAATCGTTGTGGCCGGTGTACCATATTGGAAATATATATATATATAAATATAATTCCGTTTCCCGGTTCCCTGTCGCTCGCCGAGCGCCGAGCAAGTCAAGTGCTTCGAACAAGTGCAAAAAAAAAGTAGTACTTTATACGTGTGCGGGTGGGTAAACGAGTGTACCGGCCTTACACGTCCTGGAAGCAAGCGGTCGCAAGGTGCACACTTGCTCCGTTTGCTTCCAGGTCACAGTAAGGCCCTTTAATAACCAGCGCAAAAATATGTATTTACAGAAATCATTTAGAAAAAAAAACGAATAAATTGCTACAGTCGTTTATCGAAATCCCATTCGTGATAGCTCACGCCACCTATATCGCGGCATCGGTGCGCAAAGAAGCCCCAGACCACCTGCTCCCCCATGTATGTACCCATAACTTCCAAGTTCGTAAATCATATTGGACCAAACAAGACACACTCACCTTTTAAAGACTTGTTTGTGTCCAGTTGATGTCAGCGGTGCCTCCAAGATTGTCAGGGAATTTGTACTGGGGGACTCACAGGACTCCAATGACCGGACACAGGTTACAAAAGGTCTAGTTTATTAAACTGTATTCACTTCATCCAATTACCAAAATGATACCGCATAATATAATGGATCAGGTTAACTCTTTTCGCTGGTCCTTCTCGTTCATCCGACACTCCCGTTCGGTCAGCGCTTCACGTAGCAAGTACTCTCGACTCCACGTTTGCTCTAGTTTATATGGACGAACTGGACTTAATCCTCTGTCCGCTGAAACGTTAATCCTTCTTCCGCTGATGCCCCGAGGTCATGTATTGCACCAAGCCCTGGCATCAACTCGCTCCCCTCCTGCTGTGATTTCCATTTACACAGTAGGAGGGTGCTCCAGCCTGGGGCTGTGACCAGGTGGACAAGAGATTACCATGTTCGGGCACATTCCTGACACTCATTTACGAACTCGGCTTTCACAGAGGTTGCAGGTAAAATGTATCTGCTTTGTTACCAGGTTAATTAATAAGTTACCAGTGCCAATTAATAAGTTACCAGTGCCAATTAATAAGTTACACTGAGTTACATTTCCACAGCGGCTTGCCACGCGACGTCCTTCTGGTCGTTGGCGAGACAGCAAGCCGAAACGTTCTCCCAAACCTTTCTCGCCGTACGTTCTGCGAGAGGCCTTCCGCGAAGGATACGCACCTCCCGCAGCACCTCCCTTGGGCGCAAGTGATCCAGGACCCGCGACAACTGCCAACCGATGGGCCGACAGGTCAACAGGCCCTGCTCCCGGGCGAACCCCTCAAACATCCGGAAATGCCCCGGACACGACCCGGAAAAAGGCCGAGACAGCGGGAGGGACCGCCCTTCCAACCGCGCGACGGACGGCCCCAGAAAGAAAAACAGAAAGTCCCGCGCCAGCCGGCGACCCGGGTCCTCAGACACGAATAACTCCATGAGAGTACACGCAAACGCAGACATACATACAAACACCGGGCAGGGGACACCCTTCCCACCCAAGGACGGGCTCATCTTCACGACCCTCCTACTCCTGCGCTCTGCTCGGGTACCCCAGAAGAAAGTGAAAATTATTCCTTCTAGAGCCCGTCCCACCGCAGGAGGAGGTGGGGAGATTCTCGCCAAATACAACAACTTACCGATCAAAACATTCTTGATAACTAAATTTCGCCCCTCCATGGTTAGGCGACGAGACCGCCAAGAAGCGACCTCCAATTCCAATCCCCCAATGACCGTTCGCCAGTTCTCAGCGGCCACGCCGCCTGGGTCAAAGCAGACCCCGAGGATCTTTAATCGATCTCTCCGCTCCGTGTACGGGCAAGGGGGGCCGGAGCCCGTCCTGTGCCGACCAAAGTGCATGACCTCACTCTTCTGAGGATTGATTTTAGAAGAGGAGGCCAACCCAAAACGCTCGCAGAGACCCACCAGTCTGCACATGGCGACTGCATCGGTGACGAACACCGACACATCGTCCATGTACAGACTCACCTTTAGGCGCTCCCCATGGGTTCCGGGAATCCACAACCCAGGGAAGGATGGGTCCGCTCGCAGTGCACAAGCAAACGGTTCAATACAAAGGACAAAAAGGACTGGTGACATTGGGCAGCCCTGCCTGACCCCAGAAGCGACTGGGAAGGCTCCCGAGAGGTGTCCGTTGACCAGAACACGGGCTTCAACGTCCCTATACATCAGGTCCACCCAATGCATCAAATTTGGCCCAAAGCCAAAACGGTCCAAAACGGCCATCATGTATTCATGTGACACTCTGTCGAAAGCCTTCTCCTGGTCCAAACTGACTATGCTCAGTGGGAGGCCTCTCTCCTCCGCTAGCTGGATCGCCTCTCGAACCAGGCCCAGGCTGTCGGACACTCTGCGTCCCGGAACAGCACAAGTCTGGTCCGGGTGCACGAGGTCCACCATGACACCGTGCACCCTCTTAGACAGCACCTTTGTTAGTATTTTGTAGTCGACATTCAACAAAGTGATCGGGCGCCAGTTGGACAGATCCTCCCGATCACCCTTCTTGTGCACGAGGTTTACGACGCCCCGGCGCATCGAATCTGGAAGCCTCGCAGAGGTGGCTAGCTCCCTCACTACCTGCAGATAGTCCTCGCCAAGGACGTGCCAAAGGCGGCGATAAAACTCCACGGGCAGGCCGTCGTCACCCGGGGTTTTATTCGCGGCCAAATCCCTAACAGCGGAGGTCAATTCCTCCAGGCTCACCGGCTCCTCCAATCGCTCCCGCTGTTCGGGGCTCAAAGGATTCCTCAGATGGCCGAGAACGTCGGCCATCTGGATTTGGTCAACCGGTCGTTTTTCAAAAAGCCTGGAGTAATAGTCCTCCACTGCTTCGGTAATTTGGTCCGGATCCGAAACACGGCCTCCCCCCACATTAACCTGGGCCAAACCGCCCCTCCGCCTGGCACATCGTTGAAAGAAGAATCTGGTACACCTTTCGTTCCGCTCCAATGCCTGCACCTTGCTCCGGAAGATGACGGCCCTCGCCCTGGCTTCGAGGAGGCTAAAAATCCTCCCCTTCACCCGGCGGATTTTCTCCGACACGTCCCTCCCTTCGCAAAGTTTCTTATGCAGGCGCTGGAGGTACGCCTGCATGCGCTTCAAACGCTCTCGTTTCCCCGCGGCCCTCATTCGCCCGGCCGTTCGGAAAAACCCTATGGTCCTACGTTTCACCTCCTCCCACCAGGCTGCCGAGGTAGGGAAGAGGCACCTGACCGTTTCCCACTCCCTATACTTCCGAACGTAGGCACGCACTAAACTGTCATCCTGCAAAAGGTGACAGTTAAGCTTCCAGAGTCCAAAACACCGGGGACGCACCCCATTTAATTCAATACCCAGAGACAAACGACAGTGATCTGAAAATGCCACCGCGTGAAGTACCAGGTCCGGGTCGCCAAAATTTGGTGTCAAAAGAATGTAATCAATCCTAGCCCGACTGGTACCAGCCGCATCGGTCCGGGTGACCTCATTCCTTTCCGCACCCGTGTCCCTCAACCTAAAATCCTGAACAAGCCCTTTAAGGGCCCGCGCCGATGACTCCAGGGGCAACCTGTCCAAACTTATATTAAAATCTCCCCCGACGATCACGGGGCCTGAGGTGGAGAGGAGGGGCCCCAACTGGCGCAGGAGCTCCACTCTTTCTCCCACCGTCGTTGGAGCGTACACATTGACCAAGGTCAGTGGGGTCGAGGAAACCACCACCCTGAGCACGGCCAATCGCCCCGGGATAATTTCTTCTAAACTAAGGACCTCGACATTCGGGCTCTTAATAAGGAACCCTAATCCTGCCGCCCTATTAGTGTAGCTGCCAGACCAATACGACTCTCCGTACCGCCAATTTGCACGGAGGTATCCATACTCACCGTGCGGAATATGGCATTCCTGCAACAGGCAGACATCCCATTCAAAATTGCGCAGTTCTTCAAAAATAGCGATCCTCCGGACCGTGGTACGGACTCCCCGTACATTTAAACTCGTTAGTTTAAAGCTCATAGGTGTTAGTGTATTAATCACCAACACTAGTGCAAACCACGAAAGGGGAGTCATAGGACTTATGAAGCTCCTCCCTCCTTGCCAAGACGCGACGAGCTACCATTCTTCCTCCCCCTGCGGTTCTTCCCGCAGCCGGGAGCCACGAGGGTGCCCGGGAGCCAGTCCCCATCTATGCAGACATTCTCCCCGGGTAGCAGGGAGAGGTCCTCCTGCTCGGGGGTCAAATAAATTACCCCCCCTCGCCCGCCACCCGGGGAAGAAAGCCACCAGTCCTCCTCGAGCAAACCCTCCTTGAGGCCCATGGCCACAGCTGCCCCCGGAGGAGGGGTGAGGTCAACGGGTGGGGAACGACTCACGGGGGAACGGGAACGTGAGCGTTCAGGGGAAGACGGCATTTGGGGCCTCCCCCGGAGACCTGCTGCGGCCAACCCCGACTGCGCCCCACCCCTACCACGAGCAGGCGATCCCCCAGGCCTGGATGGGTCGCTTGATGCACGGGGGGCTCTGCGCCCCACAGGGGTTTTCTTCTTTGATGTTCTTGTGTTCTTTCCCTGTGGGGCTTTGCCCAGAGGAGCTTTTCCTTTGTCCTGGCCCCTCCTCCGACGCTTCTTCTCGGTCCAATGACCCGGGTCACTATGCTCATAGCCGGAGGAGGAGCCATCACTTCCAGCCTCCGGCAGCGGGGTTTCTGGCACCGAGGATGTTTCTTCTGACCCCGCCACCGGAGCCACCATTCCTCGTGCATCCTCCCCTCCCACCGCAGTGGGCCCGACACCCGGCGAAGCCACATCCAGGTCCTGATCTAACCCTCCCTCCTCCATGTTCTCCTTTCCCTCCACCTCCCTCCCTTTACTTTCTACGGGGCGGGGGGCTGACACACACACAAACACATTAGTCCCCCCCCCCCCCGACCCCAGATGCAATACCCTCCCCTGTCCCTTGGGCAAACCCCTCCCCCACCCCTTGGGCAACCCCCTCCCCAGCCCCTTGGACAACCCCCTCCCCAGCCCCTTGGACAACCCCCTCCCCAGCCCCTTGGACAACCCCCTCCCCAGCCCCTTGGACAACCCCCTCCCCAGCCCCTCGGACAACCCCCCCCCCCAGCCCCTTGGACAAACCCCTCCCCCTCCCCAGCCCCTTGGACAACCCCCTCCCCAGCCCCTTGGGCAACCCCCTCCCCCACCCCTTGGGCAACCCCTTCCCCCATCCCTTGGGCAACCCCCTCCCCAGCCCCTTGGGCAACCCCCTCCCCAGCCCCTGGGGCAAACCCCTCCCCCACCCCTTGGGCAACCCCCTCCCCCACCCCTTGAGCAACCCCCTCCCCCACCCCTTGGGCAACACCCCCCCCAGTCCCTGGAGGCACACCGTCCCCTTTTCCTGTCCCTGGGGGCACACCGTCCCCTGTCCCTTGGGCAACACCCCCACTCCCGCCCGCAGCAGCACGCATCTTGCTCGCGTAACTCTGCGGGCAGGAGCGGAAAGTGTGCCCCGGCGCACCACAGAGGTTGCACCGCACCGCTTGGGTGCAGCGCTCCCTCAAATGTCCCAACTCGCCACACTGGGTGCAGATACTTGCTGTACACCCAGTAATCAAGTGGCCAAGTTGACCACATCGGCGGCACAATTTCGGCTGTCCCGCGTAAAAGACTTGGCCTCGGTCCATCCCAACCATTATTCCATTAGGGATATGGGTGGCCGTGCCGTCCTGCCTCGTCCGCAGCTTTACCCGGAACTGCCGAGAACCGGTCCAAATGCCGAGGCTGTTCCGGACGAGCCGTACTGGGCCTCGGATGTCCGCGTATCGACTGAGCCAAACCTTGACATCATAGTCACTCACGCCTTCGTTGTACAGGTGGACGGTCACGACTCTCTCCTGTGTTTCTGAGAGAGCCTCGACCGCCCAGTCTGCCAGTTTCCCAGCAGACCGAGCGGTAGCCCACCGGCGCCAGAACTCGGCAAGTCCCTGCCCTGTTTGGAAGGACACGTCGAAGCCACGGGCGAGGGAGATCAGGCAGAAAAAGTCAACAGCCTTGAACCCCAGCACACCCAACAATACATCTTTCCCGAATCTATCTCCAGCCGGCACACTGCAATCCACATCAATCAACCGAAACCGGACACAATTATGGCGCCTGCTCGCCATGCCGGGGTTCTGGGAGGGGCGGAGGACAACACTCGGGGTGGGGGGAGGGGGGGAGGGAGGGACGGGAGACGAAGGGGGGCACAAGACTCCCCCCTGTCTGGTGGGCAACGCCCCCCAAACAGGAGGAAGATGGGGGAAAGCAGGGAGGGAAAAGACGAACGAAAATGCAGGACAAACAAGCAATAATCAAAGCAATAATCAAAGCAATAAGTAAATAATAAGAAATGCAAACACAGTAAAATACAGGAAACGAAAACACCGGCAGAGAAACAAAACTCGTTCACTCGTGACGGCGCCTCGCATCCGGAAACAAGCACAGCTGCGACAACCAGGAATTTTATGGCCGAGGCCTTTTTTATGATAAAAAAGGTAAAAAAAACACGCTCAAAATACAATCAATAAATCCATCACCATCACCACCACACAAGAACCCAGAAAAATCAAACCATTAATAAACCCATCACCATCACCACCACACAAGAACCCAGAAAAATCAAAAACCAAGAAATCAAAAGCCAGGAAACCAGATATCAAACAATAAATAAAGAGAGAAAGCAAACCAAAAGATCAAGAAAACGCAAGAAAGCAAGGTTCAAAAACCAAAATGAAAATCAAATCAAATTCAATAAACCATAAATCATAAAAACCAAAGTCCGTCATCCCTATCCCAAACCCCCAAAAACCCCTCTCCCACCCCAGGCAGCAGACACCTAACTCTAACTAACCAAAGGGGAGGGAGAAAGGAAAGAAGACCCTATCCCCCCTCCCACCCCCCCGAAAACAACCAAAGAAGGGACACCTTAAAACAATAAGGGTCAAGGGACCTTTTTTCCTTTGCATACCGAAATCAACAACCGGCTGCTAACCGCAGCCGGGAACATGCAGCCACAAACACGTTGAGGGCTCGACCCACCGCTGGAAATAATAATGAAAGAAAATAAAAATCAAACCAAGGCAAAATCAAGATAAAACAAAAGGAAACCCAACTGCCCCCACCCTCCCCAGGCCGCGCCCAGGAGGGCCCACCCGGAAGATGCCCCACAAGGAAGGCCCCGGCTCCCTGAGCTGCCCACGAGGCGTGAGTGTCCCAATGAGAATCACCGCCCGACAGGGCCCGCAAGCACACCTGCCGGAGCACCCCCAACCTTTCCAAGCCCGGGCGGCAAGCTCGGTCAGGGACTACGGCTGCACATGACTGTCGCCCGCACATTTGGAAGTAACCTCCCGCGGGACCCCCCCCTTCACCACGGAAAAGCCCGGCCGTATTCTCCGCTCCAGGGAGGGCTTTACGACACACCTGACGCATCGTTGCGGCCAGCACCCCGCCCCGTCGCCCGCAGGCTGTCGCCAAGCCTGTACCTTTGGAGGCAGGATTGGGCCATGCCCCATATCTGCCCAGGATCCAACCATACCCTGGTATAGAAACCTCTGGTTCTCGCTCGCCACAAGACGGTCTTGATTATACAGACCGTTCTCCAGGCCTGCCTCCATTTGCGGACAGGCACTGGTTGTGGTAGGAGCCCGCTAAACGCAAAGACGTCCCGTCTGACCATCACCAGCCAAGGCACATAGCATTCGAGGAGGCCAGCCGCAAGCGACCAGACCCCCTCGGCGACAGGGCAGTCCCAAAGGACATGCCTGACGGTTTCGTCCCCTGTGCATCGGGGTCGGGGACACTGGACCGACACGTTCAGGCCCCTCTGGAACTGAAACACCCGGACCGGAAGACACTCATGGGTGGCTTGCCACGCGACGTCCTTCTGGTCGTTGGCGAGACAGCAAGCCGAAACGTTCTCCCAAACCTTTCTCGCCGTACGTTCTGCGAGAGGCCTTCCGCGAAGGATACGCACCTCCCGCAGCACCTCCCTTGGGCGCAAGTGATCCAGGACCCGCGACAACTGCCAACCGATGGGCAGACAGGTCAACAGGCCCTGCTCCCGGGCGAACCCCTCAAACATCCGGAAATGCCCCGGACACGACCCGGAAAAAGGCCGAGACAGCGGGAGGGACCGCCCTTCCAACCGCGCGACGGACGGCCCCAGAAAGAAAAACAGAAAGTCCCGCGCCAGCCGGCGACCCGGGTCCTCAGACACGAATAACTCCATGAGAGTACACGCAAACGCAGACATACATACAAACACCGGGCAGGGGACACCCTTCCCACCCAAGGACGGGCTCATCTTCACGACCCTCCTACTCCTGCGCTCTGCTCGGGTACCCCAGAAGAAAGTGAAAATTATTCCTTCTAGAGCCCGTCCCACCGCAGGAGGAGGTGGGGAGATTCTCGCCAAATACAACAACTTACCGATCAAAACATTCTTGATAACTAAATTTCGCCCCTCCATGGTTAGGCGACGAGACCGCCAAGAAGCGACCTCCAATTCCAATCCCCCAATGACCGTTCGCCAGTTCTCAGCGGCCACGCCGCCTGGGTCAAAGCAGACCCCGAGGATCTTTAATCGATCTCTCCGCTCCGTGTACGGGCAAGGGGGGCCGGAGCCCGTCCTGTGCCGACCAAAGTGCATGACCTCACTCTTCTGAGGATTGATTTTAGAAGAGGAGGCCAACCCAAAACGCTCGCAGAGACCCACCAGTCTGCACATGGCGACTGCATCGGTGACGAACACCGACACGTCGTCCATGTACAGACTCACCTTTAGGCGCTCCCCATGGGTTCCGGGAATCCACAACCCAGGGAAGGATGGGTCCGCTCGCAGTGCACAAGCAAACGGTTCAATACAAAGGACAAAAAGGACTGGTGACATTGGGCAGCCCTGCCTGACCCCAGAAGCGACTGGGAAGGCTCCCGAGAGGTGTCCGTTGACCAGAACACGGGCTTCAACGTCCCTATACATCAGGTCCACCCAATGCATCAAATTTGGCCCAAAGCCAAAACGGTCCAAAACGGCCATCATGTATTCATGTGACACTCTGTCGAAAGCCTTCTCCTGGTCCAAACTGACTATGCTCAGTGGGAGGCCTCTCTCCTCCGCTAGCTGGATCGCCTCTCGAACCAGGCCCAGGCTGTCGGACACTCTGCGTCCCGGAACAGCACAAGTCTGGTCCGGGTGCACGAGGTCCACCATGACACCGTGCACCCTCTTAGACAGCACCTTTGTTAGTATTTTGTAGTCGACATTCAACAAAGTGATCGGGCGCCAGTTGGACAGATCCTCCCGATCACCCTTCTTGTGCACGAGGTTTACGACGCCCCGGCGCATCGAATCTGGAAGCCTCGCAGAGGTGGCTAGCTCCCTCACTACCTGCAGATAGTCCTCGCCAAGGACGTGCCAAAGGCGGCGATAAAACTCCACGGGCAGGCCGTCGTCACCCGGGGTTTTATTCGCGGCCAAATCCCTAACAGCGGAGGTCAATTCCTCCAGGCTCACCGGCTCCTCCAACCGCTCCCGCTGTTCGGGGCTCAAAAGATTCCTCAGATGGCCGAGAACGTCGGCCATCTGGATTTGGTCAACCGGTCGTTTTTCAAAAAGCCTGGAGTAATAGTCCTCCACTGCTTCGGTAATTTGGTCCGGATCCGAAACACGGCCTCCCCCCACATTAACCTGGGCCAAACCGCCCCTCCGCCTGGCACATCGTTGAAAGAAGAATCTGGTACACCTTTCGTTCCACTCCAATGCCTGCACCCTGCTCCGGAAGATGACGGCCCTCGCCCTGGCTTCGAGGAGGCTAAAAATCCTCCCCTTCACCCGGCGGATTTTCTCTGACACGTCCCTCCCTTCGCAAAGTTTCTTATGCAGGCGCTGGAGGTACGCCTGCATGCGCTTCAAACGCTCTCGTTTCCCCGCGGCCCTCATTCGCCCGGCCGTTCGGAAAAACCCTATGGTCCTACGTTTCACCTCCTCCCACCAGGCTGCCGAGGTAGGGAAGAGGCACCTGACCGTTTCCCACTCCCTATACTTCCGAACGTAGGCACGCACTAAACTGTCATCCTGCAAAAGGTGACAGTTAAGCTTCCAGAGTCCAAAACACCGGGGACGCACCCCATTTAATTCAATACCCAGAGACAAACGACAGTGATCTGAAAATGCCACCGCGTGAAGTACCAGGTCCGGGTCGCCAAAATTTGGTGTCAAAAGAATGTAATCAATCCTAGCCCGACTGGTACCAGCCGCATCGGTCCGGGTGACCTCATTCCTTTCCGCACCCGTGTCCCTCAACCTAAAATCCTGAACAAGCCCTTTAAGGGCCCGCGCCGATGACTCCAGGGGCAACCTGTCCAAACTTATATTAAAATCTCCCCCGACGATCACGGGGCCAGAGGTGGAGAGGAGGGGCCCCAACTGGCGCAGGAGCTCCACTCTTTCTCCCACCGTCGTTGGAGCGTACACATTGACCAAGGTCAGTGGGGTCGAGGAAACCACCACCCTGAGCACGGCCAATCGCCCCGGGATAATTTCTTCTAAACTAAGGACCTCGACATTCGGGCTCTTAATAAGGAACCCTAATCCTGCCGCCCTGTTAGTGTAGCTGCCGGACCAATACGACTCTCCGTACCGCCAATTTGCACGGAGGTATCCATACTCACCGTGCGGAATATGGCATTCCTGCAACAGGCAGACATCCCATTCAAAATTGCGCAGTTCTTCAAAAATAGCGATCCTCCGGACCGTGGTACGGACTCCCCGTACATTTAAACTCGTTAGTTTAAAGCTCATAGGTGTTAGTGTATTAATCACCAACCCTAGTGCAAACCACGAAAGGGGAGTCATAGGACTTATGAAGCTCCTCCCTCCTTGCCAAGACGCGACGAGCTACCATTCTTCCACCCCCTGCGGTTCTTCCCGCAGCCGGGAGCCACGAGGGTGCCCGGGAGCCAGTCCCCATCTATGCAGACATTCTCCCCGGGTAGCAGGGAGAGGTCCTCCTGCTCGGGGGTCAAATAAATTACCCCCCCTCGCCCGCCACCCGGGGAAGAAAGCCACCAGTCCTCCGCGAGCAAACCCTCCTTGAGGCCCATGGCCACAGCTGCCCCCGGAGGAGGGGTGAGGTCAACGGGTGGGGAACGACTCACGGGGGAACGGGAACGTGAGCGTTCAGGGGAAGACGGCATTTGGGGCCTCCCCCGGAGACCTGCTGCGGCCAACCCCGACTGCGCCCCACCCCTACCACGAGCAGGCGATCCCCCAGGCCTGGATGGGTCGCTTGATGCACGGGGGGCTCTGCGCCCCACAGGGGTTTTCTTCTTTGATGTTCTTGTGTTCTTTCCCTGTGGGGCTTTGCCCAGAGGAGCTTTTCCTTTGTCCTGGCCCCTCCTCCGACGCTTCTTCTCGGTCCATTCTCCCGGGTCACTTTGCTCATAGCCGGAGGAGGAGCCATCACTTCCAGCCTCCGGCAGCGGGGTTTCTGGCACCGAGGATGTTTCTTCTGGCACCGAGGATGTTTCTTCTGACCCCGCCACCGGAGCCACCATTCCTCGTGCATCCTCCCCTCCCACCGCAGTGGGCCCGACACCCGGCGAAGCCACATCCAGGTCCTGATCTAACCCTCCCTCCTCCATGTTCTCCTTTCCCTCCACCTCCCTCCCTTTACTTTCTACGGGGCGGGGGGCTGACACACACACAAACACATTAGTCCCCCCCCCCCCGACCCCAGATGCAATACCTTCCCCTGTCCCTTGGGCAAACCCCTCCCCCACCCCTTGGGCAACCCCCTCCCCAGCCCCTTGGACAACCCCCTCCCCAGCCCCTTGGACAACCCCCTCCCCAGCCCCTTGGACAACCCCCTCCCCAGCCCCTTGGACAACCCCCTCCCCAGCCCCTTGGACAACCCCCCCCCAGCCCCTTGGACAACCCCCCCCCCCCAGCCCCTTGGACAACCCCCTCCCCCTCCCCAGCCCCTTGGACAACCCCCTCCCCAGCCCCTTGGGCAACCCCCTCCCCCACCCCTTGGGCAACCCCTTCCCCCATCCCTTGGGCAACCCCCTCCCCAGCCCCTTGGGCAACCCCCTCCCCCACCCCTTGGGCAACCCCCTCCCCCACCCCTTGGGCAACCCCCTCCCCCACCCCTTGGGCAACCCCCTCCCCCACCCCTTGAGCAACCCCCTCCCCCACCCCTTGGGCAACCGCCTCCCCCACCCCTTGAGCAACCCCCTCCCCCACCCCTTGGGCAACACCCCCCCCAGTCCCTGGAGGCACACCGTCCCCTTTCCCTGTCCCTGGAGGCACACCGTCCCCTTTTCCTGTCCCTGGGGGCACACCGTCCCCTGTCCCTTGGGCAACACCCCCACTCCCGCCCGCAGCAGCACGCATCTTGCTCGCGTAACTCTGCGGGCAGGAGCGGAAAGTGTGCCCCGGCGCACCACAGAGGTTGCACCGCACCGCTTGGGTGCAGCGCTCCCTCAAATGTCCCAACTCGCCACACTGGGTGCAGATACTTGCTGTACACCCAGTAATCAAGTGGCCAAGTTGACCGCATCGGCGGCACAATTTCGGCTGTCCCGCGTAAAAGACTTGGCCTCGGTCCATCCCAACCATTATTCCATTAGGGATATGGGTGGCCGTGCCGTCCTGCCTCGTCCGCAGCTTTACCCGGAACTGCCGAGAACCGGTCCAAATGCCGAGGCTGTTCCGGACGAGCCGTACTGGGCCTCGGATGTCCGCGTATCGACTGAGCCAAACCTTGACATCATAGTCACTCACGCCTTCGTTGTACAGGTGGACGGTCACGACTCTCTCCTGTGTTTCTGAGAGAGCCTCGACCGCCCAGTCTGCCAGTTTCCCAGCAGACCGAGCGGTAGCCCACCGGCGCCAGAACTCGGCAAGTCCCTGCCCTGTTTGGAAGGACACGTCGAAGCCACGGGCGAGGGAGATCAGGCAGAAAAAGTCAACAGCCTTGAACCCCAGCACACCCAACAATACATCTCTACCAAATCTATCTCCGGCCGGCACACTGCAAGCCACATCAATCAACCGAAACCGGACACAATTATGGCGCCTGCTCGCCATGCCGGGGTTCTAGGAGGGGCGGAGGACAACACTCGGGGTGGGGGGGGAGGGGGGAGGGAGGGACGGGAGACGAAGGGGGGCACAAGACTCCCCCCCTGTCTGGTGGGCAACGCCCCCCAAACAGGAGGAAGATGGGGGAAAGCAGGGAGGGAAAAAGACGAACGAAAATGCAGGACAAACAAGCAATAATCAAAGCAATAATCAAAGCAATAAGTAAATTATAAGAAATGCAAACACAGTAAAATACAGGAAACGAAAACACCGGCAGAGAAACAAAACTCGTTCACTCGTGACGACGCCTCGCATCCGGAAACAAGCACAGCTGCGACAACCAGGAAGCTATCGCAGAGGACCCGAGCAATAGTGGTCTCCTGATATGCCTGCACAGCTAGCTTATAAAGCCAAAAGGGGCGGAACCAATATAACGAGCCGAAACCCGTGGAACATCCACGGAAGGGAGGATGTGGTGTATGGATAGAATGTACCATTATGGATGGCATCGGGGATTTGCTTGTCCGAGTAAGAGTTAGGAAGAAAGATGAGAATGAAGAGTGTGTAGCGGTTACCGCTGGATGCACACAATCGCCTTGCACCGGCCAGAACACGGCCAGACGCGCCTCTCCCGGGCATGCCCGGACTCACTGTTCCCGGGCACGCCCGAACCTCCCGGGCACGCCCGGTCTCGCCTTTCCCGGGCATGCCCGCTCTCGCCTTTCCAGGGCTCGCCCAGAGCATCCGGGCATGCCCGCTATCGCCTTTTCAGGGCTCGCCCAGAGCGCCCGGGCATGCCCGCTATCGCCTTTCCAGGGCTCGCCCAGAGCGTCCGGGCATGCCCGCTATCGCCTTTCCAGGGCTCGTCCAGAGCGCCCGGGCACGCCCAGCCTCGACTTGCCAGGCCGCAGCCAAACACGCCCGGGCAGGTCCAGACTCGCCTTTCCAAGGCTCGCCCTTGACACCCGGGCATGCCCGGTATAGCTTTTGCCGGGCAAACATCCCGACATAAATGTGTATATATATTGCTGCCCGATAAACGGGCTTGTCAGAATACCTGAGCTGTTTTGTTTCAATAAAGCAACTCGGACGAATTCCGTCTTTGGTCGCGTCAATTCTTTCGACTCGCGTTGGAGCGCAGTTCCTTCAAGTGCGTATATGAACAACGTATTTATTGCAATCTACTTAAATGACAACGCTACGATATACTTTTGAAAAATGAATGGATTCGTAATAGGAATCAGCCAGCCGCAGCCAAATATCACGTACCGTCTCGAAGTCAATGCCATCCTTTTATCTCTTCGTATACAACTCACTGATTTCTACCTTATCGTGAACAGGGTAAAGCCTGCTTTGATAATCATGAACGGTGGCAGATGCAGGAGTTGGTGAAACGAAGGGGGAGGGGGGCTGATCATGACCTACCCTACGCCACATGGCCTATGCCATTTGTTGAGATCATGGCCACAACGGAAACACAACAACTGGATAGGTAGGGCCTAGGCCTATGCCTACTTTTCGTCACTCGGCGATGGCGTCGTATCGGCAGTTAATCGGATGCTTTTGGGCCCCAAAGTCGACTAATTCAGATTTTTCGAGTATGGCTGTACGTGATAAACAAAGGGCGCGGTTGGAAGAAATTATGGTAATTTCTTATCGCGGTGTACGCTAACCTGATGAGGTTAGCGTACACCGCGATCGATGACACCAGCACAAATGCATGCTCTGGATTGTCCACTCAGTGGACGGCTTGCTTTCGCCTTCGCCTGTCCAATCAGCGGACGGCTTGCTTCGCCTTCACCCAGCAGACGCCAATAAGATGGCGTCGTATCGGCAGTTAATCGGATGCTTTTGGGCCCCAACGTCGGCTAATTCAGATTTTTCGAGTATGGCTGTACGTGATAAACAAAGAGCGCGGTTCGTAGATCGTAAATCCATTAGTGCCGTGGGCATCGGGTCACTGGGTGCGGCGTAAAAGGGATAACAAAGTCGAGTCCTTACGCTATTATTATATAGATTATCTCTGACGGGGACTAATGATTTGTCCCACAGGCTACACATACAATATATGGGGTTTTAAGCCCAGTGTTCCCAGCATCACGAACCATCAGTTCAGATAAGAATGCGAAACAAGCCAACAAAGTTTAAAGTAGAATTTCAATATGCTTTACAAAATGTTGGTGGTAAGAAAAGTAAAATTATGTAAAAAGTAACTACCCAAAAAGCTGATTTTAGGACAGCTATTCGCCGACGCCTCCGTCGTGCGAAGTCCTTTCTGGGAACTTCTGAGCTCCTCACGACATACAAAGCTTCCATCTGCACCTTGATGGAATACTGCTCTTCCCTCTGGGCTGGTGCACCTGCCTCACACCTAGCTCGGCTTCACGCGGTTGAATCCAAAGCTTTCAGAATCATTGCAATCTCACGTGATGAAGCTGATTTTGAGGGCCTTTCACTCACTCACCGCAGGCAGGTTGGTGGTCTTTCTGTCTTCTACCGACTCCTCTCCGGCCGAGCACCCCCTGCTCTATCTGTGCTCTGTCCCCCAAATATTCCTACGGGTCGCACAAGATCTTCCAGCAACCCTCTTCTGGTGAAACTGCCAAAATCAAGACTCTCTGCGCACCTTCACTCTTTCATGCCTCTTTTTTTCCACCTCTGGAACAAACTCCCTCACTCTATTCAATCCCACTCCTCCCTCCAGGTCTTTAAAACAGCTGTTCACCACCATCTCTTATCTTCCCCCATCCAAAACCTTGATCTTTTCTACCCCTGTTATTACAAACCAGATACACTTCTTTCCTGAAATTCCTAGTAGTGTCCATTTGTTTTATACCATGTACTCCCCCCCCCCCCCCTCCCACCCTCCAGCCCTCTCCCTTCCACAGATCTCTCAATGTCCCTGTTCTCTACTATTGTGCTTGTGTGCTTCCCCCTCTCTTTCCCCCTCTTGTCTCCTGCTCCCTTTATTGTTTTATTGTTTGTTTTTGTGTTTGATGTGTTAGCTCTTACACGAGCCTCAACTTTGTATACAAAAAAAGCTAAAAAAAAAACTTTTAAAAAACAATTTATGAGGCTGCTTGAATTTTGTGGGGAGGCGGCACGCCCCACGTTTGAGCATGACCTGAAGAATGCTCAATCACCAAGAGTCTGAATACTCATGTAGGGAACTCCCTGCAGAAGGTACCCATTGCAACACCATAGTTGTCTTAAAGGAGTTTGGGGTCTGATTTGGTCATAAATATTGGCAGGAACCAATTTGCATTTGGCTTTAAAGGTTATCAGATTAATTTTAAAATCGTTATGTTTGTACACTGGGAGCCAGTGAATTGTTGTGATTTATTGGAGTGATGTGATCGGATTTCTAAGCTTAAACGACAAGCTTGGATATCATATATGGAATGGGTTCTAACGGCTTAAGAAAAGAAGCTGACAACTTGCTAATAGTGAGTTGCACTAATCCGAGCACTATGTTGAGAAAGTGAACCTGTTTCAGATGTCCTTGGATTTAAGTACCGTAAAGATTACAGTATGTAGTAAACTTGTCATTGTAAATTTGTTGATATGATGGTTTAAAAATCCTTTTTTCTTCTGCAACAAAACTGCACTTGTTATTTAACGTCTATCTCACGGAAAATAAAGTCCAAATGAAGTAGCTTGAGAATGCTACCAATTAAACTATCCTGTTGGCCTTGGGAGTTTTGATTAATTTCCCAAATAGTTAGGTCTAGGACTTTGCATTCTGGATTTCATGCCCGGCCTGGTAAATTTTTTGTCAATTTATCTTTGGCTGAAAATTTGTAGGTTCGTTTTTGTCGTATTGCTCCTATTAACCCCGTTACCACATATGCTTTTGACAGTAGCTACTCTCCTGTCTTGATAAAATATTTCTTACTCTTGATAAATGGACCATTGACCAAAAGGATGATGTGTAAAATGTTGACAAAGACCAATTTCTGTGATAAAATTGTTCCACCTAAAAATTGTTTGACTAAGGTGACAAGATCGACCTAGGGTTCGAGGCTTACTGTGATTAACTACTGTCATTTTATTTTCTTTCTTTCAGCTTGAAACTGTGTTGAAGGTTAAAATCGACCCGTCGCAAACATGACTGAGAAGTTTGTCGCTGATGAAGAGCAACAATGTCTGATGTCTGAGGGTCCCGAAGGAGATCCAAATGAGTGTTTAAACCCTCGTTCAATGATACTGGACTCTGAGCGAGGCTTGTCAGTACGAGGTTGCGTCTTGATCGCAGTAGGTCTGATATTGATTTGTCTAGTTTCTGCCACAATTGCCTACTTATCGGGCATCTCTGCGTATACATTCACTGACCTTCGTGTCCCTTGTGGGTCCATACGTGGTTTGCATACATCTATGGGATACTCATTTCTAGGTGTACCATATGCACAGTACCCAGCACGTTGGACTGCCCCGCAATACCCTGTATCGTGGAATGACACTTACTTCGCCACCAAGCAAGGCCCAGCATGCCCCCAACTCGCACGACCTAAAACCTCAGAAAAATGCCTTTTCATTAATGTTTGGAGCCCCACAATGAGTCGGGATGCACTTCTTCCTGTGGTGGTGTGGTTTCACGTGGCTCACTCATGGTGGGCAGTGGTGCAGATCCTGGCGCAAGGCCCTGGGACTCGCTCGCCTTTGAAACCCAAACTGTGTATGTAAGTTTTAACTACCGACTGGGCATTTTTGGATTCTTGGCCCTCAAAGAGCTCAGTGAAAAGAGCGAAACAGGTACTTCAGGTAAGCACAAAATAGCAATTTGATTGAATACACTTTTGCTAATACAATATTATTACATCAACATTATTGTGATTTATGAAAACAACTTATTGCCAAAAACTACCTGATGATGCTGCACGTTGATGCCTTTGATTGTCAAAGCCTATTTTGCAGATTTATGAGGTGTACCCAAGTTGGGCCACCTTTGATGCATCATAGCATGGACGCCTTAAAATGCAGCTCTCATGGAAAAAAGTCTATACAAAATACATTTTAGAGCCAACATACAGATAAATTAATTTTTCTTTAAAAAAAACCCCCAAAATACTAACATTTGGGTTAAAACAAAAGTGGAAACGCACACACTCCTCCCCCCCCCCCCCCACCCTCCTCCTCCCCCCCCCCACCCCCCCAAAAAAACACCCCTGCTCTCTTTTATTCCTATTGACTCCATTTCCAGCCCCTTTCACCTTTCCGCTACTTGTAGTCATGAGTGGTGTCCCTAAATGTATTTTCAACTATGATCCTTGTCAGCCTTTTTTCTGAATCGTGTACAAGGTTGCAGGTAAATTTGATCGTTATGTAACTTTATATATCTCCAGTTTTTTTATACAGCATTGCCTTTTTTTCCAGTGTCTAAGGCTCGTGGCTGGAGTTGAAAGACAATCCACGCACACACACACACACACACACACACACCACACACACATACATGACTTTCACACACACATACACATCTTGATTTTAGACAAACGCTCAGCTTTGGATAAGTGACATCACTTTCCAGTGATGTACCAGTGAATCCATCTTTATGATCAATGAAGCGTTACATTATGCAAATTACTGAAACCATTGGTTTTGTTTGGGTCGAGTGTTATTCACAATGAGACACCCCAAAAAATCTGATCGTATGTCAAATAATAGAAAGGTTTAATCAAGCCCGTCCGAACGCACCGTATGTCAGAACGCATGGTAATCAAGCATTACGTTACACAAATTACTAAAAAAAATTAAAATAGCGTTACATAATTTTTGAACAGCCTCATATTGGGGTTAAGCAATCCGTGATGGTGTGACGACGAATCGTCTCGTTCTGATGTAACCGTGGGGAGGGTGACATGGATGAGAGGTGTCAAGTTAATCTTCGAATATCGCATTAAATGTGTTTCCAATCGACCCGTTACCAGATTTTGTTGCAGGTTGTGACCACAATGCGGTCATGTGACCACAGTGCAGCCATTCTTATTATATAGTGGCGAGGTATTTTGCCATGGCATATTTTCCTCAGTTTTCTAGATACTAGTACACCCGCTGACTACGGTAGGGTCATTCCTTTTTGGGGTATATAGTTTACAGTCAATCTATGGTCGGGTCTCAAGAACATTGGGTGTGTGTTCATTTACCAAGTTTCTTGTGGAGAGATCGCCAAGTAGTTTAAGCATTCGAGCAAGCACTCCATTCAAAACCGTTAAGGAACGGCTGGCTTGGCGCTAGCTAGCAGCTTGGTAAAGGAGCGCAGGAGCGAGTTTCAAAAGTTCGCTACGAAAAACAGGAAGCGGCAGGCGGCAGGAAGGGTCATGTTATTACCCCAACCCTTGTGGGGTATATGGAGTACAGTAGATCTTCGCTCATTTCTGTAAGGAAAACGAACTCACAGATGTCGGGATTCCTCCAAATTTCTTTATTTAGTGTTAAAAACAGCATTATCGACTGTTTAAAAGGCTAATCAAACGTGTTTGTGGTTTATAATATTTTCACTTCTGATGGAGGCTGTTGGGCCGTTTCTCCCATGAAAACGCCACGATAAGCTTTTTATAAACGTTGACTCGACGTTTGTTCAAGGAGGAAAAATCCCTTGGGGAGGTGGGATATTATTGGTATTAATATTGTTTTGTAATAACATTAATATTATGCTATTAATATTATCGTTAGTTTTGTTATTTGAAGCGGCCTTGGAAAAACGCCACGATAAAGCTAACTTAACATTTTATGCTATTAATATTAATTATGCTATTAATATTATCGCTAATATGACCCGACTGCAAAGCCGCAATGAGCCAATGAAGCCAAAGCCTCTTGCCACTATTTTACCCGTCCCTATGGCATCAGTAGGTTAGGTAGTTGGTAGTTGGTAGTAGGTAGGTGTAGTAGGTACCGTACCTAGTTCAAAATGACACCATTTGCATTCTGGATGAGATTAAAATTTATCAAATTTACTTCTTGATTAATTCGGTGAATTCCGTCTCAACTTCGGATATTTCCGGCCGTGAAAAACTATCCCCTAAGGCCGCGAGATTTCTAAAAAAGAATTCTTTGTCAATTTTAGAATATTTGACGCCGTTTTCAGCCTCCGAAACGCGATAATAAGCTTTTTTGAAATATTTTTTCAAATGCTCGAATCTCATTGGTTCCGGTAATTGGTGACGATTTTCGTTGAAGATAACCAGGGCCCGTGTGGGCTCGGGGAACGAGGTTGGTCTTAAAGTATTTTAATTACAAATTAGAGGTGCATAAGATTGTGAATCAAACAAAGACGGGTGAAACAAACTCCTATTGAACTTTTTCTCAAATTTTTTTAGGCATATTTCCGCATCCGCAAGATGGCGGCCTCCATGGAGCGATTTGGTGCGTCAAAGCTTCAAAATTCTCAAAGGATCCAGCAAAATCTGGCTTTTCAACATAATACGTACATGTTCATTCACAACACCGGCTTCGCCGGCTATAATAATTATGCTATAATAATTATAATTAATTAATGATGCTAATATGCTACTAGTACCCGACTGCAAAGCCGCAATGAGCCGGCGAAGCCAAAGCCCCTTGCCACTATTTTACCCATCACTATGGCATCAGTAGGTTAGGTAGCTGGTAGTAGGTAGGTATAGTAGGTACCGTACCAAGTTCAAAATGACACCATTTGCATTCTGGATGAGATTAAAATATATAAAATTTCCTTCTTGAATAATTCGGTGAATTCCGTCTCAACTTCGGATATTTCCGGCTGTGAAAAACTATCCCCGACGGCCGCGAGATTTCAAAAAAATAATTCTTCGTCAATTTTAGAATATTTGACGCCGTTTTCAGCCTCCGAAACGTGGTAATAAGCTTTTTTAAAATATTTTTTCAAATGCTCGAATCTCATTGGTTCCGGTTTGGTGATGATTTTCATTGAAGATAACCAGGGCCCATGTGGGCCTGGGGAACGAGGTTGGTCTTAAAGTATTTTAATTACAAATTAGAGGTGCATAAGATTGTGAATCAAACAAAAACGGGTGAAACAAACTCCTATTGAACTTTTTCGCAATTTTTTTAATGCATTCTTCCGCATCCGGAAGATGGCGGCCTCCATTGAGTGATTTGGTTTTTGAAATATTTTTTCAATTTGCTCGAATCTCATTGGTTCCGGTGTTTGGTGACGATTTTCGTTGAAGATAGCCAGGCCCGTGCGGGCCGAGGTTGGTCTTAAAGTATTTTAATTACAAATTAGAGGTGCATAAGATTGTGAATCAAAAAAAGACGGGTGAAACAAACTCCTATTGAACTTTTTTCAATTTGTTATGCATACTTCTGCATCCGCAAGATGGCGGCCTCCATGGAGAGATTTGATGCGTCAAAGCTTCGAAATTCTCAAGGGATCCAGCAAAATCTGGCTTTTCAACATAATACGTACGCATTCATTCACAACACCGGCTTCGCCGGCTATAATTAATTAATTATGCTATAATAATTAATTATGCTATTAATATTAATCATGCTATTAATAGTATTGCTATAATAATTATGCTATAATAATTATAATTAATTAATGATGCTAATATGCTATAATAATGCTAATATATATATAATTAGTTAATTATGCTATAATAATTATGCTATAATAATTATGCCATAATTATATTATGCTATAATAATTATGCTTAACATTTTATGCTATTAATATTAATCATGCTATAAATATTATCGTTAGTTTTGTTATTTTAAGCGGCCTTGGAAAAACGCCACGATAAAGCTAACATAATACGGATATACACCTCAACATGCAACTCCATTGACGGCAATGGTGGGGAAAACCCACTCGGGGGAGAAAACCTCCTTGGGGAGGGGGGCAAATGAATGTGCTACAACCTTCATTGTGTAACCCTTAGTCACCCTGTCAAGTTTTGTTGAGATTGGATAAGTATAACAATGGAATGTATCACGGTCAAAAAATCATCAGACAGACAGACAGACACCAAATTGCGTATCTTTGTGTGATGAGTTGAATGGACTATAGAAATATGAATGATCGTTTTTTTTTTCATGAGTTGAGTTGAATGGACTAAAAGTGAATATAGACTCAGGAAAAGGCATCTCTGCACATCAAGCAAAATCGACTCCACAGCAAAAGTGGATTCAACTGCCATTCTTACAAGTAGCATCAGTGGCAATAATTGAAATACCCCTCTAACCAATATATTAAAGCGCGGCGTTACGCGCGCTGCTTGTGAGCAAGGAGGAAGCGGACAAGCGGTAACATATGAACGTCTTTATTGGAAGACTACACTGTAACACTTCCGGGCTGGTCGCCCGGTGTATATCCTGAGGCCACGCCTACCCCTCGGGCGTGGCCACCGCCCACTTGGTGCGTGGAATGATGTCACCACGCCAGTGGGCTTTTGTGTCCGCCACACGCGCCCCCCCAGAATTCCCGCGCACCTGGAGGGCCAGTTTGCGGGGCAGACGAATGACCCGGCCGAAGCGCCCCCTGGCGATCGGCGGCGTCTGGGGTGCAGGGATACCAGGTGGGATGCCCCTGGCTGCCCCTGGGATGGGTGCAGGACCGGGGGGCGCCGTGGCGGCGGGGCTGGGCGGTGCCGGGGGTCCGCCCGCAGGAGGGCGGCCCCGACGTGGGGGTCGGGCCACTGGCGGTGGATGGTCCACATCGAGGTGGGCCGGCATGAGGCGGTCTACCGAAACGCGGTCAGGAGTACCGCCGATGTCCAAGGTGAAGTGCTTCGCCCCGGTCTCCAGCACGCGGAAAGGCCCGTCGTACGGGGGCCGCAGTGGTGTCCGATGGGCATCGTGGCGGACGAAGACGTACTCCGCCGTGCGAAGCTCCGGGGCGACGTGCGTCGGTGGGTGCCCGTGGCATGCCGTTGGCACCGGGGCGAACCTCTGGGCGGTCTCTTGCAGAGCGGAGCGCTGCTGTGCCGCGGACCATGGTGCCGTGGAGTCGGGGAGGAACTCGCCCGGCACCCGCAGCGGTTGCCCGAAGACCAACTCCGCCGCGGATGCGCGCAGGTCCTCCTTGGGCGCCGTCCGGAGGCCCAGCAGGACCCAGGGGAGCCTGTCGACCCAGCCGCCGTCGCGGAGGGTGGCCCGGAGCGCGGCCTTCAATGAGCGGTGAAATCGCTCACACAGGCCGTTAGCCTGGGGGTGGTAGGCCGTGGTTCGGTGCAGCCGGACCCCGAGCCCCTGCGCAACCGCCCCCCAGAGCTCCGAGGTGAACTGGGGGCCGCGGTCGGATGAGATGTCTGAGGGGGCGCCGAACCGGGCGACCCAGGTGGCGATGAAAGCCTGCGCGACATCGGCCGCCGTTGTCGACGCCAAGGGCACGGCCTCCGGCCACCGGGTGGTGCGGTCCACCATGGTGAGGACGTGGGTGAAACCCCGCGAGGGGGGCAGAGGTCCCACCAGGTCCACGTGGACGTGGTCAAACCGGCGTTCCGGCACCGTGAACGGGGCCAACGGGGCCTGGGTGTGCCAGTGCACCTTGGCGCGCTGGCACGCGAGGCATGTCCTGGCCCAGCAGCGGACGGCCTTCCGGAGGCCATGCCAGACGAACTTGTCGGCGATCAGCCTTTGGGAGGCCCTCGCGCCCGGGTGGGACAGGCCGTGGATGGCGTCAAACACCTGGCGCTGCCAGCCCGCGGGCACAATGGGGCGAGGACGCCCGAGGGAGACGTCGCACAAGAGGGCCGCGCCCGCGCCGTCGAACGGCACCTCGGTGACGCGGAGGCCCGTGACGGCGGTCCGCAAGGCCTGGACGTCGGGGTCAGCGGCCTGGTCCGCTGCCATCCGGGCATAGTCGATGCCGAGGTGGACTGCGTGGGCGACGGCCCGGGAAAGGCAATCCGCCACCGGGTTGTCCTTCCCCGCGACGTGCTGGATGTCCGTCGTGTACTCGGACACGGCCGAGAGGTGACGCTGCTGCCGGGCCGACCACGGCTCGGTGACCTTGCCCATCGCGAAGATCAGCGGCTTGTGGTCGACGAAGGCAGTGAACGCCCGGCCCTCGAGCAGATGGCGGAAGTGCCTGACCGCCAAGTGAAGTCCGAGCAACTCGCGGTCGAAGGTACTGTAACGGCGTTCGGGCGGGCGAAGCTGCCGGCTAAAGAACGCCAGCGGTTGCCAAGCTCCACGCACCCATTGCTCGTGCACCGCGCCCACCGCGTAGTCCGAGGCATCGGTGGTGAGGGCGATCGGTGCATCGGGCGCCGGGTGCGCGAGCATGGTGGCGTTAGCCAAGGCGAGCTTCGCGCCCGTGAACGCCGTGTCCATCTGCTCGGTCCAGGTAACGTCGCCTTTGCCCGGCTTAACTCGGAGAGCTTCGTGCAGGGGGCGCAGGAGCTGGGCGATACGGGGCAGGAACCGATGGTAAAAGGTAACCATGCCCAGGAACTCCTGCAGCCCTCTGATCGTGCGGGGGCGCGGAAACCCCTTCACCGCCTCCACCTTGGCCGGCAGGGGGACGGCTCCGTGCCTGGTGACACGGTGCCCCAGAAAATCGATTGTGGCGGCGCCGAACCGGCACTTTGCGGGGTTCACAATCAGGCCATGCTGGCCCAGGCGTTCGAAGAGCGTGCGGAGGTGGCGTAGGTGCTCTTCGCGGGACGCGCTGGCGACGAGGATATCGTCCAGGTAGACGTAGACAAAATCCAAGTCGCGCAGGACGCTGTCCATCAGTCGCTGGAACGCCTGAGCCGCATTCTTCAGACCGAAGGGCATGCGCAGGAACTCGAAGAGTCCGAATGGCGTGATGACCGCCGTCTTCGGGACGTCCTCCGGCCTGACGGGGACCTGATGGTAGCCGCGTATGAGGTCCACCTTCGAGAAGAAGGACCTGCCCGCCAAACGGGCGGAAAAGTCCTGAATGTGGGGGACGGGGTAGCGGTCGGGAGTCGTGGCGTCATTTGGACGGCGATAGTCCCCGCATGGTCGCCATCCCCCGCCGGGCTTCGGCACGATGTGCAGCGGCGACGCCCAAGCGCTCTCTGAGCGCCGAACGATGCCGAGTCGCTCCAGGGTAGCGAACTCCGCTTTTGCCACCGCCAGCTTCGTCGGCTCGAGGCGGCGTGCCCGGGCGTAGACCGGTGGCCCGACGGTGGGGATGTGATGGGCCACCCCGTGCTTGACGGCCCCCGCCGAGAAGGTGGGCCGCGTGAGGGCCGGGAAGCCGGCGAGGAGGCGGGTGAATGCGTCCGCTGCCGGAAGCGTACAGACCAACGTGGCCGGAACCGAATCGTTCGGCAAGCCGCTTGGCAAGCCGCTCGTTGAGCTGGGCAACACACATGCGAGCGAGCTGAACGTCTCGGCCTGGACAAGCCGTCTGCGCTTGACGTCGACCAGGAGCCCATTAGCGCACAGGAAGTCCGCGCCAAGCAGTGCCATGGGCACGTCGGCGGTGACGAACGTCCATCGGAAAACCTGCCCTCCAAACCGCAGAGAGAGGCAGCGTTTTCCGTACGTACGGATGGGCGTCCCGTTCGCGGCAAGCAGCGCGGGGCCCCCACCCGCGGCGTGCTTGTCTGACGTGCCGGCGGGAATGACACTCACCTGTGCTCCCGTGTCACACAGGTAACGGTGCCCGGAGAAGGTGTCCGTTATGAACAGCAGGCTGCTCGAACGGCCGGCGCTCATCGCCACAATTGAGCGCCGGCCCGGGCGTTTCCCGACCCGTTGAAGGAGCACGGCGGATGACACCGCCGAGCTTCGTGGCCGAACTTGGCGTGGAACCAGCACCAGGTGGTGGAGCTGGAGGAGCGCGGCTGGCTCCGCCAGGCCGGTGGAGTCGACGGGTTTCCCCGCGGTGGCGGTTTTCGCCGCGGCGGTGGGCGGGGCGTGGCGGCGTTCACGAGGTGCGTATCAGCATGCTGCTGAAACTCAGCGTGCTGTAGAAGATGATGCTGTGGAACAGCAGCGTCGAAGGCCGTGACGGCCACGCCAACGCTCGCCCGCGTGTCCGAAGCGGCGAAGTACTTGTCCGCCTCGGCCGCCAATGCTCGGGGTTCCGTTAGCCCGGTCCCGGCCAACGCGAGGCGAACCTGCGCTGGAAGTTGGCGACGGAAAAGCGCCCGGAATAGCGAACCGGGGGCTTCGTCGCCCAACAGTGACAGCATATGGTCCATTCGGACCGACGGGCACGTCTCACCGAGCTCGGGGAGATCCAGGAGGCGGTCGGCCCGTGCGTCGTCCGTGAGGCTGAACGTGGCTAGGAGTAGCCGCTTGAGTGCCTCGTACTTGTGGCCGTCCGGTGGGTGGCGAAGGACGGACACAACTCGAGCGGCCGTGCCGGGCCCGAGGGAGGCGACGACATGGCAGTAGCGCAGGTCGTCGTTGGTGAGGCGCCGAAGCTGAAATTGGGCTTCGGCTTGAACGAACCAGACCTCGGCCTGGGCCTCCCAAAATTCGGGAAGTTTAATCGCCATTGACTTGTCGTTGGCCATTGCAATGGCGTCGTGTTCGGAAGGATCGCTACGGCAGATCCAACGTCGAGGGTCACCAGTAAAGCGCGGCGTTACGCGCGCTGCTTGTGAGCAAGGAGGAAGCGGACAAGCGGTAACATATGAACGTCTTTATTGTAAGACTACACTGTAACACTTCCGGGCTGGTCGCCCGGTGTATATCCTGAGGCCACGCCTACCCCTCGGGCGTGGCCACCGCCCACTTGGTGCGTGGAATGATGTCACCACGCCAGTGGGCTTTTGTGTCCGTCACAATATAAAGTTAGTTGAACCGTTAACTTGGACTTGCTTGTCGAAGGAAGTAAATGGTTTGATGATGATGATGTGTACAGCATGAATTGACATCGTAGTGTTGATTACCATTTTCCTTGTATTGACTTGCAGGAAACTATGGCTTCTTGGATCAAATTGCAGCACTGAAGTGGGTGAGGGACAATATTGAGCACTTTGGAGGAGATCCTAAAAGGGTCACCCTTTTCGGACATGAAGCAGGTACAGTGTTTATTTCCACTTGCCTTTAATTGTTGCTTTTTTGTTGTTGTTTACAATTGGGAAGTGCAATTTTGAATTGCTCCTGCTCATTCCCAGCACTTTATTTGCAGGAGCCATCTCTATTAGTGCATTGATGTTGTCCCCACTGGCGGAGGGACTGTTTTCTGCTGCCATTTTCACGGGCTCTTCCTTCCCTGCCTTCACTAATTTGAAGGAAGCAGAGAAACAGCAGGCATCCATTTTTCAAAATACATCATGTGATGACTTAGACTGTTTGCAAAGGTTGTCAACTGAAAAGTTGCTGAAGGTGTGTAAGAGTCATATTGTACTACTTATGTCACAGTTTTTTTCTTTTGACTTTACAACAACAAAATGGAAAAGGGTGCTTCGAAACTCTTGCAATATCTGCTTCAGGTTATCGTATTCTTTAGCCCCCGTTGGACTTAGTCTGAAAAGGGGCCGTATGATTCAGGTCTCGTGCGTGTATGCGTCAAGCCATATCTTGGACATGTATTGACCGTTTCTATTAAAACTTGGCAAAAAGACAACACATGATGTTGGTGAAGAATATATGCACATCATTTTGGTTTGTGATTCAATCAAGGATGGCAGACTGGCGGCCATTCCAGTAGTATAAACCCCATGTTGAACACGTCCTCAACCATTTCTCCGACATGCGTTTACCAATCTTGTTTAAACTTGGCAAACGGATACTGAATGATGGCTTACATATGCCCATCATTTTCTTTTGAGATCAGATCCAAAATGGCGGACTGACGGCCATTTTGTTCCTTAAACGTGCCCATAAACATTTCTTGAACATGCATGGTCCGATTTCATTCAAACTTGGCACAAGCACAGTACATGATGGCATACACATGCATCTCACTTTATTTTGTGATCTGATCAAATATGGCCGACTCGTAGACTAGCGGCCATTTTAGTTGTAAAAAAAAATCTGATAGTGACCACGTCCTCAACCATTTCTCAAACATGCATTTACCGATCTTGTTCAAATTTGGCACACAGATAATGAATGATGGGTTACATATGCATGTCATTTCTTTTCTAGATCAGATCCAAGATGGCCGACTGGGGGCCATTTTGTTACTGAAACATGTCCCCAGCAATTTCTCAGACATGCATGGACCGATTTTGTTCAAATTTGGCACAAAAACAATACATGAGAGTATACAAATGCATAAGATTTTGTTTTGTAATCCGACCAAAGTAATATAAAAGTATAATCTTGTAAAATAGGCTGAAGTATAGGAATAGATCACATCATAGTGAGCTCACACCATAGGTTTTTCATCAAGGATCTATTTCCATTTGGGATGAAATCAGAAAGAAATGCCTCTTCTTGGTGCTGTTCCCACATGGAGCGCTGTATCACGGAGCATGATGACCTTCAGTTGCCGATGTAAAGACTGCTCTCTAATTTGCATTTATGTCATGAATGTTAAATATCCAACCTTTTTTTTTTGTTTGTTCCAGTCTGCTGTTCACTTTGTATCCAGGCTAAATACTTGCCTAAAAATTAAAAGGGACATGCAATTTAATTGAAAATGGAGCTGGATGTTTAATGTTAATGAGAAGCATGGGGTTACTTACATGGAAGATAAGCAAAATATTAAAGATAAACAAACAAAATATAAAATAAAACAGTCGATTAATTGGATTAGATGCAGAACAGTTTGATAAGCCAATGGCTTTCTGCATGTTCTAACTTTCTTGTAGATCTTGTGTTGGTTCTTTTTACGAGTAATATCAATGAGTTATGCACTCCACTTTTGCAGGCAGCCCCTTTTGGAGACCTTCAGGAAAAATATGTTGGCGCTGCAGCTAAATTGATGATTCCGATGGATGAGAAGCCAATGTTTCTTGCAGTATGGGACAATTTTGTCTTGTCAAGCAAAACAGCAAATGTCAGTATAGCCGACATTCCAATTTTTATAGGTAACGTGGAACAGGACCTGGGGATGAGGTGAGGATAATACATTTAATTGTGTTGCTTTTTCTTCAATATGAAACATTACATCCCACTATCTTTATTACCATTAAGCTGATGTTTTGTAATTTGATAACATCAATGTTATAAACAAACATAATATAACATGTTGTAACAGTATGTGCATAACATGCAAACAGCTTCAGTCGAGTTACATTTCAATATTGAGAAATGTTTTTAGCACTTGCCTTTTTTACTACATCTGCATCACAATGAGAAAATAATAAACAGGATTATTACCTCCGCACCGAAGGTGGATGCAGGTTATGTTTTCAACCCTGTCTGTTTGTTTGTCTGTTTGTTAACAAAATATCTCAAGACGTTGTGGACAGGTTCGGACGAAATTTGGTGGAGAGATTCGATATGTGACAACGCCGAAATGATTAGATTTTGGTGAATATCCGGATCTGGATCTGATAATTTTTAAAGTGATTCTTCACCATTGAGAGATGGGGCCAAAAACAATATATAACACGATATCAGAAAAAGTTATGGAAGATTTCGGCCAAAACTTGTTGGACAGGTTGGGTGTGTGACAAGGAAGAATTGATTGAATTTTGGTGAAGATCCGGATACAGATACGAGAATTTTAAAGAGATTCTCCACCATTGCTTGAAAGTGCTAAAACCGATTATATAGCATGACGTCTCAAAAGGTTGTGGACAAATTCGGACGAAACTTGGTGGATGAGCTGGGTATGTCACGCGAACAAGCCGAATGGATTTTGGTTCATGTCTGATTGAGATCTTGACCTATCAGTGGTATACAAAATGTAAGCTGTTCAGCCTGGTGGAGGTATGCTCTCTACCGAGTGTCGTTCTAGTTACTGTCTGTGATAAATTGGAAGTGATAGCAACAAACAAAAAAATTAGTTCTAACCTTCATTAGCACAAGCATTTTTGAAGCATTACCACTGCTGTAATTTGTGACATTTGATCTATTTGTCATATTTAATGGCAAAACTTCTATGTTATAAAGGTAAGCCCTGTATGACAGTCGATGAAAATGCAATGGATTCCATCAACTAAAAGTTTATAAAGAGTATTTTACTGCTGTGGGGAAGTATGTGTGACAGACCCAAATGTTGGAGATCTTATTTCTTCTCACCGGGGTCTATCGTTTGCCAACACAATCACTATCCTATACAGAAACCAGTATTCCATTCTGCAGGATTTCAGCCTGATATGATTGTTTTGAACAAAAAGTACAAATTATAAATGAAGACCTGTTGTGACATTTAGTTTTGCAACGGCTTTCCATTTCCTATAATAACTCAATTTAAACAATTTAATAGATCTCCTTCTGAAGAAGTGTGAACAATTTCAGCCTCTTGTGAGTCTGCATTGCAGAAATACTGCATGCATCTACATACATTTGTGACGTTTTTCTGTGCCAAGATTATTCTCCACTAGTTGGTGTTGATATATTGAGCCTGGTGTTGGCTTAGCGGTTAGGGTGCCTGCTTGGGATCCGAGGATCCTGGGTTCAAATCCCGGTCGATCGCTGAATTAACACCAGGGGGGTTGACTCAGCCTGTCATCCTTCTGAGGTCGGCAAATTGAGTACCAGCTTGCTGGGATGAATGATCCCGGTGTGTACCCCGGTTTAGAATAGGTACACTGTATCCCTGCACATGGTAAGAGGCAATTAAGGGTTGGCGTCAGGAAGGGCATCCGGCCATAAAAACATTGCCTCAAACAGGGAACCATGATTGTCGTGAGGCCCGCAAGGCTAACCCCCGCTCTAGCGGGGAAAATGGCCTTAAAACGATCATTCATTCATTCATTCATTCAGTTGGCTGATATACCCATCAAGGATGGGTGGTCATTTGATAGTTATGCCATTTGGTTGGGCAGGTGGGCGATAGAACACCAACAACAATCCTATGATGGAATGGTGCTGGAATCGCTATCTACGAGACTGATATACCCAAAAGGACAGTTGAGAGCATGGGACAGGATGTGATGAGTTGAGAGAGGAGAAGTGGGAGGAAGAGATGGAAGGGGCGGGGTGTATGAGTAGGAGGAGGAGTGACAATGATGATGACACCACCACCGCGTGATGGGAAATTTAGATGTCATAAGTAGAATTGTAAGACTGTTAATCACACCGATGAAGTTTGATGACCATGTGAAGCAGTGAGAGAGGAAATGGGAAACGGAAAGAGACACAGTTAGCCACCGTCCTTTGATTTGTATAGATAACATCATCTTGTTGTCATGGTTTAATATGTTAGTTAATCCCTGTTTGTTTTCTGTAGAAATCAATATCATAACCTGGACACGTGGACAATTGAAGACCTAAAAAAAAAGGTTGCAGGTAATAATTATTAAAGATGTGTGCTTTTATTTGTATTCCATATCACAAAAGATTATATTTGTATTCCATATCACAAAATAAATGTATTATGGATACAAAGTAATCTCCTGTGCAATGAAAATCTGGAAAAAAAATAAAAAATATTTGTTTCATTACTACCTTCTACAGATCCAACAACATACAATTGGTACTTTTGTTATGAGGGAGGTTAATCGCAGGTTTGTGACCTCATGTAGGAGGAGAAAAAAAGTTGAGTGTTCACTTAAAGTTTTTGAAAAAGTTATACATTTAAAAAAATTAAATTAGAGTTGGAAATTGAAGTAGAACAATAAATGTTGGTGCATTTCTGCTTTCATGTCACAAAATCAGTAGTTTATCAAGTTGAATAATAAAATAACAAATGTAACTTATGCCATGGCTGAAGCCATTTAGGGGTGGTTTAATGGTAAATTTTAAGGTGGATATTATTTTTAATCTTCCCTGTGTGTTTTTTACATCTGTCTATATACCTATCGACAGTGCCTTCCATAAGTATTGGAACAGTGAGTTAAATTTCTTGTTATTAATATCTACTCGAGATTTCGATTTTTTTTGGTATACTAAGTCAAGGCTCGTATGAGAGCTAACACATAGAACATATAATAAAGGGAGCGGGAGAGACGAGGGAGAGAGAGAGAGAGGGAAGTACAACAGTAATAGGGAAAAGGGACATCAGGAGATCTGTGGAAGAGAGAGGGCTGTGGTGGGGTACATTGGATAAACAAAATGGACACTACAGGGACTTTCAGGAAAGAAAACAAGGAATTTGAAGGAGGTAGGTTTGAGGTGGATTAACGGGGGTAGAAAAGATCAAGGCTTTGGATGGGGAAAGATATAAGATGGTGGTGAACAGCTGTTTTGAAGACCTGGAGGGAGGAGTGGGATTGAAGAGTGTGTGGGAATTTGTTCCAGAGGTGGGAGAAAAGAGGTATGAAAGAGTGAAGGTGAGCATGGAATCTTGATTTTGACAGATCTTGTGCATACTGCAGGAATATTTGGCGGACAGAGCACAGACAGAGCAGGGGGTGCAAAGCCAAAGAGGAGTCAGTAAAAGACAGAAAGACCACCAACCTGCCTGCGGTGAGAGAGTGAAAGGCCCTCAGAAACAGCTTCATCGTGGGAAAATACCAATGATTCTGAAAGCTGATTTTCTACTGCATGAAGCCGAGCTGGGTGTGAGGCAGGAGCACCAGCCCAGAGGTGAAAGCACGACTCCAAGCTGTAGAAGAAAGCCTTGTATGTGGTGAGGAGCTCAGTAGTGCCGAGGAAGGACTTCGCACAACAGAGGATGCTCTGTTGGCAGCTGGCTTTGGAAGCCAGCTTGGAAATGTGGTTTTCCCAAGAAAGATCATGGCAGATAGTGAGACCCAAAAGCTTGAATGACAGAACTTCTTGGAGAGGATTGTTAAGAAAGAAGATGGGAGGGTTTTCCAGATGGTTTTTCGGAGAGACATAGTGAGTGAGATTTGTCAGGTTTGAAAGACATGTTACACTTGTATGACTAGTTTGTGATTTCATCCAGATCTGCAGAGAGTGAAAAGGCTGCTGCCTGCCGATCTGAGTGATCAGATATGGAGGGGCAGAGGGTGGAGTCGTCAGCAAAAAGATAGAGGATTTTCCAGAAAGTCGGAGAGATCATTAATGAAGACCAGAAAAAGCACAAGGCCCAGAACACTGCCCTGAGGAACTCCAGCCTCGACAAGAAGGGTAGATGAGAGAATTCCATTTGGAGCCACATGTTGATTATGACAGGAGAGGAAGTCCACAAGCCATGTGTGGAGGTTTCCATGTATACCATAAGAGGAGAGTTTAGTGAGCAGGGCGGGTTGCCAGACCATATCAAAGACATGAGATATGTCAAGGGAGACGGCTCTGATTTCCTGTCTGGCGTTGAGGAACTCCATCCATTGTTGAGACAGCAGAAGCAGCATGTCCAGAGTGGTGTGGCCTGGTCTGAATCCAAATTGATGATCAGAGATCAAGCCATTGGAAAAGAGGAAGGATTTAATGTCAGAAGTGATGATCGATTCCATGACCTTGCTGATTATTGGGAGCAGGTTGATTGGTCTGTAGTTGCAAGGATCTGTTTTTGCACCATTTTTGTGTAAAGCGGTAATGTTTGCTGATTTCCAAGCAGATGGAAGATGACCTTGAGCAAAAGTGAGGGTGAAGAGAACAGAGATAGCTTGTGATAGAGCAGTAGAGCAGAGCAGGATTTTCGGACATGTGGACTGATGCCATCTGTTCCAGTTGCAGAATTGCAGTCGATGTTTGACAGAAAATTCTCCACCTTGTCGGGAGAGAAGGACACAGAGTCCAGGAGCAGCTGAGTATGACCGGGTAAGGTGGGTACAGAGAGTGATAGGTTTGGGACACAAGATTTTGAAGTAAACACAGAGTTGAGGCATTCGGCTTTTTCATGTGCAGTGTCAGCTGTGTAGCTGTTTGAGGTAAGGGAGGGGATGGAAGGGGAACAAACACCTGAAACAGATTTGAACAGACGCCACCAGAATTTGGAGGGAGTCAGGTGTGAGAGTTCAGTCTTGAGAGTGGAGAGATATTGTTTCCTGGCTCTCCTGAGGGTAGACACAAACATTTTTAAAAAATTTTTAAATACAAGATCGAGGCTCATGTAAGAGCTAACATTAATTTCAAAAAAAACCTGACACACAAAACATACAATAAAGGGAGGGGAGACAAGATGGGGAGAGGGAAGCACACAAGTACAACAGAAGAGAACAGGGACATCGGGAGGTCTGTGGGTGGGAGAAGGCTTGGGGGGGAGGGGGGAGAGGCATGGGAAAGGGGAGGGTGTGGGAGAGGTATTAAAACACATGGACACTGCTAGGACTTCCAGGAAAGAAGTCTGTATTTCAAAAAAGTGGATCTGGGGTGAATTAACGGGGGTAGAAAAGATCAAGGTTTTGGATGGGGGAAGATAAGAGATGGTGGTGAACAGCTAGTTTAAAGACCTGGAGGGAGGAGTGGGATTGAAGAGAGTGAGGGAGTTTGTTCCAGAGATGGGAGTAAAGAGGAATGAAAGAGTGAAGGTGAGCAGAGAGTCTTGATTTTGGCAATTTCACCAGAAGAGGGTTGTTGGCAGATCTTGTGCAACCTGTAGAAATATTTGGGACAGAGCACAGATAGAGCTGGGGGAGCTAGGCTGGAGAGGAGTCGGTAGAAGACAGAAAGACCACCTACCAGCCTGTGGTGAGTGAGTGAAAGGCCCTCGGAATCAGCTTCATCACAGGAGATTCCAATGATTCTGAAAGCTGAGCAACCGACCAAACTGAGCAACCGGGCAAAAAATACCTTGGCCAGGGAGGTGACGAAAAACCCAATGACCAATCTGACAGAACGACAGAGTTGCTTGGCTGAGATGGGTGAACCTGCCAGAAGCACAACAGTCTATGCAGCACTTCAGAAATCTACGCTTTATGGGAGGAGTGGCGAGACGGAAGTCACTCCTGAGGAAAAGGTACATGACAGTATGCCTGGAGTTTGCAAAAAGGCACGTGAAAGACACTTTAGTGTATGAGGCAAAATATTCTGTGGTCTGATGAGATTTTTAAAAATGAACTCTCTGGCCTGAATGCAAAGTGCAACATCTGGCGGAAACAGAGCACAGATCGTCACCCATCTAACACCATCCCTACCATGAAGCATGGTGGTGGCAGCATCATGCTATGGGGAGGCTTTTCAGTGGCAGGGACTGTGGGAGACCTGTAAGGATAGAGGGAACAATTAATGGAGACAAATACAGGCAATTCCTTGAGGAGAACCTGCTTAAGAGTGCAAAAGACCTTAGACTGCGGCGAACATTTATGTTCCAACAAGACAGTGACCCCAAGCATACAGCCAAAGCAACACTGGAATGGCTTCAAAACAAGAACGTAAAATTCCTTGAGTGTCCTAGCCAAAGCCCAGACTTGAATCCCATTGAGAATCTGTGGAAAGACTTGAAGATTGCCATTCCCCATTGCCACACTCCCCATTCAACTTGCCAGCGCTTGAGCAAATTTAATCCATTCTTAATTCAGGCTGTAACATAACAAAATGTGAAAAGGTCAAGGGGTGTGAATACTTTCTGAAGGCACTATATATGGATGTGGATCATTGGGAGAGGGAAGGTATGTGGAGTTTGAAGGGGGAGAGATGCACACTTATAATTTGGAGGGGGGAGGGATGTGCACTTGAAATTGGGAGGGGGAGGGATGTGGATGTGGCATTCAGAGTAAGAGGTTGAGGACTCAAAGAAGAAAGTGGGATCCACGGACCTAGGGTGGGAAGAAAAAAAAGTGAGGGCCTCGGCCAAAGTTCCACAACATGGTTGGGAACGCGTATTACTATTAATATACTGCAAATTAACTTTCAAACTAGAAAATTGAATGTGATGTGAATGCGTACATTCATATGCCTGGGCCCAACTAAACATAATCCTCTGAATGAGATATAGTGGTTCTTTGATGGCTATCATACTTTTGTCAGAAGGTCTGGTCCCATGGGAAAAAAAATAAAAATTATAAAATATAGAAAGTTTACTACCTCCAGACACCATTTTTGTGGCATGTAACTGGAGCAGACCACTAAATGACATTTTATCTCAACTCTATAACCTTTTGCATAAAATATTATTTTGCAAATGAATTGAGAATTAATGATGATGGTGCAAAGGCTTTCTTTTTTATTAAAATTTTTCTTGTGTTGACCTTGTTTAGAGGAAATGAAGGACAAAAGAACTGAAGTTATTGCACAGATCTTAAGAATGTATGGTGCATCAGATATGAATGCCAATCCTGGCAAAGTGTTTGCAACCATGGTCTCTGATGTGCGAACTTCCTGTCCATCCAATGCCTTTGCTACAACAGCACTGAGTATGTATTCATCAAAGTGTAGTGCAATGAGAAGCTGAATGTGGCTTTTTGTGTTTGAGATTTTAAGGCTTTAAGATAACTCAAATGCCATATGAAGAAGTTTGAAAAAAGGATAAACAACATATTTAATCTAGAAAGTGATTAAAAATGGACAGTGCAGTGAAAAGTTTATATAGTCATGGGCAAAAATATTGGCACCCTTGCACTTTTTTCCAATAACTCACAATTTTCTCTACAAATAAGTGGAAATAAACAAAATTATTTGGTCTCCACAATTCTTCATTTCACTGTTAATATTACAGAATCTTTGTTTTTGATTCAGAACTTAATATATCCTTTTAAATCAGAAAATGAAAAGAAATGGCATTGACAAAATTATTGACACCCTCGACTTAATATTTGGTATCACAGTCTTTGGACAAAATAACTGCAGTCAAGCGCTTCCTCTAGCCATGAATGAGCTTCCTACACCTCTCTACTGGCAGTTTAGCCTAATCTTCTTGTGCAAATTGCTCCAGTTCTCCCAGATTTGAAGGGTTCCTTCTCCCAACTGCTGTTTTCAGATCTCCCCACAGGTGTTCAATGGGATTTAGATCTGGACTCATTGCTGGCCACTTCAGAACAGTCCAGCGTTTTGTCTTGAACCATTCCTGGGTGCTTTTTGAAGTGTGTTTGGGGTCATTATCCTGCTGCAAGACCCATGACCTTCGACGGAGACCCAGCTTTCTGACACTGGGTGGAACATTGTGCTCCAAAATGCCTTGGTAATCTCCTGATTTCATGATGCCATGCACACATTCAAGGCTCCTAGTGCCAGAGGCAGCACAGCAACCCCAAAACATCACTGAACCTCCTCCAAGTTTGACTGTAGGGAAGGTGTTCTTTTCTTTGAAGGCTTCATTTTGATTTGTGCAAACATAGAGATGATGTGCTTTACCAAAAATCTCTAATTTGGTCTCATCTGTCCACAGGACATTCTCCCAGATGGATTTTGGCTTGTTCAGTTGTGTTTTGGAAAACTCCAGTCGGGCTTTCTTTTGTCTCTCTCTCAGCAGTGGAGTCCTCCTGGGTCTCCTACCAGAGAACACCCTTTCATTGAGTTGGAGATGGATGGTGCGAGTTGAATCTGTCGTACCTTGTGTCTGAAGGTCAGCTTGAAACCGTTTGGCAGTTGCTTGAGGTGCTTTCTCCACCATTTCAACAATCCTTCCCTGCAATCTTCAATCAAGTCTTCTCTTGTGGCCATGTCCTTGGAGGTTGGCTGCAGTGCCATGGGCCTTAAACTTCCCAATAACATTGCGTGCGGTGGACACAGGAACATTAAGGTCTCTGGAGATGGACTTGTAGCCTTGAGATTGTCTATGCTTGGCTACATTCTTGTATCTGACCTCCTCAGACAATTCTCTGGTTTTCCTCCTTTTCTCCATGCTCAATGCAGAACAAACAGTGACACAAAACAGCAGAATGACTCCTTTTCTCCATTAAAACTTGTTGAATGAGTGATTTTTATATTGCAGGCACCTGCAACTCACCCACAGGTGAGTTCAATTCCAAAGTAAAGAAGAATCACCTGCTTGAAATCTAATTATTTCTAACAACTTCAAAAACGAGCCACAAATCCAGGCCATTTTAGGATTTCCGTGTGGAATAAACTAAGATTTAGTAATTTTTTCAGCTTTTTTTGTTTTGTTTCACTGCAAACCAAAGAAATATGTATGTGGATACCAAAATATTTTTTAATTTCAACAATTTTCTGGAAGAAATGGTGCATTATTTGAAAAAAATGCATGGGTGCCAATATTTTTGGCCCCAACTGTATGAAGTTTTATTGAATGTTCTCAAGAGCTCTTTCGTTGTTGATTTTGCATTTCACTTCCCAGACGTACACTGAGGATTTCAGAGATTCCAAAATCATTCTGTCTCACCCTCTCACACTCACACGCTGCCTCACTAAAATCTCATTTTAAAAAGCAACACAACTCCCAGAGTTAATGATCATCCTGCAGTCCACCATTAGATCAACTACGGCCCACAAGAACTGACTGGCATGGCTCACCAAAACTTGCTCCCCTCCCTGACACTTCTGCTCTTTCCTGTTACTCATCTAATATATAGTTTTACTATATACGAGCTCTAACTCTCATCTTGTACATTTCTTCTTATGTTGCTTTCCACTGCCATTAATTTATCAACTTTGACTCGCCACACTCATTCACGTTTTATATATACATACAGTCACGTGAAAAAGTAAGTACACCCCATGAAAAGTTTTGACTTTTTCAACATATTTCAACATACAGCTATTTGATCTTCATTTCAACAATATTGATAGATAAAGGTGATATAATATAACAAATATCATGAAACATTTACATTTTGTAATCCATTGTATAATTTAAATAAACATAAATGCAAATTTCGCATATGGAAAAAGTAAGTACACCCTTGGCTCCAATAGGTGGTATTGCCACCTTTGGCAGAAACAACCTCAAGTAGGCGTTTCTTATAACTGTCTACCAGTCTCTGACATCGACTGGGAGAAATTTTTGCCCAATCCTCCATGCAGAATTCTTTCAGCTGTGCGATGTTTGAGGGGTTTCTTGCATGCACAGCTCGTTTCAAATCCCCCCACAACATCTCGATGGGATTTAGATCCGGGCTTTGACTTGGCCATTCCAGAACCGTCCATTTCTTTCTATTCATCCATTCCTTGGTGGATTTACTGGTATGTTTAGGGTCATTGTCATGTTGCAAGGTCCACCTTCGGTTGAGCTTCAACTTTCCGACAGATGGTCTCACATTATCCTCAAGCACCCTCTGGTACAATGAAGAATTCATAGTGGCTTCTATGATGGTGAGCTGCCCAAGCCCTGATGCAGCAAAGCTGCCCCAAACCATATTATTTCCACCACCATGCTTTACAGTTGGTATCAGGTTCTTGTTATCAAATGCTGTCTTTGGTTTTCGCCAAACATGTCTTCTGGTACTGTGGCCAAATAGCTCTACCTTTGACTCATCTGTCCAGAGCACATTGTTCCAGAAGTGCTGTTCTTTGCCTAGGTGTTCATTGGCAAACTTTAGTCTTGCCCTGATGTTCTTTCTGGACAGCAAAGGTTTCCTCCTGGCACACCTCCCATGTAGATCACATTTGTGCAGCCTCTTTCTAATGGTAGACTCGTGCACTTTGACATCAACAGTGGCAAGAGCTACCTGAAGGTCCCGTGATGACATTCTGGGGTTCTTCGAGACTTATTTCAGCATCTTGCGGTCTGCTCTCGGGCTGAACTTGCTGGGGCGGCCTGGCCTGAACAAGTTGGCAGTTGTTTGGAATCTTCTACACTTGTAGATGATCTTCCGGACAGTCGAATGATTGATTTCAAATTGTTTGGAGATCTTTTTACATCCCTTCCCAGACTTGTAGGCATCTATAAACTTCTTTCTGAAGGCCTCAGAGAGATCTTTTGATCTAGGCATGGTGACGCCGCACACTTCAACAACAAAGAGCAAACCAAACTAAATGTCTGAGGTTTAAATTAGACAGGTTCCTCCAAGATCCTCTCTAATGATGTTCTAATCATTTGCACCTGAGCTGGTGCACCTGATTCTAATTTTAGGTATTTGAAGTAGTGATAAATGTAGGGGTGTACTTACTTTTTCCACATGTGAAATTTGCATTTATGTTTCTTTAAATTATACAATGGACTACAAAATGTAAATGTTTCATGATATTTGTTATATTATATCACCTTTATCTATCAATATTGTTGAAATGAAGATCAAATAGCTGTATGTTGAAATATGTTGAAAAAGTCAAAACTTTACATTGGGTGTACTTACTTTTTCACGTGACTGTATACAGTGCATTCAGAAAGTATTCAGACCCCTTCACATTTTCACATTTTGTTATGTTGCAGCCTTATGCTGAAATCGTTTAAATTCATTTTTTCCCTCATCAATCTACACTCAATACCCCATAATGACAAAGAGAAAATAGGATTTTAGAAAGTTTTGCAAATTTATTAAAAAGAAAAAACTGAAATATCACATTTACATAAGTATTCATACCCTTTGCTATGACACTTTAAATTTAGCTCAGGTGCTTCCCATTTCTCTTGGTCATCTTTGAGATGTTTCTACACCTTGATTGGAGTCCACCTGTGGTAAATTCAATTGATTGGACATGATTTGGAAAGGCACACACCTGTCTATATAAGGTCTCACAGCTGACAATGCATATCAGAACAAAAACGAAGCCATGAGGTCGAAGGAACTGCCTGCAGAGCTCAGAGACAGGATTGTGTCGAAGCACAGATCTGGGGAAGCCTACAAAAAAAATTCTGCTGCATTGAAGGTTCCCAAGAGCACAGTGGCCTCCATAATTCTTAAATGGAAGAAGTTTGGAACAACCACGACTCTTCCTCGAGCTGGCCGCCCGGCCAAACTGAGCAATCAGGGGAGAAGGGCCTTGGTAAGAGAGGTGACCAAGAACCCGATGGTCACTCTGGCTGAGCTCCAGAGATCCTGTGTGGACATGGGAGAAACTTCCAGAAGGACAACCATCACTGCAACACTCCACCGATCTGGGCTTTATGGCAGAGTGGCCAGACGGAAGCCAAACAGTTCAATCTTGGTTTCATCAGACCACAGAATCTTGTTTCTCACAGTCTGAGAGGCCTTTAGGTGCTTTTTTGCAAACTCCAAGCGGGCTTTCACGTGTCTTTCACTGAGGAGAGGCTTCCATCTGGCCACTCTGCCATAAAGCGCAGATCCGTGGAGTGTTGCAGTGATGGTTGTCCTTCTGGAAGTTTCTCCCATCTCCACACAGGATCTCTGGAGCTCAGCCAGAATGACCATCGGGTTCTTGGTCACCTCTCTTACCAAGGCCCTTCTCCCCCGATTGCTCTGTTTGGCCGTGCAGCCAGCTCTCGGAATAGTCCTGGTTGTTCCAAACTTCTTCCATTTAAGAATTATGGAGGCCACTGTGCTCTTGGGAACCTTCAATGCAGCAGAGATTTTTTTGTAGGCTTCACCATATCTGTGCCTCGACACAATCCTGTCTCTGAGCTCTGCGGGCAGTTCCTTCGACCTCATGGCTTGGTTTTTGCTCTGATATGCATTGTCAGCTGTGAGACCTTATATAGACAGGTGTGTGCCTTTCCAAATCATGTCCAATCAATTGAATTTACCACAGGTGGACTCAAATCAAGGTGTAGAAACATCTCAAAGATGATCAAGAGAAATGGGAGGCACCTGAACTATATTTCAAGTGTCATAGCAAAGGGTATGAATACTTATGTAAAATGTGATATTTCATTTTTTTCTTTTTAATAAATTTGCAAAACTTTATAAAATCCTGTTTTCTCTTTGTCATTATAGGGTATTGAGTGTAGATTGATGAGGGAAAAAATGAATTTAAACGATCTCAGCATAAGGCTGCAACATAACAAAATGTGAAAAAAGTGAAGGGGTCTGAATACTTTCTGAATGCACTGCATATATACAGGGTGAGTCAAAAGTAGTGCCCGATTTCTGTTTATATATATATATTTCTGTCAGTTGATTGTTTGTTTGCCATTTGTATTACAGTGTACAAGAAGGTAGAAATAAATGAATGACATGTTTATCTAACCATTTATTCAGGGGAAAATTATTACGGAAGTGTACCAAGCTGTTTTACTTGCAATTTTCAAAGTGCCCACCCTCGTGATCGATGCACAATTGCAGCTGAGCAGGCACAGAGTGGCACACACGGTTGCAGAGTTCGATATCAAATCCTCAATCTTTGCAGTAATTTGAGCCTTCAATTCCTGAATGGTACGAGGCTTTTCACGATAAACAAGGTCTTTCATGAGCCCCCAAAGAAAGAAATCTGGAGGTGTAAGGTCTGGGGAGCGTGCCGGCCACTCGATCGGACCGCGGCGGCCGATACACTTTCCTGCAAATTTGATGCTGCAAATTCAGTATCTTTCCAAACTCTCAGCAATAACCTGCAAAAAAAAAAAATAATAATTAAGAAAATTAATAATCTGCAAGACAATTATTAACAACATGACATCCCAGAAAGAATCTGACAGCCGAAAAAACAGAAATCGAGCGCGAGCGCTACTTTTGATTCACCCTGTCTATATATATTGTTACAGATCTGGGACGACAGCTCTCCCGTTAGCAAGGGGGGTTAACCCCTTGTCCGTTATACTGGCCGTCGCCGATCCTGGGGGTCTGTGACATCACTGGTGGTCAGCCACGACCAGGGTAATCGGGCCAGAGACCCAAAAAAAGACCCCCCGAATACCTGCTTACCGTGACCTCCCAACCAGCGAGGAGACAGCCCCGCCCGAGTCGCGACGGTAATGGACACGCCGAGCGAAGCGAGTCACGACCCAGGCCGTTAACAATTACTAACCCGATTATAGCGGTTTTAATCGTGCCACGGAGACCAATGGAAAGAAAAGACGAAAGCAACTGGAGGAAGACGAAACCAAAGCTTGGAGAAAGAGCACACATTTATTATAACAACCACCAGAGGAAAAGAAAGATCAAAGCTGTACAAGGATAGATGGATGTAAAAAGAACACAGGGCAGCCTTATCTATACAGTCTTACTTATACCCAGGACAGAACAAAGACAGACTCACACGGGGGTGATGACAGGAATGGCAGGAGACGGTCCGTTCAGCTGGCAAAGGCGGCCGGTTCGGCTCGTTCAGCCGTCGAGGTTCCGTTCCGACCTCGCGTCGTGGTTTAAAGCGAACACGACAACCGCTGGAACCAACGTGGTTGCGTCGACGCCACGACCCTCTCGCTCTCTCAGTAATGATGGGATTTCCTCTCAGGCAAGGCACGATCTCTCGCGTCAGGCAACCCACTTGTGCTGTGCACTCATCACCTCTGCTGGTCTCAACGGCTCGTCTCCTCCCATCTCCTCTTGCGCGATCCTCAAACGCATATATTAAGTCGGGTCGTGACACGCCCTCGGCCCTTTGGGTCCCGCCCACGTGCTCTGTTTGTAGCCTTATTAGGTAACGGAGCTGAACAGCTCCGCCCTTGTGGCGAGCCACGGTCACGCCTCTTCTCGGCGACCCCGCCTTCTTGTCCAATACAGAGCACCAAGGCCAGTGAGAGGGCGCGCACCCCACGCTTGTTGAGCTGTTTGCAGAGAGAGAGAGTTTGCTGGGGTATGGCGTTATTGAAGAGGAGCTATCCTTATTTGTTAATGCAACGTGGTGTCAATCTAGTGGATACAGAGCCTTAATTAAACATAGAATAGGAAATAATTAGCAAGATGATTCTAAGATTGGCTGCATGTTGCGATGGCCTAGGGTGCGATATTTAATAATTAATAAAAGGGGATTATATTACAAAGGGGGATATTTACAAGTGAGGGGGGGGGGGTTCCCAAATCGGTAACAATATATATATATATATAACACTCTTGTATTCAAAATTGTACTTAAACAACCTAAATGCAGTAGCTAGACAATGGAAACAAAGCTATCAGTTCAACCTCATCCTTCCTTCTCTTTCCTCCCCTCCATTTTTCCACCCTCTTCATGTTGAAACGTGGTAGTTATTATAGGTCTGGTAACCTATTTTAACATCTCATATAAGTTTACCTAATTGTTTCATTAAGTAAAATTAGCTTGCTTTATTTTGCAGAAAAACACAAGTCTCCAGTGTACCGTTATGTGGCTACACAAAACTGGGCTTCTCAATTGCGTGAGAACACACTGGTGCCTTTGCAGAGCAAATATGCCTTTCATATGATGGACGTTCTCGCTGCCTTCAACACTATGTCTTTTGTAACAGACTATGTTCAGCCTTCTGACATGTGGTTTGGCCGCAAGCTCCGTGAATATCTTCATCACTTTATATCAGAAGGTAAAAAGGCTACTTCTTTCACATTCTATGCCCATGGGAACAAAATAAAAGATGCAAAAGTTAGTATAAAAAGAACAAATTGTTCGTATAAAAGATGGAAAAAGGTCCATTCTATGTAGCTTCATAGTATTACCATTATCTAAGACCTGTACTGCACAACACAAAATTTTAAATATTTGTTAGCTCTGATGTCTCGTTGTTCTCAACAAGGTCGAATTGTTGTTGTTTTACCTATCTATTTTTGATGTTGCTCAGATGATCAAGGTATACTCTGTTTGAACTGCTATGAAGCCTGGCTCCTTTATTTACTCTTTGGGTACCTGCAGCATATTGTGGTTGTTTTCATTTTGTTGTGTTTGATGCATGGTTCCTGCCTGTAAATGTAAATGATGTTTTCCATTGTTTGTTATTTACAGAGTGGCGACAAAGTCCCTATGCATGCAGTTAGAATTTAGTTGGAATTTATCTGTATGCTCCCCTCCATTCTCTGCACAAATTTAAATTTTTCTCCATGTTCTTCTGGACATCTTCCATGTTGAGGGTTGGAGGTCATAAAAGCAGCCCCTGACAGCTGTTGTGAGGTCTTCAACTGTTGGTAGGTGGAGATGAGAAATTTCCTCTTTCACAATGCCCTGGCACAGCTCATCAAAACTAAATCTTCATGTTGGAACGGCTCACGAGTTGTCACATGTTAAGTCCGGACTTCGAGGAGGCCACACTATCTCAGATCCACGTTCAATCCATTGTCCACTGAATTTGTCGTCGAGATATTCTCTAACTGCGAGAGCATAATGTGGTGGTGTACAATCTTGTTGCAGGATAGCTGCTGCCTCGAGACGTCTCACGCAGTTGTGGAACAAACCACATCTGAAGCATGTTCAAATAAGCAGTGTGATTGACACTTGTATCGAAAAACTATGGCCCTATTAAGTGATCTTCTGAAATTGCTGCCCACATCATGACATGAGGAGGAAGCTGTTCAATTTCTTCATAAAAATGAAGATTTTCTTTGCCCTAAAAATAAACATTCCTCGATCGATTGCTGAGGTACATAGCACACTCATCTGAAAAAAAAAATGCTTTGTCTTGATTTAATGGTGGGAAATCGCTGCAGAAGTGCCTTGTTCTAAATCAAGTCAAATCAAGGACACTCCCTGTTGAAAAAGCCTTCTCCTCCCATGCCCGCATTGTGTCGCGCATAGCAGCTGGTTTATCGAACCTCTGAGAAAATCTTGTCTTTACTGTATGTCTTCCAAACTTGCTCCTTCTCGCGTGCGGTTGGGAACCCAAACACAAGTAATCAGTCTCTCTTCTATCGTGTACTCACTGGTGTCCGACATGCTAAAGCCATACCTGGAAAACAAATAAAACAAATAAGTAACAGAGTGTCCATTTTTTGTGTGTAAATTAATAGGTCACTATTATGCATAGGGACTTTGTGGCCACTCTGTAGAAGCACTTGGCAGAAGGACAAATATCTCACGACTTGTTTATCTGTTAAATCCACTTCTTGCTTACTTATTTTAATTCAGATTGATAGCTTACCTACATTTTTTTATTGCTCTTTTGTCCAATTTGCAAAACCATCTGACTGCTTTTGAATTGTCGTAAATGTTCTTCCATCCATTTAAAGTGTGAGTTTGCAGTCACCTTGAATGTATCTCTGTTCACTTCTTCTTCATCAACTTCTCCTATTTTATATCCTCCAACTACTCGTATATCTCGAGGTCAGTCTCTCCATAGACTTGCCATTGCTTTCTCAATGTATGTATTCCTTCGTTCTCTGCTGATCAACTTGGCCATCTTTAAACCAAAAGATCCACTGTATGGAATTGAATAAAGTAGAATCCTTCCGTTGCAGGCCAATGTGACAACTGTCATTTGTGTAAAGGTTGTAACTTGGTACAAGGCCAATGCAATTTAGCTCCTACTCTTTCCAGTATGAAATACTGTATTATGTATGGAACTACATCAACACCAAAAAGAATATGAAATAGGCAAAGCCTGGAAATGAACAAAAAAAACCAGAGTAAACTAAATAACTGAAAAATATGAACAGAATAATAAAAAAATTAAAATCACGAAATTGTCAATACAATTTAGCTGAAGTACCACCGCATGATTTACACTGAAGTTAATCAAGATGATGACGTTGTTGACACGATTAGCAAATATGGTGGTTTAGAGGGTTTCTTCTTCTTCATTTTGGGCCCATTATCGCATCCAGCGTGTGTTAAATGCAAACTAATTTTTATCTCCGGTTTGTTACGGTATCCGAGTTGTCTTTATTGGTTTTGTGTCTACAAAATATATCAGTAAATGAAAATGGTTTTTCCTTTTATTCTGCTGAATACACCCACAATGCAATTAGTAACAGTTGTGTCGTAGGTGACGACATAGTCGACAGTATTTCCAAACACCATGGGTTATAGAGTTTCTTCTTCTTCATTTAAATATTTCTCGTATATATTTATATATATATATACATACAGACTTGGCATTTAATATGGAATATATTTTTTGTGGGGGTGAACTTACTTTTCAAGTTGACTTGGAACCAAAAGTTCATTGGAATTATGTTGAAATTATTCTAGATTTTGTTAATGTGACCTTTAAAAGAAACAAAAACCACATTTGACCTTTCAAAGCAAATAAATTGATCCTTGAAAGTGATGTAAACTGATATCGAACTCAATTCACGGACAGTACTGTGTTAAACTTCTGTACGTTTTCCAGAAGTATTTCTTTATTTTGCACATTAGCCAAAAATGTTTTTAACAAAAACAAAAGTTAAATTACAACAGGGATTACGGACAGTAAAATTACAGTTCAGTACGTCGTGTAACCCCCACGAGCATTCAGGAGAGCACATACACGTTGAGGCATGCTGTTCACGAGATTTGCCAAGGTTTGGACAGGAATTGCTTGCCATGCAGTGACAATAGCCTGCTGCAATTCACGCACAGAGGTCGGCTGCTGGTCGGCTCCAAGTGGTCGATTTGACGCGTAATTCTGCCCACAAGTTCTCTATCGGATTCATATCCGGGGACATGGCAGGCCACTCCATATGCTCTACACCACGGTCAGCAAGAAAGTGTTGGATCATGCGAGCACGATGAGGCCATGCATTGTCATCTTGGAAGACAAAGTTTCCTCGAAAGGCTACACGAGCAAATGGAAGCAATGTTTCTTCCAGAATGGCCCTGTACTTGAACTGGTTCAGGTTTCCATTCAGAACAACCAGGTCAGTTTTGCCCCCTGCATGAAAAGCAGCCCAAACGGTCACCCCACCACCTCCAGCTTGGACTGTCGGCACTATACAATCTTCGTTGTAGGCTTCATGCACTTGTCTGCGCACTCTGACATGGCCATCATGACGATAGACCAGAAATCAAGAGTCGTCACTGAAGATCACGTGATTCCAGTGTCCTGGCTGCCATTGACGGTGCTCTCTGGCCCACTGCAATCGGCGCTGGCGGTGTTGTCTTGTCAGGCGTGGCTTTCTCAGGGGACGCCTGGCACGATAGCCTGCTTGAACCAGTCGTTGGTTGACTAGCCTTCTGGATACAGGCACATTTTTCAGTTGCTGCCACTCAGCCCTAAGCCGATTAGCTGACTTGGTATGGCCATTGCAGACTAACCGGTGCAGCTGGCGATCATCCCTCCTTGTGGTTCTGCGGGGACGTCCTGGCCTCGATATTGGAGGAGGGACACCCCTCTGAGCATTTCGTTTCGGGATCTTTGACACCTTACCTTGAGTGATGCCATACTGCTGAGTAATAGCACACTGTTTCATGCCGGAATTTCGTAAAGCCACCACTCCATGACAAACAGCATTGTCGAGTTGACGGACCATCTCCAGAGGAAGCGGCAATAACTTTTGTAGACGTGCAGCAGTTGTTTTCCACTAATACAGAACGCAACAACCCTTATATATATACCCGATTGTGAAGCCAATCGTCAAATGTACCTGTCCATACATTTTGTCACGCCACCTGTCATATAATCCTGTTATTGACTTCTTGCTGCGACAGACAATCAGTGACATGGTTCTTTTATCAAAGAAATCACCGAAGCGTAAAAGAAACTCAACAGATTGATATTCTGAGTTCAGAAAGGAAACCCAAGTCAAGAAAAAAAAAATATTCCATATTAAATGCCAAGTCTGTGTATTGTATACACGTTATCTATGAAACAAACTTTTCGTTCGTTATTACTTGGGATCATGATGTTGCAGTACAACAATGTAGCCACTGATTTCCCAACGGCTATTGGTAATCATTGCTCTTGGGACCTCGATCAACCCATTTGGTTGTGGTGCAATCAGGGTGGGTCCCTCAAGTACTTCACATTTACAAGCAAGTTTTGATTCTAGTGTTTCCCATTTTCCACATTTATGGATCTTTATGTTGAGAGCAAAACCTGTTAAATTTGTAAGCCTGCATACTGCTTCAGAGTGAGAATGATAAGCTACAAACCCTTTCACTGCTTATTTACCAGGAACCACATGCCACACTATTGCCTCATGGATATATTGCTACATGGAGTGGCAGATGTGCAGTCTTGCAGTCTGTACACATAGACTGAGGTTTAACCTTCTTTTAACAGAACACAGGCCTATTTCAGTCCACTGCGTCAGTATGAAGGCCTCCCTTAAGGGTGTAGTACTGGTGAACAGGTGATTTGTTTTTGTTTTTTTAGCTGAACAGTTTCCTTATAGTCTTATAAACAAGAATCATGCTATTAGAGGTCAAAGAAGTACCCCTAATTATTGAAAAATTCAAATTTTCTAACATCATACATGCCCCTCAATAACCGGAAGTAGAATTATTTGTTATAACTTTAATTTGCATCATTCTTTTGGGCTGAAATTTGGACAGGATATTCAGAATATCACTTCCTTTAAAATGATGAAGGCCTTTGTTTATAGGAGTAGCCATTGTGGATTTATTGAAGGACAACCAAGTTTTATCTGGTAATTGGCATAATTAGCTAATTAGTGAACATTTGACATAATTTCACAAAACCCTCTCATCAAGAGCTGTGTAGAGTAACACATGTATAATACATGTACCAAGTTTTGTGTGAAAAGAATGATAGGTGACATAGAAGATAGAAGTAGAAATGTGTTCTTTGTTTTTCCTTGTTTTTTGTTGACGGTCTAATTTATGCAAATTATATGCATGTAATATGACAAAGAAGCGTTGAAACTGGTCTGAGTTAAAGCCAAGATTATATCTTTCAAGAAAAACTGAAAATTAGATATTAACTTGACTTTTTTTTGTGTAAAGGCCTCTCAAAGGTACCTATGTAGTTTTCTCAATTTTTCACCAGTACTACACCCTTAATGCATGTTGAAGACTGTTTAGATATTTATTTATCCATGCTTGCCAAATTCAGGTTTGTGAAAGCAAGCACCAAGGAAATCGATCCACATGACCACAAAAGAAAAACGTCTTTACCCACTCAGCCAGCATTTTTTGGGATATTGAGTCAACAGTATTGGCTCTATTTCTGTGATAGAAATGCAGGGCGTCGTAATGAAGAAGCTAAGATTTCAGTCTAATTTTCTGAGAATTTCATTGTCGTTGTTTATCACACAAACAAAATCATAGATTATTGTAGAAGACTTCATTTTAAAAGTGATTCAAGTTCAACATTTAACAAAAAAAAATTGTTTAAATCTCAATGTTTCTTGTTTATTGACTGGTGCTTCTTGTGGTTTCTTGTACTGAATTACCTGGTTGTCTTTCTCTTGCTATTCTAGGTCACTTGTCCAAAGATGTGCCCACATTCCCCAAGGCCACACTACTGCTTTCAGACAACTTTGAGGTGGCAGAAGCTTACAATTATGCTCGATGTAACTTCTGGAAAGAGCATGGCTTTTTTTAAATGTAGAGGCAAGGTTAAATACAAATCAGCACTACAAAAGTTTGCACTGGATTCTTTGCCTGACGTGTTTTCTTTTTTTGTGCGATTCTTGAAGGGGAGTTTATAATGGCTTCGATGTTGTGTTATCTTCTTTGAAAACAATTATGAGATATGCATGCTGTGCAAAATTATAGTATGATACACTGACATGTTTGTTGTACATCCTTTGTAGATATTTCACACAACCTGCATTATTTTAAAAATTCTGTAAGTTTGTATATGTAAGACGATGCAATACAGGGAGTCCACGAATTATGAACGAGTTGCGTTCCAAACAATCGTACTTAAGTAGGATGTTCGTAAGTCGGAACTCAATTTCCCATATACTCTGTGTTATCAGTGGTGGTTCGGTTCTACAAGCCAAGAAAGCCAATAGGTACTTAACACATAACTTAACATGTAATTAAGCAGAAATATTGTAAATTTGCAATAAATGATAGTAAATAAGTATGGTGTTGGCTTAATAGTTAAGGTGGCTGACTTAAGATCCCAGGGTCTTGGGTTCAAGCCCCGATCATGCCATTGAATTAACACCAGGTGGGTCGACTCAGCCTGTCATCCTTCCGAGGTCAGCAAAATGAAGACCACATAGCTGGTAAGGGGGCATTGCATCAGCAGCACAGCTATGCTCTCAGGAAGAAAAAAAATGATGCAGACAAGCAGCCGCAGGCTGTATACAAACAAATAAATAATAAATAATACTTCAAGCAATCGGTAATTCCTTTGTTTTGTTACTATTGTTGATTTGATTAGTGCAAATCCCTCGATATGTTGAAAATTCTCATCTTGTCCTTTCGATTGTCGAACGACTAAGGTCTAATGAACGATCGATTTTGGGGAGAGTTTCACCTTTATCAGATCGTTTTATTACGTCCAGTTTCGTCTCCAATGTTAAGGTCTGCGTTTCTTTGTTGCATCAACATACCTGCAACATTCATCGTCATTAGTAAGGTTAGTTGTCAGTAAAATAAGTGGCACTATGAATGCAGCTGCAAGCAGTAGAGTACAATACTGCATAGTACATGGGATACTGTAGACCACTTGACCCTCAGACTCTACATCTTACGGAAGAAAGTCACCCTCCGCCCAACTAATGAGTCCCGAGTTACTACGCCCACAATCAGTTTGTACGTACAGCGAACATTCATATCTCAGACACAAAATATATTTTAAAATAAATAATAATAATAGAAATATATTATGTGGGTTGGTCCGTAAGTCAGGCGTTCGTAAGTTGAGGACTCCCTGTAATAGGATTTGCAATAGGCAGAGGAGGAAGCCATTTGGCTCATCATGCTTGTACTGCCTCCATTAACTTGATCTTCAATTTATCGTCGATATATCAACTTCATTCTCACCATAACTTTATTCTCTTTGTACCAGCACACAATTGTATGTGATATGCCATGCAATATTTAACTTCTATGCAATGTTGCTAATTAACAGAAGGTCTGGCAGCTTTACATTCCCATCGAGGATGGCATGCTTCAAACTTTCGTCCTCAATCATCATTGCACCAGGAGGGCTTTTTTGTCATATATGACTCTGCAGGGGAACAAATTCAGATACCTGACAGTCAAAGGCGATATTCCTATGCTAAATGGGCTACATCTGCTTCGCTTTTGAAATGAGATGGGATCAGGCACATTCAAGTCAGTAAATTGCAAGTTAATAACTCGATAGATGCATGGATGCATTCATGAGCATGAGGTACACAAACTGAACATATGGACTAATGTCTCTTGCTGAAAGAAACTATTTTATTGCGTCACATTTTAAGTGATCATGATTTAAACTGAGGATTGACATCAAATACCAATGATAATATAAAAAAATTCAGATTACTGAATTGGCTTTATTTTCAAAGTAAATTAATGACTTCACAGTTCCATTCAATTCGTAATTCACAACTGAATAGTTGTTCTTTTTTTTTTTCTTCTGTGCCTTGCTCGATGCTTATCAAATTGCTTTTGCTCATTCGTTTTATGGTTTTCAAATGTGACATTGCCTTTGTTGGAAAAAAATAAAAAAAATACTTGCCTTGGTGGATTAAAAAAATTGTGCTTGAGATTTTTTTTTAAGGAATAATGCACATAGGAGAACTGTTATTGTAATATACAATAGTTGAAAAGGCATTGCTAGCAGTTTCAGAAAAAGCTAATTTGTAGAATGAGTGCCACAATTCTGTGTAGATTGACATGGCACAGATGTAGATTGGTAGCTTGACATGATTGACATTGGTAGATTGCACCATGTAGATTGACATTGGTAGATTGCACCATGTAGATTGACATGGCACAGAATGAGTGCCACAATTCTAACACCTGCGTCCACCCTACTTCTGACTTATGGTGGTGTAACTAAAACATGGGAGCAATTAAAATATCCCATCCTTTGGATTATGCTCACTCCCAAAATACAGGGTGTCCACAAAGTCGCGCATCATAGGCAAAACATTTATTTGTAAGGTTGGCTACGTCAGTTGTTCGAAATGTGTCCCACCAATCTCAAAACTATTAATTATGAATAAAGTTAATAAAATTGTACGGAATAAAGTTATAAAATCTGGAAAAAAAAACATGAAAAAATAATTACATCAGATAAATTAAATAATTTCCCATGATGTGCGACTTTGTGGACACCCTGTAGGACAATTTCCAGATTTGGGCCACATAGTATTAGCCTTACAATTTTGTTAAAGCAAAAATATGCATCTCAAGATAACTCAAAATTGTTGCTCGTTTCACTGTGAGAGCATAAAGAAATCGTATCACAAAATCTGTTTTCTTCAAAGGAATAGTATTTTGTGGATGTGGGAAAAATTATTAGAAACATTTTAAAAACCTGTTCAACCTCATCCTTTTCATCCATTCAGGTAGAGTGACGTTTTTAATCCATTTAGGTAGCGTGACATTTTTCATCCATTTAGGATTTTAGGTAGAGTGACGTTTTTCATCCATTCAAGTATAGTGACTTTTTCATCCATTTAGGTAGAGTGACATTTTTCATCCATTTTGGTAGAGTGACATTTTTCATCCATTTTGGTGGTGACATTTTTCATCCATTTAGGTAGGGTGAAGTTTTTCATCCATTTATGTAGCATGACATCTTTCATCCATTCAGGTAGCGTGACGTTTTTCATCCATTTATGTAGCATGACATTTTTCACCCATTTAGGTAGCGTGACGTTTTTCATCCATTTATGAATAGTATTTTGTGGATGTGGGAAAAATGATCAGAAACATTTTAAAAACCTGTTCAACCTCATCCTTTTCATTCATTTAGGTAGATTGATATTTTTCATCCATTTAGGTAGATTGACATTTTTCATCCATTTAGGCAGATTGATATTTTTCATCCATTTAGGTAGATTGATATTTTTCATCCATTTAGGTAGATTGATGTTTTTCATCCATTTAGGTAGATTGACATTTTTCATCCATTTAGGTAGATTGATGTTTTTCATCCATTTAGGTAGATTGATGTTTTTCATCCATTTAGGTAGATTGACATTTTTCATCAATTTAGGTAGATTGACATTTTTCATCCATTTAGGTAGATTGATATTTTTCATCCATTTAGGTAGATTGATATTTTTCATCCATTTAGGTAGTTTGACATTTTTCATCCATTTCGGTAGATGGATATTTTTCATCCATTTATGTAGATTGATATTTTTCATCCATTCAGGTAGAGTGAAGTTTTTCATCCATTTATGTGGCGTGACATTTTTCATCCATTCAGGTAGGGTGACGTTTTTCATCCATTCAGGTAGCGTGACGTTTTTCATCCATTTCGGTACGGTGACGTTTTTCATTCATTCAGGAATAGTATTTTGTGGATGTGGGAAAAATGATCAGAAACATTTTTAAAACCTGTTCAACCCCATCCTTTTCATTCATTTAGGTAGATTGATATTTTTCATCCATTTAGGTAGAGTGACATTTTTCATCCATTTAGGTAGATTGATATTTTTCATCCATTTAGGTAGATTGATATTTTTCATCCATTTAGGTAGATTGACATTTTTCATCCATTTGGGTAGATTGACATTTTTCATCCATTTAGGTAGCTTGACATTTTTCATCCATTTAGGTAGATTGACATTTTTCATCCATTTAGGTAGATTGATATTTTTCATCCATTTATGTAGATTGATATTTTTCATCCATTCAGGTTGAGTGAAGTTTTTCATCCATTTATGTAGCGTGACATTTTTCATCCATTCAGGTAGGGTGACGTTTTTCATCCATTTCGGTAGCGTGACGTTTTTCATTCATTCAGCAATAGTATTTTGTGGATGTGGGAAAAATGATCAGAAACATTTTAAAAACCTGTTCAACCCCATCCTTTTCATTCATTTAGGTAGATTGATATTTTTCATCCATTTAGGTAGATTGACATTTTTCATCCATTTGGGTAGATTGATATTTTTCATCCATTTAGGTAGATTGACATTTTTCATCCATTTAGGTAGATTGACATTTTTCATCCATTTAGGTAGATTGACATTTTTCATCCATTTAGGTAGATTGACATTTTTCATCCATTTAGGTAGCGTGACATTTTTCATCCATTCAGGTAGGGTGACGTTTTTCATCCATTTCGGTAGCGTGACGTTTTTCATTCATTCAGGAATAGTATTTTGTGGATGTGGGAAAAATGATCAGAAACATTTTTAAAACCTGTTCAACCCCATCCTTTTCATTCATTTAGGTAGATTGACATTTTTCATCCATTAGGTAGATTGACATTTTTCATCCATTTAGGTAGATTGATATTTTTCATCCATTTAGGTAGATTGATATTTTTCATCCGTTCAGGTAGTGAGGTTTTTCATCCATTCAGGTGGCGTGACGTTTTTCATCCATTCAGGTATAGTGACGTTTTTCATCCATTCAGGTAGAGTGACGTTTTTCATCCATTCAGGTATAGTGACGTTTTTCATCCATTCAGGTAGAGTGACGTTTTTCATCCGTTCAGGAAGTGACGTTTTTCATCCATTCAGGTAGCGTGACGTTTTTCATCCATTCAGGTAGAGTGACGTTTTTCATCCATTCAGGCAGTGACGTTTTTCATCCATTTAGGTAGATTGATATTTTTCATCCATTTAGGTAGATTGACATTTTTCATCCATTTAGGTGATTTAGCTCTTTCACGAGCCTCGATTCAGTATACAAAAAAAAAAAAAAAAAAAAAAAAATTTGATATTTTTCATCCATTGAGGTAGATTGATATTTTTCATCCATTTAGGTAGATTAACATTTTTCATCCATTTAGGTAGATTGATATTTTTCATCCATTTAGGTAGATTGATATTTTTCATCCATTTAGGTAGACATTTTTCATTGACATTTTTCATCCATTTAGGTAGATTGATAGTTTTCATCCATTTAGGTAGATTGATATTGTTGTGGATATGAGAATGGTTTTTTTTTTTTGTTGTTATTGTGTAAATTGTTGTTAAAATATCGCCCTCCTTACTCCAGTGTTGTATAAAGGTCAAAGGGCATTCCCGTAGTTAGTTCCATAAAGCATACATGAAGGACACCATAATATCCCTGTTCAGTAGTTTATTTCCTTATTATGTGTATTAGGGTAAGGCCTTGTCTTCCATTAAGATGACACTCCATTGCACCAAGTGAAATAAGAGTAGATTCCGTTCACATTCCCCTATAGTCAATTGCCAACTACATCCCCTCCAAGCCTCAATTGCCAACTGCACTGGGCAGTTTGTCAGGTTTGCTACAGCTGTGGGTTGTTGATTTCACCCCAAGACTCCATTGGCCACGAGGTGATCTCGGAGCCGAAGGTGGGAGGAGTCGGCCCGGCGCCAGGAGCAGGGAGTGGCCTTGCCAACGCCTCCTCTAAGGGCGGGGTCGGGAGGTCGCGCGACCAACCAGGGCTGAGGTGAGCTCACCGATGGGCGTGTCCTGGACACCAGCGGCTTGATCGCCTGAGGCGCTATAAAGAGCGCGCGCGGAAGCCTTTGAAGAGAGACGTGCAAAGAGAGGTGCGTCAGAGAGTTGGCAGTACACAAGCAGCGCAGAGCAGAGAGGAGGGAGAAGGAGTTCTGAGAGCAAGCATTGAGAGAAGGAGTTCTGAGAGCAAGCATTGAGAGAGAGTCCTGAGAGCAAGCAAGAGGAGTACCACGAGCAGTACCAGCAGCTTTAACTCCATCAAGCAGCGTTGGCTCCACTAGGCAGCTTTAACTCGACCGGCGGAGCTCGTCCCGCGGCAGCTCGCACGACCGCAGCTTGGGCGTTGACGGCGGTGCCGACCGTGGCCACGGAGGAACGGAGCTGCCGCTCCCGGCCCGACCGTGACCCAGTTCCAGTGGACCTTCCTCTCCCTCCAGCCATCCACCTCCTGCCATTCCTATCATCATTCCCCGCGTGAGTCTGTCTTTTGTTTGTTCTGTCCTGGGATTAATTAAGCCTGTATAGTTAAGCTAAGTTTCGCTGTGTTGCCTTGCCTCTTCTGTAAATTATTTTATTATCCTTCCTTCTCCTTGGTTACTTTGATCGTGTAAATAGTAGGAATAAATTTAGTAGCATTTCAAACCTTTTTGTCTTCTTCTTCTTCTTCTTCACATCCGTGTCGCCTTTGTCTTTTCCCTATTGAATACCTGTGGCGCGATTCGGCCAACGTTCGGGAATTGGGTTAGTCGGGGTGACTGTTAGGGCCGCGGTGCCATCCGCTCGGCAAACCAACATCTTATCCGCAGTCCGTAACAATTGGTGTTGGGAGCGAGATTGGACCCGAAGCGCGCTTAACGCGCTCAAAATTACGAGCTGCTGAAATTTGTTTTGAAGAAAACCTGAATTTTGAAATCGCGCCTTGGATAGTCAAGGCGATCGGATGCCGGTGGAAGAAATAGACGGGGTAGGATCGACCCAGGACCTCGGGGAAATGTATGTGGAGGAAAGGGAGGAGGAGAACAATGGCAATGTGGTAGAGGGGGTTTCAGGCGCGCAAAATGGCGCTCTCTCGCACGTGGTTACGGCGGCGCCAAATGTCGCCGCGGCCGCGACCGTAGCAGCACCGGTGGATTCGAACCTTTTTTTGCTACAAATGGGGGCCCTTATGGACAAAATGAGTGAGCAATTAAGAGACGGGTTAAACAATATGGGAAATAAATTTGAGGGGTTAGACAACGGGATAAAAGAGGTGAAAAATGGGTTAACAGGGGTGGAAAATAGAATGGCTGCCCAGGAGAATCAGATAGAGGGGGTGAAAAATGGGTTAAGGGGGCTAGAAGATAGGATGGAAGGCAAATTGCGGGAAGTAGGGGAGCAATCCGCCCGGGAAATCAAACGGATGGGGAATCAGATAGAGGAGGTGAAAATCGGGTTAGAAGGTAAATTGGATGCTCAGAGGGATGAATTGGGACAGATGAGGGCGGCATCCACAAAAGAGATGGAGGAGATGAAGGAGGAGATACGACGAGGTGTAAGCGAGGAGGTCTCGGGGGTACGCGAGGAGGTAAAGCGAGGTGAGAAGCGTATGGAGAAAGAGGTGAGGAATAATACGGCAAAGTTACAAGGGGGCATAGAGGACCTGACGCAGGAGGTGGAACAGCTGACGGTGGGACAGACGGAGTTAGCGGAGCAGGTACAAAAGAACACTGCGGTACTAGGAGGGTTAAAAGCGACACAAAAAGACATCAAGGACGACTTGATAGCGACGAAGAGGCAATGTCAGATGGTACGTGAGGGACTGACAACGAGGTTGGACGAGGTGACGGAGGTAATGGAGACAAAGGACCGGGAGGTGACGACGCACATAGAAACGGTCAAGGTGGCATTAGAGGACGAAATAAAAGAGGTTTTTTTTTTTTTTTTTTTTTTTTGTATACAAGATCGAGGCTCGTGAAAGAGCTAACATTAATCACACAAAAAGACAAACCGACACACAAAACACAAAAAACAAGGGGAGCGGCAGACAAGATGGGGAGAGAGGGGGAAGGACACAAAAGAGAGGGGGAAGAGGGGGAAGGACACAAACACAACATTTGAGAGCAGGGACATCGGGAGGACTTGGGGGGAGGTGGGAGAGGAATAAAACATATGAACACTGCAAGGACTCTGGGGTGAATTACCGGGGGTAGAAAAGATCAAGGTTTTCGATGGGGGAAGATAAGAGATGGTGGTGAACAGCTGTTTTAAAGACCTGGAGGGAGGAGTGGGATTGAAGGGAGTGGGGGAGTTTGTTCCAGAGGCGGGAGAAAAGGGGAATGAAAGAGTGAAGGTGAGCAGAGAGCCTGGACTTTGGCAGTTTAACCATAAGAGGGTTGCAGGCAGATCTTGTGCGACCTGAAGGAATATTGGGGGGACAGAGCACAGAGAGAGCTGGGGGAGCAAGGCCGGAGAGGAGTCGGTAGAAGACAGAAAGACCACCAACCTGCCTGCGGTGAGTGAGTGAAAGGCCCTCGGTGTTGACTACATCGCAGGAGATTCCAATGATTCGGAAAGCTTTGGCCTCAACAGCGTGAAGCCGAGCAAGGTGTGAGGCAGGAGCACCAGCCCAGAAGGGGGAACAGTATTCCATTGAGCTGCGGATGAAAGTCTTGTATGTGGTGAGGAGCTCAGGTGAAGCAAAAGTTAAAGGAGGTGGAAGAAGGGGTGATTGAAATTAAGAAGAGACGGAGGGAAACTAAGATGGAGATAAAGGAGGAGGTGATGGAATATGTACAAGGTCGGTGCTCAAATCATGATGTGCTCGCTAACCAAATAAAGAGTTTGTAGGTGGCGAAGGAGGTGTGGAGACGAGGTGCCAAGGTGAGTGGCGATATATGCGGAAATGTATATGATGTGAGGGGAGCTTCAGTCGGCTTGGGGGTTGATTTGGATCCGGGTGTTCGTGAGAGGCCGTTGGTGAAGTGTGTGACAGGTACGGTGTGCGAAAGAGGAGGTGTGCGAGAATGTCCGACTCTGGGGTGTGTGAGGAAAAAGTGCGCGCCGAGGAGTGAGTGTGCTGTCGAGAGTGAGTTGGTCGTAGCGCGTGTGCGGGGGGGCACATGGAAGCGCGTCGTAGGGAGTGTTACCGGGGATGTAACGGAAGCATGCACGCCTGTGGTGAGTGTTACGGAGGGTGTAACGGGAGAGTGTGCGCAAGAGGATGCGTGAGAAAGATGTGTAATGGACGGATGCATGAGGAAAGAGTGCGCTGTCAAAAGTAAGGGTGAGTGCGTGACCGAGTGTGGTGGTGAAAGTAGTAAGAGTGACACGGAGCGTGAGTTAGTTGTGGCAGGTGAGAGAGGATGTACACCTGGAATGGAAGGATGCACACCTGGAATGGTAGAGCATGTGTGGGAATGCACACTTGAGTTAGTAGTGAGGCACGTGGTTGGGTGTGCAAGTGAGAGCACACCTGTGGTTGTCACAGAGGAGGTGACCGAGGAGGGGGTGCGAAGAGGTGTGTTGGTGAGGTGTGCGAACGACGAGTGTGTGAAAAGGCGTGCGGTGGTCAGGTGTGTGACCAAGTCTGTGAGCGAAAGAACGAATGCAATAACGAAGTATGCGGGGTGTACGGGCGGCGTTGGAGCACCGATCTCGGTGAGGGTGAAAGGGGTCGCGTATGCATGTGAACATGCAGGTGAAGCATCGACGGTAACCGGGTTAGTGGTTAGAGCGACGTATCGCCGAATCGGGCCTTCGGTGCGAACCGGGCAGCTTTGCGTGCTGCGGGGATCCGCGGCGGTTTCGAAAGAACCGCCGTGCGAGATCCACGCCGGGCCACGCTTTGAACGGCCGCGTCCGTGCTCCACTAGGCGGAGCGGGCAGCCCGATAGGAAGGGTCGTCATGGCGACCCCTTTTTGTTGAGGCGTTCCGGCAGGTCGAGATCGGGCCATTGGACGGCTCCGTGCCGAGGTGGTGCGTGGGATCTCGGCCCGGGTAAGCGTCCTTCCCTGCACCGAGTGCCGGATGCATCCAGCCGCCGGCACCAAACAACCCGCATTCATTGCCCGGCTTTACGAAGCCGAGCTTTAGAGATGAATTGGCACACCGAGAGGCTCTAGTGAGTAGACTGTGATGATGAGGATAGTGTTTTGGACCCGAAATTAGAAAAACAAAATTTGAGGATTGGCAAAGGATTGGCAGAGTGATGATTGGTAATGGTACAGTGATTGGCAGATGATTGGCAAATTTTTGATTTGTTGAATTTGGACGAGCAAAATTGATAGTGGGAGATACCCGATGTGAGGGGATGGCAACTCTGCCATCCCTCATAGCGGGGGCAAAGGAGCACTAGTTATGGGGTTTATGGCAGTGAAAACTAGCCCGGGAGGGTTAGGATATAGTGTGTAGGGACCTAGAAGATGACAATAGGTAATGTTAAGATTAGGTAGTGACAATGATACCTATAGTGGGGACGCAGGTAGATTAGTGTGGATGATAATGACGTGGTATGTGCTTAGTTTAAAGGGAAGACGGGGAGCACTAAGTTAGCAGGGCAACAGGTAGTTCAGATGATGCCGTGTGAGTGTTGGAGGTGTATAGAAGTGTATTGTGAAAAGTGTGTGAGGAACAGGTGTGATTGCACAGGTGTGCAACTGGACAGGTGGATGGAGCAGTGTATGAGAGTGATAGTGATGAGTTGTGCTGACCAAATGGTCCAGGAAGGAAGGAGGGTGCAGGTGGCACCAGGTGTGATTGCACAGGTGTGCAACAACAGGTGTATGGAAAAACAGGTGTATGGAATAAATGGTATGGAGTATTGGAATGGATGGTCGTGGAGCGAGTATGGTGGAAACTGTGGAGTGGAGTGGATGGTGCGAAGGTGTGGATGGGGGAAAGGAGGATGGACCCCATCACGAATACCCGGGGAGGGTAGTGTAAGAGTTAGGTAGAGGGTACAGGTAAATTGTGGTTGGATATTGGCATCTGTGGTGCGTGGTGGAAGAATGGTATTTGGATGGGTGCATTAGTGACGTGGAAATGGCTGGGCGTGTAGCCTGTTAGTGTGTGTAGTTAAATGAGCACTCCACCACTGTGAGGATGTCGGCCAGGTGAGGCCGCAGGTGGGCTCTGGGAGCCGGTAGAGTTGTTGTGGATGGGGCCCGAGGATCCGGAGGACGGACCCGGGTAGCCCAGTGCCAGAGGGCACCGGGGGGTGACAGAGCCAGGAGGGGCCTTCCCCAATTAGATAGGTTAGGGTGAGGAGCTAGGCAAGCTCAGGTGGCGACGTTCAGTAGCGGAGGTGCGCAGGTAAGTAAGACCTGCTAGGGGAGCCACACGACTCAGCCCCGAGATTGTGCAAGGTCACAGGGAGATGAATCGGGGGAGTGAGACCCCAAATTGATGAAGCACCACAGTTTGGTCAATGGGAATTTGGTTCTTAAAACCACATAGAGTAAGATGGCCAATGGTTTGGCAGGGAAAGACCCCGGGTAGTGTAAAAGTGTGTTAATGTCATTTAGAGGATAGGTAGGATTAAGAATCTCCTTGCACCATCTGCATCCACTCACCTGAGGTGACAGGACTCCACACCATGCCATGTTTTTATTATTTTGATGCAAATGTTTGGAATGTGAGACGCATCATGACGTGGGTGTGACATTGTGCTGATGTTCCATCTCTCCCTCCTTATGAGGATTGATGATGAATTGGGTGATGGCAAATTTTGAAGTAGAGGGAGTGAAGACGAATTTGGTGTCGGGGAAATATGGGGAAGACGTGACATTAGCGCCGGATTTGTAAATGTGTAGATTGTTGTAAATATGGGGTAAGGGCAAGGGTAGAGTAGGTGACAGGGGGGGTGACGTATGGTAGGGACGAGCTTTCTCACTTCGCTCGCCGTACGCACTTCGCCTTGCATTGCCTTGATTGATGTGTACCCTTGTGACCTTACCCCTCGCTCATCTGTCTTTTCCCCCTTTTGTCTCCCACATGAGGACCTGTGCGCCACTGGGCGCCGAGGGGAGCGTGCGTGAGTCGGCCATTGTGCGCCCGAACCTCTCGCAACCACAGCTGTCTGCATCGATGCACCACATTATGGACCACATGTCTGTGGCTGAGCACCACTTATGGACCCCATGGGTTGGGGCATGGCCCCTCTGCTGGCACCGGCCATGAAGGCCCGAGATCTTGCTGGCAGACCTTGGCCACAGCGCACCGATGCCCCACAGGTGAACCACACTAGTCGGCCCTGTGGGCCATAAATAAATAAAAAATGGACACGTTTTGTGCAAGTTTTATTTCCACCAATAGGCCGCCAGTAAGAAAATGAAAGAAAGACAACAACTGGAAGAAAGCAAATAGCCAGCAGAGGGAGCCGAAGAGCAAGAGACCACCAGCAGGGTTAGGGGTTGTTGTTTTTATTTTTTATTGATGAACAGTGATGACTGTATACCGATTGGTGCTTGAGGGTGTGTTGGTGCGTTTTGGGTGCTTTCATGGTGCGTTGATGCAGAGCAGACTGTCTCCCCCCCCCCCCCCCCCCCCCAGAAAGAACAATCACAGGTCCTGGGTTAGTTTTGTCAATAAAGTAACGTCATTGTAAATAATGCTCCCCACCGTCCATGTATAGTTTGAAGACCATTCCGCAATTCGGTTAGCTGTGGGCGTGAATCTGTTAGGCAGGGTGCAATGGAGCAGCGGGACATATTTATTTATGTTTTAAAACTGTCGCACTCAGGGTCAGGTTAAATGTAGAGGGAACTACACCTACGTGCCACACTAAAAGTTAAAGTTATAGGCCCGGGACGTGCCTAAGAGGAGGAGGGTGCAGTGTTGTGGATATGAGAATGGTTTGTTTGTTTTGTTGTTATTGTGTAAATTGTTGTTAAAATATCGCCCTCCTTACTCCAGTGTTGTATAAAGGTCAAAGGGCGTTCCCGTAGTTAGTTCCATAAAGCATACATGAAGGACACCATAATATCCCTGTTCAGTAGTTTATTTCCTTATTATGTGTATTAGGGTAAGGCCTTGTCTTCCATTAAGATGACACTCCATTGCACCAAGTGAAATAAGAGAAGATTCCATTCACATTCCCCTATAGTCAATTGCCAACTACATCCCCTCCAAGCCTCAATTGCCAACTGCACTGGGCAGTTTGTCAGGTTTGCTACAGCTGTGGGTTGTTGATTTCACCCCAAGACTCCATTGGCCACGAGGTGATCTCGGAGCCGAAGGTGGGAGGAGTCGGCCCGGCGCCGGGAGCAGGGCGTGGCCTTGCCAACGCCTCCTCTAAGGGCGGGGTCGGGAGGTCGCGCGACCAACCAGGGCCGAGGTGAGCTCACCGATGGGCGTGTCCTGGACACCAGCGGCTTGATCGCCTGAGGCGCTATAAAGAGCGCGCGCGGAAGCCTTTGAAGAGAGACGTGCAAAGAGAGGTGCATCAGAGAGTTGGCAGTACACAAGCAGCGCAGAGCAGAGAGGAGGGAGAAGGAGTTCTGAGAGCAAGCATTGAGAGAAGGAGTTGTGAGAGCAAGCATTGAGAGAAGGAGTTCTGAGAGCAAGCATTGAGAGTCCTGAGAGCAAGCAAGAGGAGTACCACGAGCAGTACCAGCAGCTTTAAACTCCATCAAGCAGCGTTGGCTCCACTAGGCAGCTTTAACTCGACCGGCGAAGCTCGTCCCACGGCAGCTCGCACGACCGCAGCTTGGGCGTTGACGGCGGTGCCGACCGTGGCCGCGGAGGAACGGAGCTGCCGCTCCCGGCCCGACCGTGACCCAGTTCCAGTGGACCTTCCTCTCCCTCCAGCCGTCCACCTCCTGCCATTCCTATCATCATTCCCCGCGTGAGTCTGTCTTTTGTTTGTTCTGTCCTGGGATTAATTAAGCCTGTATAGTTAAGCTAAGTTTCGCTGTGTCACCTTGCCTCTTCTGTAAATTATTTTATTATCCTTCCTTCTCCTTGGTTACTTTGATCGTGTAAATAGTAGGAATAAATGTAGTAGCATTTCAAACCTTTTGTCTTCTTCTTCTTCTTCTTCACATCCGTGTCGCCTTTGTCTTTTCCCTATTGAATACCTGTGGCGCGATTCGGCCAACGTTCGGGAATCGGGTTAGTCGGGGTGACTGTTAGGGCCGCGGTGCCATCCGCTCGGCAAACCAACATCTTATCCGCGGTCCGTAACAATATTTTTCATCCATTTAGGTAGATTGACCATCAGTTTCATCCATCAGTCACAATGACGTGTACATAAAATAAGTGTAGCGTGACGTAGAGTGACATCAATTTTGGTAGAGCAGCCTCTGAGATAGACTGCGCTTAGGCCTACCGCATAATGCTACCCCGTAGATTGATATTTTTCATCCATTCAGGTAGATTGATATTTTTCATCCATTTAGGTAGATTGATATTTTTATGGATGAAATTCCATGCAGGGTCCATTCAGGTAGTGACGTTTTTCATCCATTCATGTAGCATGACGTTTTTCATCCATTGTGGTTTTCAACATGTATTCAACAACGTCACGTGAACGAAGAGTTTGTTGAATGCATGTATGAGAGATGTGTCCATTCCGGAGGAGTTGAGGACAGGGTTCATTGTGCCGATATGGAAGGGGAAGGGAGGATGACCGTCACTGGGGCCGATTAACTTAAATGGATAGTTTAATTAAATTGATGGATTAAGGTAAACTTCTCCAGTCACCTAGTTACCGATGAGCTTGCTATCGCTTGCCAAGCCAGTCGTTCCTTACCAACCATCTCGCTTGAGTGCTTAAGCCACTCGGCGAGCGCTGTCCAAGCTGCTTGAGCACTTGGTGTAAATAATGGAACTCACTGTGTGCTATCCCTCGAACAGCTGGAGCTGAGAATGGTTTTGGAGATCACCGATTGCGGGTATCCTAGAATATTGGGAAATCAAATGTCTGGCGGCCGAGGCTGCTCGAATCCCGACGTGGAATTCCCTCCGATTATGGAATTTTCAGATTTTTCTAAACTTTGGTGAGAAATCATGTTAACAACAACAACAACAATAACAACGCTTTCCGTTGCGTGTGAGCGTTACTACATGTTCGCGTTGTTACTCCGGGGGTTAAAGTGTTTTTGTCAGTGAGGTGTCGGTAGCGGTACAGGTAGTGATAAGTTGACGAGTTCCCAAAATCCCAGCAGCCACAAGGAGCGGACGAAAGGTGCGCGATGCCGCGGCGTGGACGTTCCGCAGGTTTGGAGCGAACAATCTTTCCGATTGGCATTGATATTGAATTGAAAATGATGAAGATAATAGATTGCTCGTGTGCTTCGCTGCTCGCATTCTAAAGGTTATTTGTTCTTTACACGCGGACCGCCTCGCAAAACTACGCACCAAGACTAAGAGTAAGACTAAGACTAAGAGCTGCAGTTTGTCAAAGGAAATCTCCCAAATTCCGTCACAGATGTTTGTATGCTTTTTAAACCGTTTGACGCCACAAAGAAAGAAAAAGTTCGAGAAGTCTTGTCGGTGTTGTCAGATTAGTTAAAAATGGACAAAAGCTGCCGAGCTCACCGAGAATGAGACTTCGTCGCCATGGTAACAACCGTCGACGAACCATTTGCGGAACTCTTTATCTCTGAGGTAATTAATATAATAAATGGTCGTCTGTTCTTCCTCAGAAAGACCATGTGACCCTTACGAAGACTTCATTCGCAAGCACTTGCAGCATTATGGATATTATGCCGGTAAGTAGATATTAAATTGCGATCACCACGTAACACAAGCGTCTTTGCTGTACTTTTAAGGCGCCGTCTATTTATAACGTACGAAAGCATGAATGGATTTAATTTGCACTGGCGTGGGGGCCGAGGCTGGCAGGATGTCCGAGACTTAAGTAGATTTACATTTCTCATTCATTTATGTAGCGTGACGTTTTTCATCCATTTCGGTAGTGACGTTTTTCATCCATTCGGGTATAGTGACGTTTTTCATCCATTTATGAAGCGTGACGTTTTTCATCCATTTATGTAGCGTGACGTTTTTCATCCATTTAGGTAGAGTGACGTTTTTCATCCATTTATGCAGCGTGACGTTTTTCATCCATTCAGGTAGAGTGACGTTTTTCATCCATTCAGGTAGAGTGACGTTTTTCATCCATTCAGGTCGTGTGACGTTTTTCATCCATTTAGGTAGAGTGACGTTTTTCATCCATTTATGTAGAGTGACGTTTTTCATCCATTCAGGTAGGGTGACGGTTTTCATCCATTTAAGTAGAGTGACGTTTTTCATCTATTCAGGCAGAGTGACGTTTTTTCATCCATTGAGGTGGTGACAATTTTCATCCATTCGGGTATAGTGACGTTTTTCATCCATTTATGTAGCGTGACGTTTTCCATCCATTTAGGTAGAGTGACGTTTTTCATCCATTCGGGTATAGTGATGTTTTTCATCCATTTATGAAGCGTGACGTTTTTCATCCATTTATGTAGAGTGACGTTTTTCATCCATTCGGGTATAGTGACGTTTTTCATCCATTTATGTAGAGTGACGTTTTTCATCCATTCGGGTATAGTGACGTTTTTCATCCATTTATGAAGCGTGACGTTTTTCATCCATTTATGTAGCGTGACGTTTTTCATCCATTTATGTAGCATGACGTTTTTCATCCATTTAGGTAGAGTGACGTTTTTCATCCATTTATGCAGCGTGACGTTTTTCATCCATTCAGGTAGAGTGACGTTTTTCATCCATTCAGGTAGAGTGACGTTTTTCATCCATTCAGGTCGTGTGACGTTTTTCATCCATTTAGGTAGAGTGACGTTTTTCATCCATTTATGTAGAGTGACGTTTTTCATCCATTCAGGTAGGGTGACGTTTTTCATCCATTTAAGTAGAGTGACGTTTTTCACCTATTCAGGCAGAGTGACGTTTTTCATCCATTGAGGTGGTGACAATTTTCATCCATTCGGGTATAGTGACGTTTTTCATCCATTTATGTAGCGTGACGTTTTCCATCCATTTAGGTAGATTGACGTTTTTCATCCATTCGGGTATAGTGATGTTTTTCATCCATTTATGAAGCGTGACGTTTTTCATCCATTTATGTAGAGTGACGTTTTTCATCCATTTATGAAGCGTGACGGTTTTCATCCATTTATGTAGCGTGACGTTTTTCATCCATTTATGTAGCGTGACGTTTTTCATCCATTTAGGTGGAGTGACGTTTTTCATCCATTCGGGTATAGTTACATTTTTCATCCATTGATGTAGCGTGACGTTTTTCATCCATTTAGGTAGTGACGTTTTTCATCCATTTAAGTAGTGACGTTTTTCATCCATTTAGGTAGAGTGACGTTTTTCATACATTTAGGTAGAGTGACGTTTTTCATCCATTTAGGTAGAGTGACGTTTTTCATACATTTAGGTAGAGTGACGTTTTTCATCCATTTAGGTAGAGTGACGTTTTTCATCCATTGAGGTAGAGTGACGTTTTTCATCCATTTAGGTAGAGTGACGTTTTTCATCCATTTAGGTAGAGTGACGTTTTTCATCCATTCAGGTAGAGTGACGATTTTCATCCATTCAGGTAGAGTGACGTTTTTCATCCATTGAAGTAGAGTGACGTTTTTCATCCATTGAGGTAGAGTGACGTTTTTCATACAATTAGGACCTCGAGGTACGCAAATTTGCCTCGAAGCTGTCTAGCCTGGGTTTGAATCCCGACCCAGCTATAAACTGCCATCATGGTGTTTCACAGGCAGGGTGATTCATCAATGGGGGTGTCGTCCCTGTTCCTTAGAAGGACGTTAAGCTTCTTTCAGATGGACCCCAGCTAGACAGACATCAGTTGGCGGGAGTTAAAGACCCCATGGTATTCTTCACCATGAGTAGGCGAGCTATCGCCGGCACTATGGCCATATTCCAAATTCGTGCCATAACCAGCAGAGGGCATCAGCCAATAATGCTACCCCGCAGCTTTGTGCTACATATAGTAGAGGAAACGAAAGTGAAAAAGTGGCTTAGAAATTGATTTGAAAATCATTTCATGTTAGAGACAGGCATCCAGTGGGAAGAGTTATAGGCTATGAGCCGAGGGGTCGACCATGCTCAATCAGAGGGAGGATGGCTAACAGTTATTTTTGGCAAGGCCAAGGTCCCTAGTGCTGAAAAAAATGTGATAGCAGTGTGAAACTCTTAGCCGTATCTGTGTTATCATCACATTTGTCAGATCACCCATTTATCGCTTTTCGGGTCATTTTTCCCGCTTAAGATTTAGGGGGTGGGGTTAGTTTTTTGGCTCTCAAATAATATCACGTGTATATATCAGCTAGTGTGGTATATCAGGTAAAAGGTTATTGAATTACCTTTCAAATGATGTATAGAAAGTGCCTGTGTGATCTATAGTAACCTCTTTATAATGATTATTAAAACATAATTATTTCCACCAACTCTCAAAACTTCATCACAAAATCCCCAATTTTAGGAACAAAAATAGGCAAAAATCAAAAGGTATGTAAAAGGTATGTTTCGATTTGAGACACACATACAGTATAATTAGAGTCAATATCCTCACACATATGATCATGATGTGCTATGAAATTCAATGCAATATGTGTAGACATGCTAATACGAATGTTGTCATCAATGTCAATATTTTCATTATATTTTAGGTGATTTGCAACCATGACAGCGGTGCACGACATCTAATGTATTTCTCTTTGTAGATTTGTTGGTGCAGAATACATTTTTAAGCAACTATAGCAACTGATGCTAATTTGTAGTAGTGGTGGTGGTGGTGGTCTCATTCGATATTATGTGTCTTTCCAGGTGAGACGGTGGTGGTGATATTGGTGGTGGTGAAACAGAGTGTACCGCAGATAGACAATTGAACAAATACTTGCAATGGAGATTGCGATCACTCAGAAAGTTCCCAAGGACGTTTGTATCATTCATAAGCTATCGTTAGATGTCAAACCAGAAGATCCGCTCATAAGCCCTCAAACATTCGATTCGTGGATTACATTGCTGGATGCGGCCAAAATACGGAATCATGCACCCATTCTCGACCTTGCTCAGTCGCTGCCAGAGAAGGAGATTCCCCGAGTATTCTACCACAGGCAGTGCAAGAGCGTGTTCACCATGAAGCGAGATTTGGAAGCACTGAAACGAAAAGCTGAATCCAATTTAACCGACGATGCTGCTGCAACATGTTCAGCGAGCAAGAGACAAGCCAGAAGGGCATCTTCGGAATCACGCATCTATGAACCGGATTGTATATTCTGTGGAAAGACCAAGTGGTGCAAGGGAACGTCATCCCGTGAAAAGTTGAGCAAGGCTGTTGATCTGAGAGCAGATGAAACACTGCGAAACAGCGCCGTGCGTAAATGTGACACGAAAATCATGGCTGCCACAAGTAGAGACATTGTGGCAGCTGAAGCACGATACCATTTCTCTTGCTACAGAAGTTACACGAGACCAAGCACTAAAGATGCACATGACAGAAACACGGCCGCCACAAACGAATCTGACTACACTGAAGAAGAAGCATACAATGAGTTGCTAGTATACATCCGGAACCATATAATCCCGAATAAGGAAATTGTTAGGATGACAACGCTGGTAGAGCACCTACAATCGATAATGACATCAAGAGGGTTGCATGGGATAAGAACTGCTACAAGAAAAAACCTCGCACGGAAACTGGAAACTGATCTTGGAAATAGCGTTCACATCTTTCAAGACAACAGTGGAAAACTGATTGTCGTACCTGATAATGTAACACTACAAGATGCTGTCAAAGAAATACAAACACTTAAACAACAACTGAGCATTTGGAAAGGGAAATCATCAAACATGTCCAAAGTCATTGATCAGACATCGACACACATCAGATCGATGATAAGGAAGGATAACAAACCAACTCCATGGCCCTATCATCCAGCCGACGTCGACAATGACTCTTTCGTCGTTCCCGTCTATCTCCAGCGCTTTATGCTTGGCCTCTTGACTGGAGATCCGGAAAACGAGCTTCCATCAAACAGGGTCATCATGCTGATGCAATCTTTCAGCCAGGACATTATCTATGCAGTGAGCTGTGGACAACAAAAGCCTCCGAAACACATGTTGCTCCCATATGCAGTTAAGACTCTCACAGGGAACGTAGAACTAATTCGCACATTGAACCATCTTGGACATGCAATATCCTACACTCAACTGGAGGAAAATGACACTGCACTATGTCTTCAAAAACTTGCAGCAAACTTAAATGAGCAAACAGTCCTACCAAGCAGCATCCAGCCGTATGTATTCACAAACTTGGCATGGGATAACATTGATAGACTGGAAGAGACGCTGACCGGGAAAGGAACAACACATCGAGTCAATGGCATTGCAGTGCAGGCCAAAATGTATGGACCACACCTTCCAAAGGAGCCACTTCCGAAGATCGAAAAGCTCAAACAAAGAACAGTCTGCATAACAGAAGAAACACTGCCTGTCTACATTGCAGGTGAACGTGTTGGGCCTCATCCACTACAAACATTATCAACAGCTGCAGCGGAAAACAAGATGGCTATGGAAGTTGCTCAAATCAAGAATCTTCTTTGGGTCATTGCCCGTCAGGTGGACCCAGTAACACAAAAAACACCAAGTTGGACAGGATTCAACATCACCGTCAGGGCATCTATCAGTGTCTCTCAGGATATTGTTAGATATATGCCTACAATAAATGCACCAGCTACAGAGATGTCCACAGTCGCAGAAATCTTGAAGCAGTCTGAAAGCGTCCGACAGATCCTACACTTGCAGGACATCGTCGTCGTCATGGATCAGGCCCTGTATGCTAAGGCTGCCGAGATCGTCTGGAAACACACAGACACATATGCTAACATCGTACTTCGCCTCGGCACGTTCCACACAATCTGCAATGTGATGTCGATTCTTGGTGCTCGTTTCCAAGATGCTGGTCTTAGAGACTTTTGCATCGAAACAGGAATCGTCGCAGAAGGCTCACTCAATCGGGTTATGGAGGGGAAGATGTACAACCGAGCAGTCCGTGTACATAAGAGCATCTACGAAGCATTCATGAGGCTTGCGTGGATTGAATTTCTCCCTTGGTTGGAAAAGATGCGACCAGAGGCAACACAGACGGTCACTACGTTGTTAGCAGAAGTTGCTGAATTGGGACAAGATGAGAGCCAGTGGAACAACCTGTTGGAAGATCAATCGTGTGAAGAAGTTCAGGCTGTTTGGAAGCAAATCCTGCATCACCTTCGTCATGATAATGGTGAATTGTCGTCATTCTGGATGTCGTACGTGGATATCGTTGAAACGGTCTTGCTTGCTCTACTGCGCGCTTCCCGAGAAGGTAATTGGCCATTACATCTATCTGCTATCCAAGCCATGATTCCTTGGTGCTTCGCATACGACAAAATCAACTATGCACGGTATTTATCAGCATACTACGCACAAATGACAAACCTTCCAACGCAGCACCCTGGCATCTTCCAAGCGTTCTCGGATGGGTACTTCTCAGTTCAAATGTCAAAAAGCAATCCGTTTGGACGCATTCCAGTTGACCAAACTACTGAGGTCACTGTCAACAAAGACACACAGACACCAGGTGGCACTACCAGGTTCAACTTGAAATCTGGAGCAGTGAAGCGCTACTATGTCACATCCGAACACAGGAGTGCGTTTCTCCGCCAGATGAGAGAAATGGTGAATGTGAGCAACACACATGTACAACACGCGGATCTGCAGCAAACACGGATCAAGAAAGATGAGGACGCTGTATCATCACTGATAACTCTGATCCAGAGTTGGGTGAACCCATTCACTATGGCCAGCTCTCATCAGTATTTCCACCGCACGCGCAGCCCCTCCAAATATTGCCAGGGATCTGGAGAAAGCATGGGAAGTCGGACACAAGTGCTACACAAACTTCAAGATTGAGCGACTTGAGAGCAACCCACCAATCAAGAAATTCCACGACCCTTTGCAACTGAACAAGCTGAAGACTTTCAGCAACCTCACTAAGAAGAAGGAATGCAGAAGCAATGGCAGGGCAGTAATTCTTCAAGCAGACAGAGCTCTATTTGGTAGAATTATCGTGATGGCACAGGGCCGAGATCTTCACATGGCAGAGATGCTATCTCATCCTCTAGGGTCCCTTGCCATGGGCCCTGGCGACACCCGAAGGCCTTCTACGGAAAACCAACAAAGCTGCACTAGCCACGGCCTTGCAAAGGACTGTGACCCCGGCTGAAAGGATACCCGACAATTCGGCAACAATTATTGACGGGATGCTCCTTATACAGAAGGTGGCAGGTGATCAAACTACATTTGCCGAAGTGGCCATGATTGTCCTATCCATGGCCCTGAAGGATGGATGCAGTAGCCAGAGGATCGATGTAGTCTTTGACACCTACAAGGAGACTTCCATCAAAAACAGCGAACAGTTAACCAGGGGGGAAGAACTTGGACTTGAGCTGAAAAACATCACGGCATCTCAAATTGTAAGGCAATGGCGCAAGTTTCTCAGCTATGTTGGGAACAAGTCAAGTCTTATCATGTTCCTGGTCGAAGAGTGGAAGAAACCAGTGTACATCAGACGCCTACAGGGAAAGGTTCTCTTTGTAACATGCGATGACAAGTGTTATCAGATCACATCTGATGCTAGCCAAGAAGTAGTGGCCCTGGAAAGCGCACACGAGGAAGCAGATGGTCGTCTGTTCTTGCATGCTGCCCATGCTGCCGCACATGGATACCAGTCTGTGCTTAATAGCTCAGATGACACCGACGTACTTGTCATTGGCTTGGCATTTCATACCAAGATTCATGCCAAGTTGTTTCAGAAATGTGGCACCAAAGCAAGGGCTAAAATCCTAGACATAGGGAAAATAGGAAAGTCAGTCGGCACAAATGTATGTCAGGCCCTAATTGGAATGCATGCCTATACCGGATGCGACACAGTCAGCACGTTCACTGGACGAGGAAAACTGACTGCACTAAAACTCATCAGAACCAACAAAGATGTGCAGGATGCATGTACACAGCTGGGAGAGGACTGGGACGTCAGTGAGGAACTGATGGATAAATTGGAGAACTTCACTTGTCTCATGTACGCACCGAAGTCGGGGACAGTGAAGGTGAATGACTTGAGATATCACCTGTTCTGTGCCAAGAGGGGAGAGATCGACAGTCACCAGCTACCTCCGTGCAAAGACTGCTTAACCAAACATGCACAGCGAGCCAACTATCAACCCGCTATTTGGAAGAGGAGTCTCAAGATGGATCCAGCAGTACCGAGTCCAATCGGGAAAGGATGGCACTGGGATACCCAGGATGGTCGCGTGCAGCTGGCAGTCGACTGGATGCAAGGACAGCCCGCACCACAGGCGGTTCTGGATTTACTGGCATGCACCTGTTCGAAAAGATGCACACTACCCATGTGTGTCTGCATGGCCAGTGGTTTGAAGTGCACAGACATGTGCAAACTCACCACATGTGACAACCAGAGAGTGTATGGTGAGAGTGATGACAGTTCGGCAGAAGACGATGAAGAAGACGACGACGATGACGAGGATAACTTCTGAATTGTAGAACTGTATGGAGAAAGATCATGTACATATGTGTAACAAATATGGTGTACGCTGAATTGATAACTCGTGTACTTTATGGTATGATGTCTATAAATATATGTTGCTTAAATAGAAAGTACATTGTTTTCCTTTGGTTTACTTTATGTATAGCTGGTAATATAAGAGAACCATACAACACTACAAGACTAAAAACGTTTGCATGAATATGATGTAAATTATCTCGCCAAGTTAGGGTACATCAGGATACATACATATACATGGAGTAGGTTAATCATCACATGCATCATACGTCTGTGGTATATTCAAGAACACCACATACAGTTTGGTCATAATGCCTTCATATTTTTAGAATTAGACATTTCTGACACCAATTTCAGTACTTTTTGGCCTATATATGGCTGACATCCCAATATTATATATACTATTTTTAGACCAATAATGGTATACAAACTATATACATGCTGTCGGTCAAAAATCGTAAAATGTAAATCAATATATCATAAGAGTGGAAAGATATACATTTATGGATTTTAGGTCATGGTTACAGCAACTACTGTATATTGGATTTTCTCATCTTTATCAAGGTGTATGAGATTTAAGGCCCAAATTTGACTTTAATCATACTGTGTGTTTCTCAAATTCAAAAATTCATTTAATATCCGCCAAACTGAATTTTTGCCTAATTTTGTTTTCATTGGGGATTTTGTGATAAATTTTTGAGGGTTGGCGGAAATAATTATGTTTTAATGATCATAAAGAGGTTACTATATATCACACAGGCACTTTCTATACATCATGTGAAAGATAATTCAATTACCTTTCACCTGGTATACAACACTAACTGATACATATAGGAGATATTATTTGAAAGCCCCAAAACGAACCCTACCCCCTAAATCTTAGGCGGAAAAATTACCGAAAGCGTTATTGGGGTGGTCTGACAAATGTCATGATAACACAGATACGGCTAAGAGTTTCACACTGCTATCACATTTTTTTCAGCACTAGGGTCCCTGGCCTTGCCAAAAATAACTGTTAGCCATCCTCCCTCTGATTGAGCATAATGTCGAAAATTTGAGGGTCTGGCTCATAGCCTATTAGGGCATGGGGTGGTGCATTGGGAAAGGGTGGATGCCAGCTGAGATTTTTTCGAAAAGGGTCATTTTAACCCATTTTTTTGCTAAATCAGTATTTCCGAAGTGTTGAAAAAGAGAAGAGATGTTTGTAACAATATCCCATTTATTTGCCCAGCCATTTTACTCTACATGGGGTTTTTATACATCATTTTGTTGCTGATGATATTGCCTACAAAATGCATCAGTATTTAAAAATATATATAATTAAGGGGTTACCATGGTTACAGTGGGGGTCAAAGGTCAACCTATGGCAAAAATATATAATTTTCTCACTTTCTAATAGACAGGCAAAATGCCATATAAAACTAAATTTACTGGTTCTAATTGCTTTTATTTATCAATCCTCACATAGAAGAGCAGTTTTTAGTGAGGGAAGATTGATGTAATACCCCTCTGTGGGCAATTAGTGAAGGGTGAAAATTAACCTTTTCTTCAAAAATACATAGAAATTGTGAAAAAAAACCTCTGTTTTGTATTTACCGGTACATGGAATTGTTAAGTGTGATGTTATAGCATACAGTATGCATTGGAAAATGTCTCCAAACCACCATGGTAAAGATTCCTAGTATTGAACCATGGTCATGAAACATTACTAAGCTGTAAAGGTCGTCACAACTGAGAAGCCCATTGATTTTGAGGTCAAAGGTCTTGAGGCATTTAATCAAAAAGCAAAAATCATTTAACTAAAAAGCTATCTACCTAGCAAAGACTTACCATCATGCATGCTCTCACATGCAGTGACCTTTGCTCAGTTCCATTAGTACGTATTTTATGGACGTACCGACGTACTTAATGGTACGTATTTTGTAGACGTACTCACATTGTAATAGTACATACATTATAGACGTACTCCCATTTTAAATGTACATACTTTATAGACATGCTCGGTTGAAAAAAAGATAACGTATAATACTAGCATTTGTGGCCTGTGTCAGCACATTATGCGTGGACCGACAGGCAAATGAACAAAACATGGACCCAAATGCAATACCCTTTGGCGAGGGAGGTATAATAACAACAATAGCAATCCGACAACTATCGGGGACGCCTCTTCGCAGTGGTTGTACCCCACAACGCAAGTCGGGGGTCAAATCTTCCCCATTCTTCCCTGCTGCCTGGATTCGTCATGTACCGGCACTTTCCCTGTTGTCTCTGGCTCTTCTCTCACTTTCTTTCTCTCTTTCTCTTTCTCTCTCTCTCGCTCCAACTCTGTTGTGGCCCTGACTTTGTGAAGGCAGGGGTACATACACCATCCTGGATGTGGGGAATCTCTGGATCGCTCCTGGGAGATCGATCGGCTGTCTCCATGCCGCGGGCTTATTCAAGAGAACTGTCTGGGCTATACAACAACAACAACAACTCTAGCAATCCTTGACAAAGGGCATAATCGACGACAACAACGATAATAATAACTAGATGGTATTTATGGAATACTTACCCTGCACAGTCAACTTGGTGCGAGCCAACTCTTCTGATTTTGAAGGGTTTTTTTCTTTGAACTAATATGGCTGCCAGACCACGTGCCTGATGACATCATACATTTACATTTTCTGATATAATTGTTGTGTAGATCATACTCAATAAATTTCAAACTGATCAGACTAAGTCTTGTCAAATTATGTCATCATAATTAAAGCACCAATGACGTCATCATTAACAACACTTATTCCACATGTGAGTTCTTCACAATGAGTCATGTTTCAATTTTTCCATTAAGCGGTTTCGGAGATATAGAGGTGTAACATTTTTCCAAGATGGCGTCCGTACCACATGACCTATGACATCATAATTATGAATAGAACAATTCTACAAGCGGAGGCGCTCATATGATAAAATGTTGTGTCAATCAGACCAACGGTTGCCGAGAAAATAAGTTTTAAAAATGCAGACACACCTACGTCACATGTACGCAGTCGAATGCCTAACCCTGCTTTTTGCTTCACGAACACAGGGTAATAATGAAAACGTCTGATAAAAGTTTATTTTCAACTGGATGACATGTAATAGAAATTGCAAGTGTTACGGATTCGTCACTTCCGTTGTTGTGGTTCTCATCCACTGTAAACATTTTTGGTTGCATGTACTATTATTGTTATCGTTTAAGTGAAATAGAGATAACTGTTTTCAAAAGGTAAAAAAAGTTAGTGTTTTAAAAGAAACCGGAAACCGGATCGGGAACAGGATGAAGAAAAGAAGAAGAAAAGGATGAGGAAGAGGAGGCGGAGTGAGTAAGGTGGAGAAGAAGCCAAGCTGCTTTGAGGTCTTGAGCAAACGCTGGCGAACGGGGGACAGAAGTGAACTTTGGGTTTCCTGGGAAAGGGATTCCTGCGACAGAATTGTTATCGCTGTGACAGATAAACCTGCATGACAGGTTTTGCGGTTGATTCCAAAGAGAATCGTTGGAGTGCCGTTACGTCTCGAGTACCGGCCAGTTGGCCATTTTGCCTCGCGCCCGATTTCGCATCGCTCTAGGCTCTTCACCTTGCTTCAATCATTTCACCGCATCCAGACGTTGTGTGTGTGTGTGTGTGTGTTTGTGTGTGTGTGTGTGTGTGTGTGTGTGTGTGTGTGTGTGTGTGTGTGTGTGTAACGTGGATTTTGAGTGGGAATTTGCGGTTCGCCGATTGGGAGCTGTTGAACGTCCATACCCGAAGGTGTGATTTCCCAGTCGCCTCTTGAGGCCACCTTTGCCCATCTTTGGCAGTGTGACTGTTTGGCAGTGTGATTCTGGTCTCGATACATCGTTCTGACGATCACTGGAGCGTGGATCGACTTTGGCTTAAAGCTGGGACAAAGACATTGGGAATGTTATTTTCGCTCACTTGGAGCACAGTGAGTTACATTGTACGAAACTGATGGTACCATCATAGGAATGATATATTGGTTGTACAATTGATTACTATTGTTTTTGTGCTGTTATTCTTGTGTGACCTTAATACAATACTTGTTTGTTGGTAACAATTGGTGTGGTTTCACCATTGATCTTTGACACACAGAATAACACATCTTTCTGCCGTGACTCCTCTCGGGGCTCGGAGTTACACCGTGACCGGGGTTTGGGGAGGAACACGTAACAGAAAACGGGGGCTCGACCGGGATAGAATTCCCTAACATTCCCAAAATTCCCAAATTTGGAATTTCCTAACATTCCCAAATTTTTTCAAAAATTGGAATTTTGTTTGTGTGAAGGTTAACAGGTGCTAACTGATAGTCACCATGGTGTTTGACGCAGAAAAGTTTGCGGCGTCCCCTAATGAGGCACAGTTCCAGGCGTTAAAAAGATTGGAACTCATGGTATTGGCCAAATATTTTAACTTGGAAGTCCAAGTTAGTATGAAGAAAGCAGAGATTCAGACATTGGTGGTGGAGTCTCTAGTGGGACAAGGAACATGGGAAGAGGTAGCCTTGGATTGGTTACCCAAGGAAAAAGGAAATGTGGAGCTCCGGAAAATGGAGTTGCAACTGCAGAGCCAGGAAAGGTTAAAAGAGTTGGAATGGAAAGCCGAGGAAAGAAGAGCAAAGGAAAGAGCAGAACAGGAATGAGAACTCGAGGAAAGAAGAGCAGAGGAAAGAGCAGAGGAAAGGAGAGCTGAAAAGGAACTCGAGAAGAGCAGAGGAAAGGAGAGCTGAAGAAGAAAGAAGAGCAGAGGAAAGGAGAGCCGAAAGGGAGTTAAAGGAACGTGACATGGAGTATCAGAAGGAACTTAAACTCAAGGAGCTGGAATTACTGGGAGAACGGAGAGAAGTAGTATCCATGCCGGCTAGTTCGACAACCAGTCAGAACTCTTGGGATGTTGGTAGGCATGTGAGGCTGGTTCCACCCTTCAATGAAAAGGAGGTAGCCAAGTTCTTTTTACATTTTGAGAAGGTGGCTCAAATGCTAAAATGGCCTGTGGGGTCCTGGACTATGTTAGTGCAAAGTGTTCTGGTGGGTAAAGCTCAAGATATCTATTCGGCTTTACCGATTGACCAATGTGCAGATTATGAGATAGTGAAGAAAGCCATTCTCAAAGACTATGAATTGGTCCCTGAAGCTTACCGGCAAAAATTCAGGAATGCCAGGAAGAGGGAGAGTGAGACCCATGTGGAGTTTGCCAGAATGAAGGAAACCATGTTTGATAGGTGGTGTGACTCGAAGGATATTGGGAAAGACCTCAACCTGTTACGACAATTGATTTTGGTGGAGGAATTCAAACAGTGTGTCCACGTGGACATTAAAGTACATCTGGATGAAAATAAAGTACCAGAGTTGTATGAGGCAGCAACAGTGGCAGATGACTATGCCTTGACACACAGGATGGGGTTCCACAAACCTAACTTCCCGTCTAGAGTTAGCCAGGGGAGTTACGGTAAATCAGGTTCGGAGAACAGATTTTCATGGAGGCGGCCTAGAGAGGACTATGGGGACAAATCTGATACCGCGACTTTTAGGGATCAGAAGACTGCAGTTCCAAGACATACCTATCTTCCGGGGGGCCCGAGGCAGACCACGAGTTTTTCCTCCGGGCCTACTTGCGCTTTTTGCAAGAAACCTGGGCATTTGATGTCAAAAATGTTACGCCCTGAAAAGGAAAAATCAGGAGCGGAGTCAGGCTAGTGCAACTCCGAATGCATTGGCCAATGCGAGAAATCGTCCTTGGAGGACAGTGCCTTGGGGAAGGTTCCCATGCCAAAGTTATGGCATCACAGAACGACCTTGTCCAAGACAGTTACAAACCTTTTATTTCAGAGGGGTTTGTGTCACTGGATGGGGACTTAACGAACCAGAGACCTGTTAGGGTATTGAGGGACACAGGAGCACATCAATCTTTGATGCTTGAGGGCATCTTGCCATTGTCAGAGAAGACGGCAATTGGTGTTAGTGTTCTTTTACAGGGGGTTGGTGGCTATGTTAAAGCTCCTCTTCATGTCATCCATTTAGAGTCTGAGTTGGTGTCAGGACCGGTCACTGTGGGGTTACAAGCCACTCTTCCTGTAGAGGGAATCTCTTTTATTATCGGGAATGATTTGGCCGGTGGTCGAGTTTCTGGTAATCCGATGTTGGTTGAAAAGCCCAGTATGGAAAATAACACCGCACAGTTAGAGCAGGAGATTCCGGGTATCTTTCCATCCTGTGCAGTGACTCATGCTATGGGTAGGAAGTGCTCTGAAGAGAAAGAGAAGGAAGGCGATGTGGATTTGGGTTCCTTAGAGATATTGGAGGAAAAGCCTGGAAGAGATAATAGGAAAGGGAGTGACATCAAGGAACCGAAGGAAAAGGTGGCATCTGGACCAAAAGAGGAAATGGAGTGTCCGTCGGAGACATCTGGGATCGAGGCTGAACAAAAGGTGCTGCTCCGAAAGAGACTTCTTGAAGAACAACACGGAGATTCGGAGCTCCGGAGTTTGATTGATGAAGCCGTTACAGAGGAAGAGGCTATGAAGATACCTGTTGGTTACTTCATGAAAGGGGAAATACTCATGAGAAAATGGAGACCACCAGAGGTGCCAGCAAATGATGAGTGGAAAGTTCATTACCAAATTGTGGTGCCACCACCGTACCGGAAGGAGATATTGAGTTTGGCGCATGAGACACCTTTGGCCGGGCACCTTGGAGTGAACAAGACGTGTGACAGAATATTGGTACATTTTTTCTGGCCAGGATTGCGACGTGATGTGGCAGAGTTCTGTAAATCTTGCCACTCTTGCCAGCTGGTGGAAAAACCTAATCAGAAAGTCCCATCCGCACCTTTAAAACCAATTCCAGCTTTTGAAGAGCCATTCAGCCATGTCATTATTGACTGTATAGGCCCTTTACCTAAAACTAAGGCTGGACATCAGTATTTGCTGACCATCATGTGCGCTTCCACAAGGTTCCCAGAGGCAGTGCCTCTTAGAGAAATTACTGCGGCAGTTATTGCGAAGGCCTTGATTGAATTTTTCACTTTGGTTGGCCTACCTAAGGTCATCCAATCTGATCAGGGTTCCAATTTCATGTCAACCCTTTTTCAGCAAGTGGTACACCTGTTGGGAGTGGAGCAAGTAAGATCAAGTACTTACCATCCTGAGAGCCAAGGGGCCTTGGAAAGGTTTCACCAGACATTGAATAATATGATCAGAACGTATTGTTTTGAATGTGACAAGGATTGGGATGAAGGAATACCCTTATTGTTGTTTGCTACGAGGGAATCTGTTCAGGAGTCATTGGGATTCAGTCCTTTTGAACTTGTGTTTGGACACTCAGTGCGAGGACCATTGAAATTGGTGAAAGAACAGTGGCTACAGGAGGAGTCACAGTCAACAGTGGTAGAGTATGTGTCAACGGTTAGGCACGGATTGGCAAACTCTTGTGAAGTTGCAAGAAGAAACTTGAAAGTGACACAGGATAAAATGAAAGTGAGACATGACAAGAAATCTCAGATAAGAAATTTCAGTCCTGAGGACCGAGTGTTAGTGTTGCTTCCTGTTCCAGGTCAGCCACTACAGGCTAGATATTTTGGTCCCTATGCAATCGAAAGGAGGGTTCATGAAACAGATTACGTGGTGACAACTCCCGACTGACGGAAAAAGCGGCAGCTGTGTCATGTCAACCGACTGAAGAAATATTATGAGAGGAAGCCTGTGGAGAAAATGGTTCCTGTCTCACCTGTCTCACCTGTAGTTGGGGTGCAAGAGAATCCAGAGTTAAAACTCTTCACTGATCACAACCCCTTAACCTTCATTCAAAAAATGAAAAATAAAAATCAGAGGTTGATGAGATGGAGTTTGGCTTTGCAGGAGTTCAACTTGGAAATTGAGCATGTAAAGGGCAGGGACAATGTCGTTGCTGATGCTTTATCCAGAGTGAACTAACTTTGGAAATTCCTGTAGGTTGTTTGGAAGTTTTGTTGCTTTATTTTGGGGAATATTAATTATTGTTGCTCACGTGAATTGATCATTTGGGTGTGAGTTTTACTTTTGTTTGTTAAAAGGGTTTTTGCAGGAAAAGAAAGTTTTCACTATGTTCAAACTTTCTTTCTTGAGGGGGGGAAGTGTTACGGATTCGTCACTTCCGTTGTTGTGGTTCTCATCCACTGTAAACATATTTGGTTGCATGTACAATTATTGTTATCGTTTAAGTGAAATAGAGATAACTGTTTTCAAAAGGTAAAAAAAGTTAGTGTTTTAAAAGAAACCGGAAACCGGATCGGGAACCGGACGAAGAAAAAAAGAAGAAGAGGATGAGGAAGAGGAGGCGGAGTGAGTAAGGTGGAGAAGAAGCCAAGCTGCTTTGAGGTCTTGAGCAAACGTTGGCGAACGGGGGTCACAAGTGAACTTTGGGTTTCCTGAGAAAGGGATTCCTGCGACAGAGTTGTTATTGCTGTGACAGATAAACCTGCATGACAGGTTTTGCGGTTGATTCTGAAGAGAATCGTTGGTGCCGTTACGTCTCGAGTACGGGCCAGTTGGCCATTTTGCCTCGCACCCGATTTCGCATCGCTCTAGGCTCTTCACCTTGCTTCAACCATTTCACCGCATCCTGACGTTAACCGTGTGTGTGTGTGTGTGTGTGGGGGGGGGGGGGGGGGGGATTTGCGGTTCGCCGATTGGGAGCCGTTTAACGTCCATACCTGAAGGTGTGATTTCCCAGTCGCCTCTTGAGGACACCTTTGCCCATCTTTGGCAGTGTGATTGTCAACCGAACGGGATTCTGGTCTCGATACAATATCGTTCTGATGATCACTGGAGCGCGGATCGACTTTGGCTTAAAGCTGGGACAAAGACATTGGGAATGTTATTTTCGCTCACTTGGAGCACAGTGAGTTAGTTATATTGTACGAAACTGATGGTACCATCATAGGAATGATATATTGGTTGAACAATAGATTACTCTTGTTTTTGTGCTGTTATTCTTGTGTGACCTTAATACAATACTTGTTTGTTGGTAACAATTGGTGTGGTTTCACCATTGATCTTTGACACACAGAATAACACATCTTTCTGCCGTGACTCCTCTCGGGGCTCGGAGGTACACCGTGACCGGGGTTTGGGCAGGAGCATGTAACACAAGTACATTTAGATGCTGGAAGCTTAGTTGTAAGACTGTTAATTATGCAGCCAAAGTTTGGTAAAGATGCATGAAGCGGTTAGAGGGGAGACTATATTTAGTATGAACATTTTATGGTGGAATCAGCAACATAATTTTAATCAACCTTTCAAATGTTTCATTCACAACAAAGCGTTTTCAAAATGACTGGTGATGTCCCTAAACTCTTTATTTAATCTGTATGGGATGGGGGTGGGCATGACGGAAGAGGTGAGGGTTCGGGGGTGGGTGGGGTTCAGGAACGAGTCGTGGGTCGGGGTTCGGGTCGGTTCATCGTAGGCATGCATTTATCCAGCCTGACCAAGAATTGTCTGTAAGAATTGCTATTTACATTATATATTAATATTTTTTACGGCATAGCCCGTAGGGCAATACGGTCTAGAACAGCGTTTGTCTGTCCGTATGTCCCCACAAATGTACACCAATCAGAGTTGAGTATCTGGTCACATGACAGTGGGACAGCATTTAGTAACCATTACAGTTGCACATTTTACTAAAAGGTGATATAAAAACCTTCTGTGGAACGTTTTGAGGTCCCAGCGGGCGTCGTAAAGTATTGTAAGAGGTTTCAGAAATTCCTCAATACAATTATGATTTTGAATGCAATCGACACGGATCTTGCTCCCAAATCTGTAAGTGAGCAGATGACGACGGTTCAATGGTTTGATAATATCTCAATACAATCATGATTTAACATTATATTTTGATGTATTAATACCATAGTATTAATTTGTGATTGGAATGATGAATGATGCTGTTTGGAATGAAAATATAGAGAACGAGCAGAAGTACCCGGCATTGCAGGGCGGGGGAGGGGAGGAGAGGGGGAAGGGGAGGGGAGGGGAACGGGGGGGAGGGGAGGAGAGGAGAATAGGGGAGGAGGGGAGAAGAGGGGGGGAGGGGAGGAGAGGGGGGGAGGGATGGGAGGGGGAGAGGGGTGGGAGGGGGAAGGGGGAGGATGGGAGGAGGGAGGGGGAGGGGAGGAGAGGGGGGACGGGAGGAGAGGGGGGAGGGGAGGAGAGGGGGGGAGGGAGAAGAGGGGGGAGGGGAGAAGAGGGGGGGAGGGGAGAAGAGGGGGGGAGGGGAGAAGAGGGGGGAGGGGAGAAGAGGGGGGGAGGGAGAAGAGGGGGGAGGGGAGAAGAGGGGGGGAGGGGAGAAGAGGGGGGGAGGGGAGAAGAGGGGGGGAGGGGAGAAGAGGGGGGGAGGGAGAAGAGGGGGGAGGGGAGAAGAGGGGGGGAGGGGAGAAGAGGGGGGGAGGGGAGAAGAGGGGGGAGGGGAGAAGAGGGGGGAGGGGAGAAGAGGGGGAGGGGAGGGGAGAAGAGGGGGAGGGGAGGGTAGGGGGAAGGGGAAGGGGTAGGGGGGAAAGGAAGGGGTAGGGGGGAAAGGGAGGGGGAGGGGAGGGGAGAGGGGAAGGGGAGAGGGTAGGGTGGAGGGGGAAGGGAGGGGGAAGGGGAGGGTAGGAGGGGGAAGGGGAGGGTAGGGGGAGGGGGGAGGGTAGGGGGAGGGTGGGGGGGGAAGGGGAAGGGGTTGGGGGGAAAGGAAGGGGTAGGGGGGTAAGGGAGGGGTTTGGGGGAGGGGAGGGGAAAGGGGAGGGGAATGGGGAGAGGGTAGGGTGGAGGGGGAAGGGAGGGGGAAGGGTAGGGGGAAGGGGGAGGGGGGAAAGGAAGGGGGAGCGGGAGGGAGGGGGAGGAGGGAAGGGGGGAGGAGGGAAGGGGAGGGGAGGGATATAGATGGTTACTGGCAATTGATCACATCCACAAATGATGTAATCCACACAATTTATGTACTTTACATAACGTTAATAGGAATACATGGCCGTGTAGATGGGAAATACAGTTTGTTTGAAATAAATCACAAATATCAGATGAAAGTGAAAAAAAACCTATGTGGTGTGAATGGCAATGTTCCTCGCTGAAATGTGAAAAAACTGAATTACGTGCGAACGCATAACTGTGAGATTATGGCGGCAAGGTTGGGACATCACGTGATCGCTCTGAGCGAATCAGCGCGCTGCTCTGCCACCGGCTGAGATTCCGTGTATAATGTTCCTCGCTGAAATGCACTGAGGTAAATATGAATAAAAAATTCGATATATTTTCACTTTTACGTTTTGGCTAACTCGCTCGCGAACCTGACGAAGATCCTGAGCGAGGATCACTACGGTATGCTACGTTATGCTAATGCTACGTTAGCTACGCTATGTTACGCTACGTTCGCTACATTATGGCTAAAAATATGGATCTAAAGATGAAAGAAAAAAAAACCTATGTGGTGTGAATGGCAATGTTCCTCGCTGAAATGTGAAAAAACTGAATTACGTGCGAACGCATAACTGTGAGATTATGGCGGCAAAGTTGGAACATCACGTGATCACTCTGAGCGAATCAGCGCGCTGCTCTGCCACCGCCTCAGATTCCGTGCATAATATTCCTCGCTGAAATGCGCTGAGGTAAAAATATGGTAAAAAAAATATTATGAAATTTTTTTTTTTAGGTCGGCCATGTTCTTCCCAGGCTCAATGGCCATGTCTATGCCAAATATCAAGCACGTGAGCCTCTCCGTTTAGGAGTCTATCGGTAACATTACACACACACACACACACACACACACACACACACACACAAACTGTGTTTTATATATATAGATGTGCTGTCAATGTCTGACGTGCAACTGAAGATGGCACACTGGCACAGGAATGTGGAATTTGTTGGTTCATCGTTTGTCATTCGCCGTTTTTTCACCCAAGTCATTCACGAACCCTAACCCTAACCCACTCATACTCTCCTCTTCAACTAAAATATCAAACAAGCCCAGTTACACCGTTGCTAGACTGTCGGTCTTGTTTTTTAATATACAGTACTCTTAATTTATTATTCTAATATTTAAGCGTTTATTTCATTTATATATTAATCATGGTATTTGGGAAATTTACATAACCTAACTGTTGTTTTTATTACATAAATTCCACCCCCAAACTCCCCCACCTCCTCCCACACCACACATCCACTACCGGCTGACCTTCTTCCTTGAGTTTAGCCATTTGTGTGTGAATCTTTGACAGCCAAGTCTGCTTGTGTCACCCTTGAACTTTCAGCACGGCACAATGGAAATTTCATTAACCAAGCCTACATCGTGAGGTGTACTTCCATTGATTTTGACATATCAACGTTCACTTGGAAAAGCAACAAATTACTGTACTTCAAATAATGATTTGGATGGAAAACGTGAATCGTGTGGGTTACTTGTGTGGAGATTTGTGATGCGGAGCTCGTATTGATGCATTTATTTGACCCGATTTACATGTAACATGTTTTTTTTATTGTGGTTTTATCTCTGACAGAATATCGGTGAAATTAAATGACATTGATCACAATGAAATGTTTTGCTTCATTAAATATTATGTATACAATTCCCAACCTTTCTCGTAATTGGTTCTGTTGTTGGAAAGAAATATACTTTCTGTTAGTCAAAGTTTTCGTCGTTTCATATGATTTTCTGGCAGTGTCATGTAATTGTGGAGTCAAAGTTCAAATGTGTTTGCGGAAGAGGCATCTCACCAGTCGTGTGTTAAGAGGCAGGCTGGAGCTGTTCAAAATTTCTGCCATATTGTGAGTAATAAATATACAGATCTTCAGCATAAACTGAATACAATATTATGGGATTTTGTATTGTTGAATAACTATAAAAACATATTTTATTTCAATGTACCCTGGGCTGCAAATTCCTCCCTCCCCCTTTTTTCCACATCATGCTCCTTATTATTCAAGTGTCCTGCAAGTCAAAACATTTGAAAGATTACAAATATTACATTTTGTGCATCGTGAAAACATATAATGGTTGTGTTTGATATAGTTTAAACCTGTTGTTCATTGTCGTTATGACCCATCAGGTTATGGAGCGCAGCAAAATCAGAGAGAGCAGGCAACACAACATCACAGCATCCAACCGCCTAAACAATCTATTTCACTCCTTCGTCCTGTCAAAGATGTCCTGGATGTGCACGATTCCAAGCAGGCAGGGGATTGGACTTCAGGTCTGGATCTTTTATTTACTTTAAAGGTCAGATCAATGAAGGAATATCAAGTTTCAATGTGTGTGTGTGTGTGTCATTAGTTTTTACCTCCAAATGCGGATTTCAGAAGGTGGAGCAGAGCACCCCCAGGTCTCGATGTATCCACCTTTGTGTGAGTGTGTAATGATGAGTGAGTGATAATGTGAGTGTGTATGTATGTTTGTGTGTGTGTTTGCATGTAAGTTGTTTTTGCCTGCTATCCCCACACGTGGGTGGGACTCCGGAGATGGAATGGATATCTACCGGGTCTCAAAGTATCCACCTCGTTAATGTGTGTGTGTGTGTGTGTGTGTGTGTGTGTGTGTGTGTGTGTGTGTGTGTGTCTGTGTGTGTCGTTGGTTGTTATCTCCATTTGTGGGTTTCAGGAGGTGGAACGGAGTTCTCCCAGGATCCAAACTAACCAACTCCGCTTCAGTAAGGGATCACTGTTCATGGACCATGCTGTTCAACTTTTTCAGGGTTTTGTTCTAAGGGCTCTTTTCAGGATCGTCACCGAACCCCAGATTACCTCCAGTTGTAGTTCATTTGTGGTAATATTCCTGGGGATGGTTTTTAAAATCTCAATGAGGTTTTTCTTTATCACTCCTGTTGCTCCAATTATCACTGGTACAATTTTGACGCTCCTCAGCTTCCAAGATCTCTTGACCTCATTTTTGAGGTCCTGGTATTTGGTCATTTTCATGATTTCTGTGTTGTTTAGGTCAAAATCGCTGGGGACTGACACCTGAATTAGCAATGTCTTCTTTTCTTTTTTTTGTACCTCATTACTATATCTGGTTGCAATTATTTGTTTTCTATGTTCACGCTTGATGGGATCATTAGGTAATATGTGAACATTACTTCCTTCTTTTCAGTGATTGCTTTTGGTTCATGTTTCCATGAGATTTCTGGAACTGAGATATTGAGACTTTTGCAGATATGCCAGTGGATTGATTACTCTACATACCTTGTTGTGCCTTTGGGTGTACAGTTGTTCTGACATGAGTTGTTTTTTTTTAAACATCCTGATAGGAGGTGGCTCGTATTTTCTGTTTCTACCTTTCAGAACCTGCACTTGTCCGATTGACTTAGTCCTGCCATTTTCTTAAAGCCAATTCTGTAGTGTCCTTGGTTTTGGGCATTTATAATGATTTGTTCTCCATCCCAATTAAGCCGACATATTCTTTGCCATTCCAAAGAACCTTCTTTGCTTACTCTCGATCTGTCCAACTCTTTTTTATACCTTCCTGCTCTTTTATCATTTTCCCATCCCAGTTGTTGGTGTATATCTGTTAATATTTTGTTTCATAGTGTGTGTGTGTGTGTGTGTGTGTGTGTGTGTGTGTGTGTGTGTGTGTGTGTGTGTGCATACGTACGTACATTCACACATGCACATGTTTATGCTTGTATGTGTTTTCTTGGGCAAGATGGGCTTGGGAGTTGAGGGCTAGCGGGTGGGAGGGTAGCAGTATTGAATATGGTCTGCTATAAATAATCGTTTTCCAAAATTAAATGGTTTTGTGCCTTTCAACACTAACATTTTGACACATTTCTAAACTACATATTAGTGATCACTTGCTCTCAGGTTTCATTTCTTCTTCCATTCTTGTACTCAATGCAGAAAATTTGAAAAAGAACAATTGCACCTCAAAGCAGTCGAACAAGCCATGGAATTTGACAGAGAATATGACTTCACTGGTTTGCAGCATTCCTCGCTGGCCACAGGAGTGTCAGGTTATCAATGAGCAGATTCATCATATCGGTGCGTCCTCCCACCATCCCACAACATGTGTAATATGTCTTTAGTTGTATTCCTGCCTTGTTTCAATGCTTTTACATCTCTATTATGTATACTAGCATGACTCGATGCACTCCGCGCGCCTCACCACACGTCGTTTCAGATGGGTAGGCATCTTTGACCATTTCGGTGTCTTTTGGGTCTTCATGGTGTTTTGGGTCTTCAGGGCCATTTGGGTCTTTGGTGTCTTCAGCGGCTTTTAGGTATTAAGGGTCTTCGGTGTCTTTTGGGTCTTTGGGGTCTTCAGGGGCTTTTAGGTCTTCAGGGTCTTTTGGTTCTTCTTGGTCTTTAAGGGTCTTTGGGTATTTTTGAGTCTTCGGGGTGTTTTGGGTCTTCGGGGTCTTTTGGATTTTTGGGTATTCAGGGTCTTTTTGAGCCTCAGGGCCTTGAAGGGTATTTTGGGTGTTTGGGGTCTTTGGGGGTCTTCAGGGTATTTTGGGTCTTCAGGGGTCTTGGTGGTCTGAAGGGTCTTGGGGGAATTAAAGGGTTGTCAAAGGTCTGAGGGGTCTCAGCAGTCTTAACGCAATTAAGAGGGTGGTAATTTTATTTGAAGAAGAAGAAGACGTTTTCGTCGCATATAAACACAGCGACAAACATAGCGACATAACGACATAATCATATACGTTTGTTCTATTATAATAAGATAGTTTAAAAGTCTAAGCTATATAACCAAGTCATGTCAAGGAGATTGTTTTTTTTTAATACAATTTTCATTCTGAGAATGATTTAAAATAATTTGGGACAATTATATTGGGACACTTTTGTTGAGTTTTCAGCCAAGCATGAAGGGCTGCTTTGCCTTCGGATGTTCTCCAGGACAGAATGTGTGGCAGGCACCCCCTGTTGGTCAGACCTTGCAGCAAGTACTGGTGTCACACGGGTTCATGTTCACAATTCCAGTCAAGAGGTGTTACTTGTATATAATCCCTCATGAGATGCTTGCTTGCTCGAGTCTTTTGAGGAATCTACTTTGTGCTGGTAACAGCCAGTGGTTCCCAAACAGATAACATTTATAGTATGACCATGCATTTTGGCCCTGTGGTTGAGGATGTAGAAGTTTTGTATGAGCTTGAGCTTAGGCCTTAGGGTGGGGTCAAAATGCATGAGTTTAGCTCTGTTATAATGTTTTCTCTCTTCACCTTTTTCAATAAGAAAGTAGCTCTCAACAGAGATGAAAGCCAGTCGGAACAATATGCAATTTTACATGTATTGTATGTTTGTCGATGTTGCACGCATTTTTAAGCAGATAAATAAATCAATTATATGAAGGCTGAAGCAGTGTGAGATCTTTATTTACAGTCAGTGATGTCACAAATCATAGGCACAGTGATCAATCTTACATATTGTTGCGGATCTCGGTTTACGGCGTTCCCCTTACCGAGGGGGGTTTAATCCCCCGTCTATTAAGCTGGCCACCCGAGTCCTAGAAGATATCGCGTTCCTTTGCGGGGTTGAGATTGACCAGGGTGATTGGTCAATGGGTTCCCAGATACCTTCGCCAACCTCGCCGCAAAGCAGGGCGCTACTTCTGCCCGAGCCATGGACAAGATGGAATTTTGCCGAGCGGTTTAGCAATCCGAAGCTCGAGCCGTTAGCAGAAAGACTAACCCGATTCTGAGCGGTTCCTATATCGTGCCACCGATATTCAATTGGGGACAGGACGCAAGCGATCGGATGAGAGGAACCAAAGTAAAGCAAGAACCAATATAATTTATTAATTATGTGCAAGAAGCCTGAAGAGGAAATGAAAGAAGGGAATATACAAGATGAAGAAGAAGCAGTGACACAGGGCAGCCTTAAACAGTCTTATATTATCACACGCCCAGGACAATACAAACACACTTACACGAATGGGGTGGTGGTGGTGGGAAGGAAGAGAAGGGTCCAAGCAGATGGTTCCAGGCTCCGGGTCTGCCGCGAAGAATGGCAGGCAGCTTCGCGTGTCGTTGGCACGTGACCGGACCTTATAAGTATGCGAGGGACTGGGATGCCGCGTACATAATCTTTGTGCCAACTCTCTCTCTCCCAGTGTTCGTCTTAGAGGGTACCCTCGCGCAGGTTGCTCCAACAACGTGACAATCACTCGAGCGCTCCCCTCGCAGTTCGTTCACAATCAGCATCCCCCGGTGCAGTCCGTTCACAATGACCTCTCCTCGCGCATCCCTCGTCAAAGGGCTTGGCGCTCGCGCTTATATGACCGTGCGTTGGAATCAAGCCGCCTTCATAGGGCTACGCCCATTAACGAGCTCACCTCAGCCCTGGTTGGTCAGCGAGGGCTCACTGGCTCCACCCTCGTCGGCTCGTGGGCGAGGCCACACCTCTTCCCATGGCTCCGCCCCTTCTTTCCTTGAGCCGACCGCATGTTCAATGGCGGCTTGAGCCAGGCAGCGAACGCTACTGGCAAGCCAAGGAACACAATTTGGAGGAAGTCTACGCTGCAATATGAATTGACAAGGGGGCCTACTCTTATTTAATTAATACAACGCAGATTCAACTATTGGGAACAGATCCTTACCTGAAACACATACTAATGAGATAACTAAAGGAGAAGCCTATGGTGTGCTACGTGTTGCTAGTGGCCTAACTAGGGTGCGACCTTTGACCTTTACACCAAAAATGGGAGTATTGACAGGGGATTATTTATAAGGGAATATTACAAATATTTACAAAGTGGAGGGATATAAAAACCACAACAATATTATTACTATCGGCTTTAGTTAAGTTCAGGTGCACTAGAGCACTAGGTTGTTTGCTGGCGACCCAGTAAACATGTAATTTATCAGCTTCAGTTAATTAAGTCTCTTGGAGAAAAATAGGCTTAGTACCAGACACATACCTATGAACAAAAAAATGCAAGTGAAAAATGGTGGTTATTCATAATTAGGTTTAAAAATAATAGTAGATACAGTTTGTATAATTAATCTACACTCTACAGTATATAATAAAGCAGGACTTTCTGTCTGTCTTTCCGTCCCCGAACTACTTCCTCAGTTTTGGGGCTAGCCCCGCCAAACTTTCGGTGGAACCTTTTGGGGACCCAGCAGGTTTTCTTAGGTGGGTGGGTGGTTTTTATAAAATTCTCAATGCAATTATGATTTTGAGTTTCCACCTGTATGAACCTGCTCTGTCTCTCCAAATGTAAACACTTTCACGGGTTCGGTATTAGCGTTTTCGCCATTTACCGCATGTGGAAACATTCACTGGTTCGGAAATATATTGTCGCGCAACTCCGGTTAACATCAGAGTCGCGGATGGCCTAAACGGTCTTATTCGAAGGCAACTACCCAAACACGGATTTGGCTATATGTCGCGCGGGAGGAAGAAGGAAAATGGAGGCTGCAGCAAAAGCTTACCTTCAGCGCACCGACGTAGCTCCGGTCCTGTAAGGGGATTAACTCAAGCGGGCACAGGTTTAACAGGGGATGCAAAATAATACAAAGGTTTATTAAAGGAAAAAGGCAAGGACAGGAAAAAGCACACGCCGGTAACAAATATCCTAATCGGGACGTCCCCACATGACAGATTTCAGAAACGGGACGAGGGGATATGAATTAATAAAAAGAACACGTTCGTCGTGTAATTGGGAAAGGTAATGTAGTGTGCAGTCTTATCTGTCTGTAGTCTTGCGTGTAACACGGCCCCACCCGGCCACCACCAGGCCCCGCTCCACGCTCCGATCGTTTGCATACGAGGTAGGCCCCGTTCCAAGCTCCGATCCTCTCGCCGCCCACGAGGTCCGTGCACCAGGCACCACGCGTCCAACGCAGGCCAGCGAGCTCCACACAAGGTCGACCCTCAACTCGAGCATGAACACAGAATGACGAAGAACGGCAAAGGGGGGAAGAGAGCACGAGTCCACTGCACGCCAAGTGCCGCTTCGAGCCAAGTTTTAGCCAACAAAGCAACTCTCACAATTCTCTCCCTGTCTGAACCCAACTGCTCGCCAACTCCTCTGCTTGCCAACTCACTCACTCCACGAAAGTCTCAAGACTCACTGCCAGAAGCAACTCTCCAAACCAACTACCGCGCAATTCCTCTGAACCAACTCTGTCTCAAGACTCTCTCGGCACAAGACCCACTGCCAGACTCAACTCCGTCTCAACCAACTGCCACGCAACTGCTCTCAACCAACTAACTGCCGTCCTGCCGCCCCTGGTATCACTCCGCGGCGGTCACGTCAGCCTTGGCGCGCCACCCAATCAGTGGCCTCCACCGAATCACAGGCCTGTGGTGTGGTCATAGCATGTGGCACTCGAGGTGGATAGGCCTGTCGGAGGTGTAAATGGCGGCGGCCATTATCGGCGGTGTCCTGGCATGGTTTCCTTTTGCCGGTTCTCTTTCACAGTCATGTCAGGGAAGGGCGTTATTTAATGTTGTACTAGGGACCTATCTATGGTGTCTACAGGGTATGCGTGCCAAAAGGGACAAAGGTTTGGCTAACCAGGTGAGGACACACACAGGGGCGCTACTCTTTAATCCCTAACTTTACTTAAAACACGAACCTCCTGGTAGGTTCACAAGTATACTCCTTACCCGACAAAACGCCTACACATGAAGAACTTATTACAGGTAGTTTTCCTTCCCGCGACACACGAAGCATGTTACCTACTCAGATCTATCTGCTCTACATATTGCTCTACCCCGCCAGACATAACACAGACCCCCCCCCCCCCACCCCCCCGTAGATCCTGCAAGGTTCACTGCAGGCGCTACCATTCCAGCCTTAACACTTACTGTCTCACACTTAATTAACCTATGAAATAAATCAGGAGGGCTGTGGGAAGTGAGTCGGACTACTTACCTCCACTTCCTTAGCATTCTAAACCCCTTAACAATCATGCATTAATGTATTTACATTTTCTTCTTTGTTCCTGCAGAGGGAGGAAACAAACAACACTCAAAAATCTACCTTAACCACAAACCTTAGCCTTATTCAAAAATTCAAAACTTCCAAAACTCTATAACATTTGTACATACCCCGGTCTACAGACCGCGTCCCCCAGTGGATGCCACAAGACACAACCTTACCTGCGGGGCCATCCCCAACGCGCCCCTAAATTTCCGCGGGCCCTGTCCAGATGTTACAGGTGAGTGACATAGCTCGGTGGATTTCGCCCACATTCATTCAACACAAACCCCTTATCCACGCATACTCAGTCCAACTCATTACACACAAAATCATTTCAAAGCACTTATTTCACCCCCCCTGCAGGACCATGGCATTGGTGTCATATACATGTGTGCATTCCTCAACTAGGCAGCAGGGAGGTACCGCACAAAAAGAGGTGGGGGCGCTTCAGGCTGTGGTGCCCGCAGTCCCAAAAACAAGTCAACCGACTTACAAGTTCATTGCCCCCCCCCCCCCCACCTCTTGGCCCATGGCAGCCCAACAGCCCCTTGCCGCCGTTACCTCGCCGTTGAGGGTCTCCACACACACCAGGCTCCATTGCCTCCTGCTTCCGCGCAACTCCACGGGTCGCCGGGGGTCTCCTTTACCCCAGGTCGCCCAACCAGACCGTCCACCGACGAGCTCCAATTTCCAGATACCACTGGCTGCCAGGGGTAATTGCTGCAGAGGGGGGCCGCAGGCATCGCTCCTCAGAGCTTGATCCGTACCTGCGGACACACACACACCTTCCCCACCCACAAGATCCCAAAACACACTTCCTCCCCCGCTGCCATTCAATTCTCCACACATTTTAGCACAATTCCATGAGAAAATGTTGCAAAAAGATGTTACAAAAGTTGCCATGGCCTGCCACATGTGAAATCCCCTATGCACATTTGCCATTACACATTTCCAAAAGCACAATAATCACCACTCATTGTCTCCAATAATCATCACTCATCGATTTCCTCCAACCTCACGACCACATCAAAACACATAACCACAACACTAACACAAACACCACCCACAAGACTCTGTGGCACACAATCCATCCCCCTCACCGGCCATGTCATCACTCTCACCCGCCCCCAACCCCAAATTACATGTCCCCAATTTAACATGCAAGTCCTGAAGCCTGGGACAGTAACTATCAAGGCCTTACCTCTACCTTGATGTACAGGTAACTTTGGTTGGTCAAGCCCAAAGTGCCTTCCACCCTTCAAAAATCCCAAAATTTCACATTGGACCAATCAAATTTTTCCATATTTCACTTCTCTCCCCACTCTATAGTCTACTTGCCAGCAATGTGAACCCGGAAATGTTGAGTACCCCAAAGTTTTAAGTTAGAAATGTACAGTATGGGTCCCCAGCACTTAGAAACTGCCGGATGCTAACTTGCATATGTTGGGCAATTAGCAAAATTAGCATTAATAGCATTAACCCTATCAAACATAGGCCTGGGACACTGAAATTTCTGTTTCGCTCTATTGCTCCACTTTTATTCACAGGTATTAGAGGTAACAAAGGCAAGTACCATACCAAACTAGAATAATATGACTGTCGTGAAAATCAAGCTCAGACACGACTTGACCTCTGGGTAGGTTTAATATCATTTAGATCTGAAGTACATCCTGTAAAAATACATTCATGCAACAGGCATTAAAATCAGAGTATTTCATGAGCAATGGTCGATTCAATATGGCAATGGTCCAATAGAGAGGACAGTCAGCGCAGCATTTAGGGGCGTACATACCATTCAAACTACAGGACTATGTCACAGTGAGTTCCGCTGGAGTGTCCGTACGCCCCGGTTGTCCCGGGTCTTATAGACGCCCCTTTTGAAGCGAGCACACCCTGGGTTCACCTTGGTATAATTTCACTACATTCTCCCCGCCGTTAGAACTCTGCCGCTCGGCAGGTTGCAAGCAAGCATCAGCAATAATCGAATGGGTCACGTCAATCCACGTCAGTCGGTCCACCCGTAGCGGTCGGGGTGGCGAACTTCCCTGCCAGTTCGTGTTCGGCATCTACCGGGCACGGCGTCCCCAAGCCCGGAGTCCCCCGCGTCGGAATAGCCGCCGGAGGTGGGAGTCGGAGGGGGCGCCCCAGCGCCTTCGGGCACGGGAGTGGGGAACGACGGAAGTAACGGTGGTAGTTCCATAGGGGAAGCTTCGGTAGAGTCCATAGACTCGTAGACGGGTTCGTCGATATCCCTGTCGTCGTCCCCACATGGGGCGAGATGGCGTACGGAGACAGTAGACTCGCGGCCATCCGCCGTTAACACGCGAGCATGCTCGGGATTAGCCTGGAGGACCTGCACCTTGTCAACAAGGGGGTCGTACTTGCTAGCGCGAACCGCTCGTTTGAGATAGGCGGGCCCCGGTTCAGCGAGCCAGCTGGGTAAAGATTGGATACTGCCGGAGCCTCTAGGGTGGTGGAACAGTCGTTCGTGAGGAGTCTGGTTGGTGGCGGTACATAGGAGAGCCCGGATCGAGTTTAGAGCGGCAGGTAGCGACCACGCCCATTTATCGAGGCCTTGGCCGAGGGTCCGGAGGCTCAGAATGACGGCCCTCCATATAATCCCATTAAAGCGTTCGATCTGCCCATTCGCTTGGGGCCGGTACGGGGTGGTGTAGCTCGAAGCGACATTATGCTGGAGCAAGTAGCCCCTCACCTCCTGGGACAGGAACACCGCACCCCGACCGATCGGTATGCACGTAGGCCGGATACCCGAACATAGAAATCAAATTCTGCAGGCACCGAATAACCGTGGCAGCCGACATATCCCCGCACGTATAAGCAAAGGGGAATCGTGAATACTCATCGATGATAGTGAGCAGATAGCGAGAGTTGCTCGACATTGGCAGCGGCCCTTTGAAGTCCATCGCCAAGCGCTCCCACGGTCTAGTAGCCCTAACGAGTGTCCCCATAGGAGGGTTATAAAAACGCGGTTTGAGTTCCGCACAGATCGCGCAATCACGGCAGATGCGGCGGATGTCCTCAATCGAGTATGGCAGATTGCCCTCGCGCACAAAATGCGCGAAGCGCGTTACCCCGGGATGACACATAGTGCCGTGCAAAGTGCGCAGCCCCTCCAAAGTTACAACCCCCGCACAAGTGGCCGGCCTCGATAAGGCGTCAGCGACCAGGTTATCCTTCCCCGGGCGGTATTTGATGGTGTAGCAGAAGTCGGCGAGTTCGATACGCCAACGGGTGATTTTCTCATTCTTAATGCGCTGAGCATGTAAGGTGTCGTACATAAACGCAACGCTCTGTTGGTCCGTGACGATTTGGAAACACCGCCCAAGCAGATACGGCCGCCATCGCCGAATTGATTCGACGATCGCGTACGCTTCCTTTTCGACAGACGAATGCCTCCGCTCGGCGGAGGTGAGAGTCCGTGAGAAGAAAGCCACAGGGCGGCCCCCTTGGGAGAGAGTCGCCGCTATCGCATGATCTGAGGCATCACTCTCCAAAACGAAAGAGGCACTCTCGTCAATCGTCGCGAAAGCGGCGCCAGCGATGTCAACTTTAAGGCCCTCGAAGGCCGCCAGGGCGGCCGGGCCCATGGGGAAAGTGTCGCAGGCCACGAGGGGGCGGAGCTTCACGGAGAAATTTTGCACCCACTTTGAATAGTGGGCGAACAGCCCTAGAGCGCGTTTCAGCGAAGCCCGATCGCTAGGCGGAGCCATATCGAGCAAAGGGCGCAGACGCTCCTTATCCGGAGAGATGGAGCCATGGGTCACGGTGTACCCCAAAAGGTCTACCGTGCATAGAGAGTATCGACACTTAGCCGCATTCATGGTTAGGCGATATTTCCGCGCGACCTCGAGGAAGCGTTTCAGATTAGCGTCGTGATGCTCCTGGTCATACCCACAAACCGTAAGATTGTCCAGATAGACAAAGACATCGGTCAAATTCTCCTTCGCAACGAGGTCATCCATAGCCCTCTGAAAACAAGTGACTCCGTTAGTTACCCCAAAGGGAAGTCGCGTGAACTGGTACAACCGCTGACCTGATTCAAAGGCTGTAAAGACGCGATCAGCCCTAGAGATGGGGACTTGATGATACGCACTGCGCAGATTGAGAGTGCTATAAACGGAATACAGGGCCACCTGACGTACCAGGGCGTCCATCCCCGGTAAGGGGTAGGCATCCAGCTGTGTAAAACGATTAATCGTCTGCGAATAGTCGATTACCATGCGCCGGCGGTGGGCCTCACTCCGCACCACTAAGACTTGGGCCCGCCACGGTGACCTACTGTGTTCTATAATACCGTCCTTTAAGAGCAGGGCCGTTTCTTCCGCAATGAATTGCGCGTCCGCGCGAGAGTAGCGCCGCGATTTGACGGCTACAGGGGTACAATCAGTGGTCAGGTTGGGGAACAGTGAGGGAGGCTCCATGTCCATTTGAGCGAGGGCGCACACAGCGAGCGTGTCCGGCCCACCGAAGTCTATTTCCAAACGTCCATGCCGCTTAAGGAAATCAAGTCCGAACAGAACGTCAGCGCATAAAGCAGGTAATACCATGAGATACACGTCCGGGAACGTGTGTCCCTTTATCACAAGTTTCAATCGACACGCCCCTTTTGTGCTCAACCGAAGTCCCTGAGAGGCCATGAAGATCCGGCGGGTTGTCCCAAGAACCGGCCACCCATGTTGATGCACGAGTCGCTGATCGATAAAACTATCCGTGGACCCCGTGTCAATCAAAGCTTGCGCAAAAACGCCCGCGACCATGAGCGGAATGATGGCCTGCGCAAGGCCGGCAGACCCGGCAGGTATTGTACCGGCCGGGCGAGACGATCGCGCCTCGCAGGTGGATCCCACGCCGGCTGCAATCCTTCGGGCAGCGTCGGCAGGTTGGGCCTCAGCAGGAGCATTGAAGTCAGTTGGCTCATCAGCAGATTCATTTGCTAGAGTGGGTGTGTGTAGGTCGTAAGAGCCGCCGCCAGATGGCGCTCGAGTCACGTGAGAAAGATCTCTGCCGTCTGCAGATTCATATGCCAAAGTGAGTGCATGTAATTCGTAAGAGCCGCCGTCAGATGGCGCTCGAGTCACGTGAGAAGGATCTCTGCCGTCTGCAGATTCATATGCCAAAGTGGGTGCATGTAATTCATGCTGCGTTTGCCGCACATCGAGAGGAGTTTCCACAGCAGGAGCATGTCGCTTGTTTGAAGTAGGCGTTCGAACGCCAATCAAGGTCGGTCGCACTGCGGCCGGTCGCATTCGCGCCATTTGTTTCGGCGGCCCGGTGTATCTCACCAAGGTCGGGCGTGCAGCCAGAGGCCCGCGAGAAGGAGAGCGGCTCATCAAAGCCGAGTGAGGCGCCCCCTCCGGCGCTCGATCCGTTGGCTCCGCGATGAGCCCATTCAAGGTCGCGCGGGGACGCGTGCCCCGAGCGGCCTTCCTGCAGACCTTTGCAAAATGGCCCTTGGTGGAGCACAGGTGGCATGTCGCCTCCCGAGCCGGGCATTCAGAGCGAGGGTGCTGCCGATTCCCGCAAAAATAACATTTTGCATACCGGTCAGGCCGTGGCCGGGCAGCGGCGGCAGCAGTGAGGCCGGAAGCGGAGTTCGCTTCAGGAGCACCCGGAGTCTCGGCCGTGGTGGTCGGGTCTTCCTCCGTATCCTCGGCGGTAGCCCTCTCCGGTCGCGCAAGTTGAGTTGAGAGGCCCCCGCCACGACTCGTGGGTGATCGTATGTGTTGGATTGTTCTCGGGCATCTGTATATACGCGCGCCAGCCGTAGTGCTTCCGTAAATGTCAGATCCGCGACCTCCAGGAGTCGGAGCCGCAAGACCCCAGAACTAATTCCGGAGATGAATGAATCTCGGAGCAAGTCGTCCTGCACTTGCTCGTGGGTCCGTACGTCCTGCACGCAGTCCGCCAACAGGTAGCGCAACTCCTGCGCGTAGCGATCGATCGATTCAGATGGTTGTTGTCGCCGCTGGGAGAGTTGATGCCGGCCGTGCACAGCGCTCCGTGTTTTTACGTATAAGCGCTTCAGCTCGGCTAGTGCCGTAGCGTACGTCTCAAATGGAGCTATGTTCCGGAACACGGTGTGATAGACCTTCGACTGTAACACGGACAGCTTCATCGCAGCGGTGAGCTCTGTTTCGTGAGCAGCAAAATAATTCTCCAGCGTTTTGAGCCAGTGAGTGAACTCCGATGCTGATCCCTCAGCTTGAGAGTCGGCTCCGAGAATTGGTACCACGATCATCTTGTGGTCAGCCATTCCGGCGATCTAAATGATATTAAATGTCGTGAAAATCAAGCTCAGACACGACTTGACCTCTGGGTAGGTTTAATATCATTTAGATCTGAAGTACATCCTGTAAAAATACATTCATGCAACAGGCATTAAAATCAGAGTATTTCATGAGCAATGGTCGATTCAATATGGCAATGGTCCAATAGAGAGGACAGTCAGCGCAGCATTTAGGGGCGTACATACCATTCAAACTACAGGACTATGTCACAGTGAGTTCCGCTGGAGTGTCCGTGCGCCCCGGTTGTCCCGGGTCTTATAGACGCCCATTTTGAAGCGAGCACACCCTGGGTTCACCTTGGTATAATTTCACTACAATGACTATGGGTAAATAATATCCTCAAAATTAAAACACAAGTATACCCAAATTATCAGAGCTGAAAAATATGTGCACTAGTTACACAACATAAAACTTCCATCAAGAAAGAGCGTCTTGCACTTCTACTACTCTGCACTGTTATAAAGCATATCCTCATCATAAAACTCATCCTCATCGTCTTCATCTTCTTCTCCTGACCCTACATTCTTGTCATATTGCTCTTCTTGCTGTGAGTGTGTGAGTGTGTTGCAACATGTACTATCAGAGCCTTTGCAGAAACAGTAGCTGGTACAGGCCAGGCCTGCAGCTACGCAGCTGCACTTTGCTGTTAAACAGGGCTTTAACCCAGCTTTGCAGCTACAGCTGATCATTTCCAACACGGCAGGAGGAGCAACGGGGCTTGCATCCAGGATGGGCATGATGACTTCCTCTCCCTTCTCGCCTTCCTTCTTATTCCATCCAAACTCTGTTATGTCCACAGCTGGTGGGTCAGGGCAGTCTGCTGCTTTCCAAAGCATCACCTGTAGATGGGCACGCCGTCCATGGAGGAGAGCGTTGCGCTCTGTAGGAGGCAGTGTCTTCATTGCTGGGGGGGTTTGCGCTTTCGGTAGATGTCATATCTGGCGACGTTCAGAGATGCCGACTCCCTCTCGTTGTACAGAGCCAGGAAGAAACCACTCACTGCCTCTGTAATCTGTAAATCAGTAGCTCCCTCCTCTCCGATGAAGTGAAGCAGGTCACCAGGTACTACTCTCATGGCCTTGAGTGCGGACACCTTCCCTTTCCCCGCGGGATAGGAGGTGGTGTCACATCCGGAGAGAGCATGCATAGCCAGGATGGAGCGACACTGCTCACCGAGATTCTCTACTGTCGAATTGATGTTGAGAATAGTGCCATCCCATCTCTCCATCTGCAGGTTACATGTGATACCCACCTTCCAGCACCAATAGACCATGAGTACGAAAACATCAGTGTCGTCGCTGAGAATGCGGACAGTTTCAGCTCCGCGACTGGCTGCATCCAACATGTATGAGATGAGGGAGATGTCAGCCTCGTCATGAGTGACAATACTGTCTGCTTTGCTGACCATCTTGATGTGATCTCCTATGCTGTGTGTGCACAGGAGCTCACCCAGTCTCCGTTTGTTTGTCTTGTTCTTCATCACTTTGTCGCGGCTAGGTAGAGGGGTTGTCAGTGAGAGTCGGTACTCTGTTGAGCTCTCCCCAGCTCTTCTCTGCCTCTCGTGGTCTTTGGCAGAGACTTGCTCATACCGGTCAAAGATGACAAATGTTTTGGTGATGTAGCGAATAAGCCGGCGCCCCATGCTGGCTGCGAGGTCAGCCACAGTGCCTGACGATGGCCACACCACGTGGTAGATGAGCTGCGATGCATCAATGAGTACAACATGTGGTGGGTGGGGATTGGGGGCAAGGATTCCAAGATGCTGGACGATCACAGACTTGTTACCCTTCCTGAGGCATCCATACTCATCGATGATGGATGCAGGGACCGGGCCGAGCTCGTAGTCAGAGGGCAGAGAGCTCCATTCTTCTCTTGCTCCCCACCACCAGCAGCCGAGCAAACAACGCCTCAAGGTCACATATGATCTTCGCATTGACCTTCACTCTTTTTTTGGTGAATGTCATTGTCACCACCTTATTTGAGATGGGTGCATGAAATCTCTCAGGAAGTGATGAAGAGAACAGTGTGCTCATGTCCTGTCCGATCTTCAATGCATCTTGCACATTCACCTTTTCATCTGCCACCTGGCCATTTATGATATGGTGGAGGGTCGCGGTCTCTATGGTGAGTGGATGGGAGTTTTCCTGTAGCATTCAAACGGAGCAATAGAGCGAAACAGAAATTTCAGTGTCCCAGGCCTATGTTTGATAGGGTTAATGCTATTAATGCTAATTTTGCTAATTGCCCAACATATGCAAGTTAGCATCCGGCAGTTTCTAAGTGCTGGGGACCCATACTGTACATTTCTAACTTAAAGAGTTGGGGTACTCAACATTTCCGGGTTCGCAAGAGGGCTCTATAGGCTTGGCAAGTAGACTAATACTGGCAGGCATGTGGGTCCGCATCCAACGGTGATCATCACTACACAACTACCTGTGGCCACGACAGCTCTGCACCTCTACTGTGCAAGGGTCATCGGGACAAGGTGAGCAGTCAAAACGCCAACATGGCCCGTGAGTGTCCATAAGGGTGCGACCCACCATCCATCCTTCAGCCCCCCTACGAGGAACACGGTTGCACCAGCCCCAGCTGGCCAATGTGGTGAGCACCTGCTGCCAAAAACACACTACCGCACACACTACCGCACGCACAACCTCGGCCCTGGGGGGCACGGTCGCAGTGAGTGGCATCCCTACAGCCACGTCCCCTGCACCTCCACATCATCCCCCAGTCCGACTACAGAACCGCAGCCCCCCCAGTGCTCACCCACACTTGACCACACCAAGGTCCAGTCGACAGCCATGCTCCACCAGGAGACCCACCCAGAAGACATGGTCTACACACCTCGGACACCCATAGCACCACGTTGACCCTCAACTACACAACTACATCCCCATGACTCCGTGTCCCAAATATCAGCACAGTGGCCCCCGCAACCAGTTGAAGCTGTGTCCGGCTACCCTATCAATTTTATCACAGCCTCCAACACTTTGGTCTAACACACCTGGATCAATAATGGTGTCACGATACAGTGTCCACCATTTCTCTTCACAAAATTCACCCTTAAATTTACATCTAACCCACAGATTACTCATGCCAAACATTTTTCACATTTTCGTAAACTCACTAAAGAAAGATGCTTTACCATACACATGCCAGCCGAGCATAGCCCATATGCTCGGCTCGTTACACATTCCCGATTCACATCCCCATGGCTCTCTTCCCAACCTGAGAGTCCATAAATCATAACGGAGCATCTGTGGAAGGTCATTCTCACCATCATGTTCTACAGATGCCCCAATGGTTGTCCGGCAGGCTATCTCCATCCCTGTCCATGCGGATCGACCCGCGTCCATGGCCCAGCACAGTATGTCGGGTCACCACATGCTGGCTGTCCCAGAGTCTCAGGGAGAGGGTGTCAGGCCGCATGCCCGGGTGGTCACTACATCAGGCCCAAGCTGGCCGTCCGCAGTGCCACCACCAAAGCGTGATCCACAATACCTCCCCCTTGAGGTCCTCAATATTTGCCATCCTAGGCTTGAGAAACCACCTCGGACCCCCCTGGAGGTCTTAACCCCCACCAGGGTCCGGTGACCCTGCCGGCCCGAGCCACACGCCCGGACGGCGCCCCGACGGACAAGGGACGCCACACTCCACCAGACCCCCCGTGGGGCCCAGGTCGTACCATGCCACCCATAGCTGGACCCCACGTCCAAATCTCGCCAGCACAGCCCCCCAGCTGGCTGGCATGACAAAATTTTGAAAGGGGCAACTTTTTCCCGAGGCCGATCCCAATGACCTCGCCATGTCCAAACCCTGCAGCCTGGGGACCAACTCCCTCCATGGCTGTGCCAAATCCATTTCCCATTTCCATGTAATTTTAAATTTCCTTTTAAAAATTTTCATCTCCTGTCCCAAACCGCAGCTGCAGGTAACAACTCCCTCGGGTTGTTCTGCCCCTCCCTGCAGCTGGTCCACATTCCCTATGGGGACCAAATTGTCCGAGGCTCTATCTCCCGATCCTCCAAGATCCAAATCCAGCCCAGAGCCAACACACTCCCCCAACTGGTTGTCCAATTTCGGAGCCTCCGTTGCCCAATCAGAATGCATGGTGAGGGTCCCCTTGGTGACCTCAACCACCTCCTCGGACCAACTCACCTCATCACCCAGGCTCCTTTGGGCCCGGTCAACCTCTACCTTCATGGGACTGTCCCAGTGTCCCAGGTCCCCAACAGCTGAATCACATCATCCCCCATCAATTCCCGGCTCCGACAGGTCTTCCCCAATATCCCCAATAAATACCCGATCCGGCTCCATTACACGGACTCCCAATAATGTTACCCCCTCTTGCTCTGCACCACTGCCCTGGTGCTGCACCATTCCGAATTCATCCCCCGGTTGGGGTGTTGTGGCATCCACCCGGTCCCGATACACAACCAGGCCAGCAGGTGGAAAACATTCCCCATTACCATTTAATTCTCCCTTCACCTCTTGGCACTCCACGCTCACCTGTGAGCACTCCCCGTTTACCTGTTCACATGCCGTTCCTGGCGCAATCCCCAATTTGCCTTCCCCCCTTTCTGATTCAAATTCTGCCACCTTTGGCTTCTCCTGTGCCCCAAGTAAATCATTCTTTTGTTCTTTCTTCAACTCACTCGTCCATTCATCAATTATATTTCCCATTCGCTCATAATGGGCATCCATTTTGTTTTTCATTTCTCCCATCTCATTTTTCAATCCCCCAATTTGATTTCCCAATCGCTCACTCATTTGCTGATTCTGAGCCCTCATCTCCCTAACGCCTAAGCAATCGATCCAACATCTGGTCGTTTATCGGGGCCGTCCCGACGGCAGGGGAAGTTCCGACACGACCCTCTACCCCCTCTACTTCCGACTCACTCCCAAGAATTCCTGCATCTTCCATCCCTTCTTCTATACCGCTCACCTCCTGCTCCATAAAGGAGGTCGCTTTCCCGCGTGGCTTTTCCAACCTGGATGAAATTAAATTTAATGACGCGCAGTCATCGTCTTCTCGCCCAATCGAATATGCAAATTTTATCGCCTCCGACTACAAAAAAATTTGTTTCCAAATTCTCCACTCCTTGACACCAATTTGATTCGGGGTTCAATCCCACTACCTGACAACAGTTGTCTGTTGTCAAAAAGTTTGTATCCCACTCCTGACTACCAGTTGTCGCGCAACTCCGGTTAACACCAGAGTCACGGATGGCCAAAACGGTCTTATTCAGAGGCAACTACCCAAACACGGATTCCCAAACATTGAGGTGTTCTGAAACTTTTGACCGGTAGTGTATGTTGTGTTGGCCTGTCTGTGATTGATGTACCTTGTTGTTCTTGCCATCCCGGCTGTTCGTCTTCCTCCTCCCTTCAAGTAGATGTTGGGTTGAATTGGGTTTGTGGTGTGGGTCGGGTTAGTGTAATGGGAGAATTGAGCGTAAGTGCGCTTGTGAATTTTGATATTGGGTTGGGTTTGGGGTGTAGATGTGGCACAGGCATGATGAGTCAATTTACCTTGAGTTGAACATAAAATTAAGTTCCTGTACATGTAAAATTAGAATGGCACTCGGTAGAGCACATACTCTACATAGCAGGATGTCTCAAAAAGTTATGGACGAGTTCTGACATGGACGAGTTATTACAAAACTCGGCGCATAAATTGGTTAGGTGGCAAGAACAAGCTGATTCGATTTTGGCTCAGGTCTGGATACAGATATGACCTTTCAGTGGGATACAAAACGTAAACTGTTTACCTGGTGGAGGTATGCTCTCGACTGAGTGCCGTTCTAATTGTGTGATGCAATTACTGTATTTCGGTGGCATAATACATTATGTGTTAAGGTATCTACAGTCGTGGCCAAAAATATTGGCATCCTTGCCCTTTTTTCAAATAAAGCACCATTTCTTCCAGAAAATTGTTGAAATAAAAAAATCTCTTGGTATCCACATACACTACATGACCAATGGTATGCGGACACCCCTTCTAATTAGTGGATTCGGCTATTTCAGCCACACCCATTTCTGAAAGGTATATATAATCAAGCACACAGCCGTGCAATCTCCATAGACAAATATTGGCAGAAGAATGGGTCGTACTGAAGAGCTCAGTGACTTTCAATGTGGCACCGTCATAGGATGCCACCTTTCCAACAAGTCAGTTCGTCAAATTTCTGCCCTGTTAGAGCTGCCCCGGTCACCTGTAAGTGCTGTTATTGGGAAGTGGAAACGTCGAGGAGCAACAACAGCTCAGCCACGAAGTGGTAGGTCACACAAGCTCACAGAACGGGACCGCCGAGTGCTGAAGCACGTAGCGCATAAAAATCGTCTGTCCTCGGTTGCAACACTCACTGCCAAGTTCCAAACTGCTTCTGGAAGCAACGTCAGCACAACAACTGTTTGTCGGGAGCTTCATGAAATGGGGTTCCATGGCTGAGCAGCCGCACACAAACCTAAGATCATGCACAATGCTAAGCGTCGGCTGGAGTGGTGCAAAGCTCGTTACCATTGGACTATGGAGCAGTGGAAACACGTTCTCTGGAGTGATGAATCACGCTTCACCATCTGGCAGTCCGACGGACTAATCCAGGTTTGGCGGATGCCAGGAGAACGCTACCTGCCAGAATGCATAGAGGCCAACTGTAAAGTTTGGTGGAGGAGGCACAATTTGGACTAGGCCCCTTAGTTCTAGTGAAGGGAAATCTTAACACTACAGCATACAATGACATTATACACGATTGTGTGCTTCCAACTTTGTGGCAACAGTTTGGGGGAGGCCCTTTCCTGTTTCAGCATGACAATGCCCCCATGCACAAAGCGAGGTCCATACAGAAATGGTTTGTCGAGATCAGTGTGAAAGAACTTGACTGGCCTGCACAGAGCCCTGACCTCAACCCCATCGAACACTTTTGGGATGAATTGGAAAGCTGAATGCGAGCCAGGCCTAATTGCCCAACATCAGTGGCCGACCTCACTAATGCTCTTGTGACTGAATGGAAGCAAATCCCCGCAGCAATGTTCCAACATCTAGTGGAAAGCCTTCCCAGAAGAGTAGAGGTTGTTATAGCAGTACAGGGGGGACCAACTCCATATTAATGCCCATGATTTTGGAATGAGATGTGTGATGTTCGGGTGTCCACCTACTTTTGATCATGTAGTGAATGTATTTCTTTGGTTTGCAGTGGAACAAAACCAAAAAAGCTGAAAATATTACTAAATCTTAGCTTATTCCGCACAGAAATCCTTCAATGACCTGGACAATGTTATTGGCACCTTTTAGAAGATGTTAGAAATAATTACATTTCAAGCAGGTGATTATCCTTTACTTTGGAATTTAACTCACCTGTGGTGAGATGCAGGTGTCTGCAATATAAAAATCATTCATTCAACAAGTTTTAATAGAGAAAAGGAGTCATTCTGCTGTTTTGTGTCACTGTGTGTACCGCAATGAGCATGGAGAAAAGAAAGAAAACCACAGAATTCGCTGAGGAGGTCAGACACAAGATTGTAGCCAAGCATGGACAATCTCTAGGCTACAAGTCCATCTCCAGAGACCTTGATGTTCCTGTGTCCACCGTACGCAATGTTATCAGGAAGTTTAATGTCCATGGCACTGTAGCCAACCTTCCTGGACATGGCCGCAAGAGAAAACTTGATTGAAGATTGCAGCAAAGGATTGTTGAAATGGTGGAGAAAGCACCTCATTCAACTGCCAAACCGATTCAAGCTGACCTTCAGACACAAGGTACGACAGTTTCAACTCGTGCCATCCGTCACCAACTCAATTCAACGGGGTTCTATGGTAGGAGACCCTGGAGGACCCCACTGCTGAGAAAGCCCGACTGGAGTTTGCCAAAACACTCCTGAACAAGCCAAAATCCTTCTGGGAGAATGTCCTGTGGGCAGATGAGACCAAATTAGAGCTTTGTGGTGAAGCACATCATCTCTATGTTTACAGAAAACAAAATGAAACCTTCAAAGAAAAGAACACCTTCCCTACAGTCAAACATGGAGGAGGTTCAGTAATGTTTGGGGTTGCTGTGCTGCCTCTGCCACTGGGTGCCTTGAATGTTTGCATGGTATCATGAAATCAGGAGATTACGAAGGCATTTTGGAGCGCAATGTTCAACCCATTGACAGAAAGCTGGGTCTCCATCGAAGGTCATGGGTGTTGCAGCAGGACAATGACCCCATACACACTTCAAAAGGTACCCAGGAATGGTTCAAGACAAAACGCTGGACTGTTCTAAAGTGGCCAGCAATGAGTCCAGCTCTAAATCCCATTGAACACCTGTGGGGAGATCTGAAAACAGCAGTTGGGAGAAGGCACCCTTCAAATCTGGGAGAACGGAGCAGTTTGCACAAGAAGAGTGGATCAAACTGCCAGTAGAGAGGTGTTGGAAGCCCATTCATGGCTACAGGAAGCGCTTGACTGCAGTTATTTTGTCCAAAGGCTGTGCTACCAAATATTACGTTTCGGGTGTCAATAATTTTGTCAATGCCATTTCTTTTTATTTTCTGATTTAAAAGGATATATTAAGTTCTGAATCAAAAACAAAGGTTCTGTAATATTAACAGTGAAATAAAGAATTGTGGAGACCAAATACTTTTGTCAATTTCAACTTATTTTTCAAGAAAATTGTGAGTTATTTGAAAAAGGTGCAAGGGTGCCTATATTTTTGGCCACGACTGTATAAGTAAATACAAATATGTATGCCTTTTCCATTTGTAAAAAAAAGAAAAAGAAAAAGGATAAAAAAGGTCATTTTGTTTTTCATTCCATCTTTGCCCTCAAAACAGAATCTGTAGATAGATGTCCACAGAAGACAGTGACTACACTGTATTTGAGTATTTTCTGGTACGTATAAAGCTATGTATTTGCAGATTGCTGTGTTCTATTGCAGAGTGGCACCCTCCACAACCTGAGCCGCTGTACGTGAACACTAAAAAAGAGGCAACTCCTCAATGTCTGGGGGAACAAGGTGGCACTGTGGTGTATAAAGCTGATCAAAGTAATGTTTTCATTTTCATCTTTTTTATTTTAAGATATTGAAGTTTTGGCTTATTAAGTGAAACTGATCTGTGATAGTTGAATTTTCACGTGATGATTCTTCAACACTGGGTCCAAATGAACAAGCCTCCAACACCTCTTGTTCCCATTCACACTTGCAGCATCAAAGGAACCATACTTCAAAGGTTTGCGCACTGGTTGCAGCAAGGGCTCACTATGCCAAGCTGCAGTAGAACTGCATGGAGACGATGAGACGTTGCTCTTTGAAGCACGTTTTGAAAGCGGGAACCTCGAGAAGGCAGTGAAAGTGTAAGCAGGAAGCTCCCTCCCCCCCCCTCCCTACCCACCAAAAAGGTTGTGGCTATAAAGTGGGTGGAAGGAAGGAGTTGGTGGAGAGAAGAGGTTGAGGCAGTGTCGTTGGGAGGTGGGGTAGATGAGGAATCCCGCATTCATGCTCGTGAATAATTGTCCCCCGTCGCCCCGCGGAGCGAAAGGGGGACTATGGTTTTCCCCTCCGTCCGTGTGTGCGTCCGTCCGTGCGTCCATCGGTGCGTGCGTCCGTTCGTTCGTCCGTGCGTGCCTGCGTGCGTACCTGCGTGCGTGCGTGCGTGCATAAGCGAAGGACCGAATTATAATTTGGTGTGTGGGTGCAACCCACGTCAAAATCCAAGATGGTCGCCGCCATATATATGTCTGAACCTTGTGAGCGAAATATCTTGAAAAATAAACGAACTACTAACTTCTAATCTGGTGTGTGGGTGTATCTACGCATAACGAAGAACGCTATTGAAAATTGGGTCGCCACGTCAAAATCCAAGATGGCCGCCACCATATATATGTCTGACCTTGTGAGCGAAATATCTTGAAAAATAAACAAACTACTAACTTATAATCTGGTGTGTGGGTGTATCTACGCATAAGGGAGAACGCTATTGAAAATTGGGTCTCCACGTCAAAATTCGAGATGGCCGCCTTGCGTCTTCCACTTTGTCAACTCACATCACTTCACCAACGGGGAGCCCAGGCGTAATGCTTGTTGTACTTGGGAATCAAACCATGACATGTGACTTTACTGCGTTGGATTTGGACTTGGCATTGTCACAAATGAAAGGTTATTTGATTGATTGATGTCCAACAAACAGTCGGATGTAATTCAAACTTAAGTTTATTTAAAAGAAAAAACACAAGTGACACTGAAACCCCTCACCCTCCCTCACCATCCACCCCCACCCCACGCCCTCCCCTCCCCCCCCCACCCCACCCCTCCCCTCCCCCCCCCCACCCCTCCCCCCCACCCCATCTCCCCCCTCCCCCCCACCCCACCCCATCTCCCCCTGTAACGAACTCAAGCAGACTCCATCGTGCCGGAAGCGGAAAGCGCGTTTATTGACGCGGTGATGATTCACTCGTGTCTGACGAATAAGCGCGTCCGATAAACCACAACAACAATGCAAATACAAGTCAGAATAATACGTTACATCCTCCTTTCTTTCAAGGAAGCCACTTTAAAGGAAACCAGCAAAGCAAATAACTCTATAAAGTAAAACTTACACTGAATTAATTAACAAACAGCATCACATTCAGATCACGTGAATCAATTGATTTAAATTTAAAGATCCAGACGTCTGGGAGGGTTAACCGCTCTGCCGCTCCTTGTGATGAACTTGGTATTTCTGGGAGATGCAGTGGCTCGAGGCGATGACACTGTTGGGAGACTTTGGGATTCAGATGCTTGCTCACTTGGACTTGGGGACTTGCAGCAGTTCCCCACTGGGGTGTCCTGTTGAGTGGTGGGATCAGGGAAGTCCCTCATGTCCTGGGAAGAGTAAAAGCGAGAGAGTGGCTGACTTCCCACCGGGCCAACATTGGCTGAATGAGGCACTCTGCGGAGATGGAGCCTGTTACGCCGGTACACATTGTTTGGGGTCCTCAGCAAATATGACCGGGGGCTGTTGTGGCGCGCCTCAACTACAGCCGGAATCCAATGCCTGGCCTCCGGGTTTGGCAACATCCTAACACTGTCTCCCGGCTGGAGCGGTGGCAAATCTGACATAGATGGCTTGTCATGATAGTATTTTTGTTTCTCCTTCTGTGTGTCAAGGCGTGATCTCACAAGGTGATGGTCATACCGCGCAGGCATGAGAAGAGTGCGGTTGCAAGGCAGTGTGTTTCTGGGGCGTCTTCCCATTAGGAGCTGAGCCGGGGACAAGTTTATTCCTTCAAGTGGAGTGGTGCGGTAGTCTAGCAGGGCTAAGTACTTATCTGCTGACTTCTTCCAGAGCCTTTTCACTGTCTGGATCGCTCTTTCTGCCGCTCCATTGGCACGTTGGTGCTTGGGGGACACAATGTCATGAGTTATGCCATATTCTTTGCAAAACTGAGAAAATTCCTCTGACGTGTACTGACTTCCGGAATCGCTTCGCAGCTTCTCTGGAATACCATGTCGACAAAACTGCTGCTTGAGAGCTTCGATTACAGAGCGAGCTGTAATGTCCTTGAGGCAATCCACCTCCACAAACTTGGAGTAATAATCGACCGTGAGCAAATACTGCTTTGATTCGAAGTCAAAAACGTCGCTTCCAACTTCGATGAATGGAAGATCAGGCGTGTAAGTCGGCAAGAGAGGCTCCCGTTGCTGAGCGCTTTGATACTCTGCACACTTGCAACAATTCCGTACAGTTTCTTCGATGTCAGAGTTCATTGAGGGCCAATACATGACCTCGCGAGCACGCTGCTTACACTTGTTCACTCCGAGGTGCGATTCATGAATCAAGCTCAGCATTCTGGGTCTGAGGCTTGGCGGGATGACAAGGCGCATGCCTTTGTAGACAACACTGTCTGAGACTGCCAATTGCGTTCTGGAGTCAAAGTACGGACGGACCTGTGCTGGGACTTCCTTTCGGGAGTCAGGCCATCCACTTGCAATGACACCGCAGAGAAGGCTCATTTGACTCAGAGTAGCTTCCTGGATTTCGAGGTATTTCCCACTCGTGATCGCAAGGAACTGGAACATGTTCACAGGCTCAAGGTCTTTCCCAGCTTCTGAGTCGGTGTCCGGTAGAGGTGCACGGGACAATGTGTCGGGGAGCACCATCTCAGAACCACGGCAGTAGTTAACCTCCAAGTCATACCGTTGAAGCTTGAGCAACATACGCTGTAAACGCATGGGAGAAGATAGGAGAGGCTTCTTGAAGATTTCCTCAAGGGGTTTATGGTCATTATATACCACTACTGATTTTCCAAAGATATAGTAGTGAAATGCTTCTGTTGCATGGACGATTGAGAGCATTTCCTTCTCAATCATAGCGTAGCGACACTCAGTATCGGTCATACTGCGTGATGTGAACGCTATAGGGTTGCCATTCTGGAGCAAACAGGCTCCTACAGCGTTTTGGCTGGCATCGGCTTGTATTTCAACTGGCTGACTTACATCGTAGTACTGAAGGACCGGGGCCGAAATACATGCTTGCTTCAGCTTCTTGAAGGACAGCTCCTGAGCTGACTGCCAGGAGAACTCCACGTCCGCCTTGCAGAGATCACGGAGAGGCTTGCTTGTGTCACTTAGGTTGGGGATAAACTTCCCTAAATACTGAACGAATCCAAGGGAACGCTTGACGCCTTGTTTGTCTGTTGGACGTGGCATTTTCTCAACTGCCTTCGTCTTGAATGGATCTGGTAGCACTCCTTCTGCAGTAAGCAGGTGGCCTACATAAGGGACTGAGGTTCGCCGGATGAGGCATTTTCGGAAGTTTAGTTGCAGGTTATAACTTGTAGCTCGTTGCATAACTCGCTTCAGTACACAGTCGTGGTGGGTGATGTCACGACCAGCAACTAAAATGTCATCCATTACCGCTGTTGCCCATTCTATCCCTTCTAGCATCTGGTCCATGATTCACTGGAATATCTCCGGCGAGCACCTCAATCCATAAGGGAGACGCAGCCAGCGGTATCTCCCTACAGGTGTATTGAACGTGGTCAAGAATGAAGAAGGCTCGTCAAGGCGAATTTGCATGAACCCACTGCGGGCGTCAAGCACAGAAAATACTTTGGCTCCAGGGATTTGAGCTAAAACTTCCTGAACAGTTCTCGTTGGGTAGTGCTCACGTTTTGTGCACTTGTTTAAGTCTTTGGGGTCTATACAGATGCGGACTTTGCCGTTGCGAAGAGCTACTACCATGGAACTCACCCACTCAGTCGGTCGTTCTACCTTCGCGATGTGACCTTCGGTGACCATCTCTTGTAGCTTGTCAACTATTTGCTCTCTCAATGCTGCAGGCTGTCTGCGAGGAGCGTGAACTACTCCCTGTGACCCTTCTACAAGCTTGATCCGATAAGTTCCGGGAAGAGTTCCAGTTGTCTTGGCAACTTCTGGAAACTCAGAGATTACTGCTTCCTGAGACACATTGACTAGAGGCTGAACAAGAGACAACTTATCGAGCTTGACAATGAGGCCTAGGGCTTCCGAGGTAGCGCCTGACATTACATTCTCCTGATCGAGGTCAATGACCTCAAAACTGGCTCTAACGGTCTTGTTTATGTGAGAGAGAGGGAGTGTCACGGTACCGACAGGATGGATAGTATGGTTCGAGTATGTTTTAAGAACTTTATGCGACGATTGTAGATCGCCTGCGAGGTGCTGGACTAACTGGTAGTCGTTGAGTGTTAGTGTGTTGCACCTTGCACCCGTGTCAATCCGGAACCGAGTCGGCTGACCCAGCAATGTGACGGTCTGTGCCCACTTGTCATGAGTAGCCGTATTGATGCTTGGTTGTAGAGCGGAGATCCTTAAAATTTCAGATTCCTTGACGAGTTCTTGAGGAAGATCTACATGATCTAGACTGGTCTCCTCATCAAGGGACTTTAGGTCGCGCAGTCTCTTCCGACACGCCGCAAACCAGTGACCAGGCTTCTTGCAGTAGGAGCAGCTAGAATTAATTGCTGGACACTTGGCTTGCCTGTGCACTGACTGGCCACATTTGCTGCAGGGACCGTCATTCCGAAACCGATTCTCAGCTTTGAACAGCTCGGTGGCTTGTGTATGCCTATCAGGCTTGCTCTTACAACGTTGAGTCTGGTGTTGAGTTCGTTCGTTTTCAGATCTGAGGGCTGAGATGAGAGCATCTTCATCTCGGACTATTCTCATATGTTTCTGCGAGAGCTCTAGCTGTTGGCCAATTTCTATAGCTTTAGCTAGTGAGAGCTCCTCACCCCTATCGAGTAATTTCTCTTGGACCCTCTTATCATGGCTGCCATCAATGATGCAATCGACGATTATGTCGTCTGGGTCTTGGTAATCGCAATCCATGAGAATTATCCTCAGATCTTTTATGAAATGATCAAAAGACTCACCACTCCGCTGGCGCCTTTGTTTCAGTCGGTGTCTGGCAACTCTTTTGTTCTTTCTGGGCTGCACATAGTTCTGGAATTTGTTCAGCACTTCCTGCGGGTCGTCTTTCTCTCCTTCCTCCCAAGATAGAGTTTGGTAGATTTGACGACCTTGTTCGCCGATCCACGTTCCGAGCCATCCTGCTTGACGAGGCTTCATTATGTCTGCGAGCGGCCCTGACAAGACAAAACTGACGTGATTTCTGAACCGGCAAAACTCCTGGTAGAGATCCAGACTCTCCCAGTCGATCGAGGGATGATCAAAGTTCGGAGATGCCATATTTATGGAGACGAATGGCGGCTTATGGCGTGAATATCAACGAACTTCTGACACCATGTAACGAACTCAAGCAGACTCCATCGTGCCGGAAGCGGAAAGCGCGTTTATTGACGCGGTGATGATTCACTCGTGTCTGACGAATAAGCGCGTCCGATAAACCACAACAACAATGCAAATACAAGTCGGAATAATACGTTACACCCCCCTCCCCCCCACCCCACCCCTCCCCCCCCACCCCACCTCCCCCCTCCCCCCCCCACCTCCCCCTCACCCCACCTCCCCCCCCACCTCCCCCCTCCACCCCCCCCCACCTCCCCCCTCCCAACACTATTAATGGTGAGAGGCAATGAATTTATAATTAAAACAAGACCAAAAGTCGAACAGCGGCGTTGCCGGACTTGTAAAGTACTAGGGCATGCTCGTACGTGGGTGCCCGTTCCTTGCCAAAAAAAAAAAAAAACGCTACCCGTACGCTCTACCCCGCCCGTACGCCCGTAAACAAAAAAAACAACGCTCTTCGCTTCCGCCCTTCGCTCTGGGAGAAATAATGCGCATAAGAAATCGAGAAATTATTATTTTCTCCGGAAGAAATCGAATTACGAACCGTAATGGCGCACGCGCTCGGCTCGGCTCGCAACAACGCGTTCTGTGATTGGCTGCCGGAAGTGAAGTCTTCACTGTCCGGAAGGTCGCAAATCGCAGTTACGATGAATCGCAAATTAGTTTTATTTAGTTTTAAAACATAGTTTAACGGCAACATAGTTTTCCAACGTGAAATAAATGAATACCCTCTCAAATGTGCCGTCCGAGGCAGAGTCTGTTCGCCACGTTCGGCACACGTGATAGCTCGCTGCTCTCTGATTGGTTGAATCGTTTTTTGGACATAGCTCGGTAACTACTTGTCCGATTAATATGAAACCTTGAAAAGGCACATCCTCGGGTCCCCAGCAATATACCTGGCAAGTTTAAAGTATATTGGACCCGTGGTTGTCGAGAAACAGCGGTCACAGACATACATACATACATACATACATACATACATACACACAGAGATTACTGGAATTATAGATAGATTATAAACCACAAACACATATTATTAGCTTTTCAAACCGTCACTAATTCTGTTTATAATTAAACAAAGAAATTTGGAGGAATCTCGACATCCATGAGGTAAGTTTTACTTACAGAACTGAGCGAAGATCTACTGTAATCTTTATACCACACAAAGGTTGGAGGTGTGCTCATTTACCAAGCTTCCAGCTAGTGCTTGCCAAGCCAACCGTTCCTTAAGGGTTTTGAATGGAGTGCTTGCTCGAATGCTTTAACCACGTGGCGATCTCTCCACAAGAAACTTGGTAAATGCACACACATCCAATGTTCTTGACACCCGACAATAGATCGACTGTAATCTATATATCCCAAAGATTAATTGCCCTTTCTGCAGCTCCCATAGTGAGTGGGTATACTTGTAAGTTGTAAATTCAAATGTCGGTCAGTGTGCAGTCAGCCGTCGTAATGACATCATTGACGTAATGACGTAACGGACACAAAACTGCCGCTACTTTAATATGTAGAACATGATATACTTGTGGGGTGACCCGTGGGAATCCCACGGGCATGGACGTGTGTGACATTTGGAAATCTTGAGTTTGATGCTGCACATTCAGTTTTACAAACTGGTTACTGGCAATTTATCAGATCCACAAATGATGTGATCTACACAATGTATTTACTTCTGATAACATGTGAATGCATGTGCGTGCACATGGGAAATACAGTTTGAAATGTGTGATTACATCTCATGTAAAATGTGACTTCAAGAGCTCAAATCCTCTCCCTCTCCGCCCCCATCCCTCCCACATCACGCACACTGCACCAGGGAGTACATCACCCACAGGGGAGTGGGTCACACACATGGGGGGGAGGGGGGGGAGTGGGTCACACACACACGGGGGGGGGGGGAGTGGGTCACACACACACACACACGGGAGTGGGTCATGCACACACACACGGAGGAGTGGGTGTCACACAAACACATGGGGCAGTGGCTCACACACACACGGGAGAGTGGTTCGCACACACACATCTCGTTTTTTCATTTCTGTTCTTCACAATTCCGTCTCTCTTATTCACGGACACACACGCACACATACACATACATCTCCACACACACATACACACACACACACACACACACACACACACACACACACACGCACACACACACATCCACACACACACACACACACACACACACACATACAATCTCGGCAATTTGCCATCTGTAGCGATACGTGAACGAAGCTTCGCCCCCCCCCCCCCCACAACATTGCTGACTATGTATAAGTTAAACATTTAATCGTGACTATGGAAATGTCTGATGTGAATTCTTCATAAATCTCGGCAATTTCCTGTCTGTGTACTTGGGCAGTGTAAGATATATCGAGCCGCGAAAAGCCACGATTATTTAATATATCTAGGCAATTTGCCATCTGTGGCGATACATGAACGAAGCTTTGCCCCTCTCCCCAAATTGTTGACACGTATAAGTTAAACATTTAATCGTGACGATGGAAACGGCCGACGCAAATTCTTCATAAATCTCGGCAATTTCCTGTCTGTGTACTTGGGCAGTGTAAGATATATCAAGCCGCAAAAATCCGCGATTATTTAATATATCTCGGCATTTTCCCGTCTGTGTCATCGTGGGTGGTGTAAGATCTATCGAGTCGTGAAAAGCCGCGATTATTTAATATATCTTGGCATTTTCCTGTCTGTGTCATCTTGGGTTGGTGTAAGATATATCGAGTCGTAAAAAGCCCCGATTATTTAATATGTCGGCATTTTCCCGTCTGTGTCATCTTGGGCGGTGTAAGATATATCGAGTCATGAAAAGCCGCGATTATTTAATATATCTCGGCAATTTCCCGATTCCCGTGTGTGCGTTTATTTTCTCAAATATTGCTGAAACCGAGTCGAAAACCATCGATAAAAATGAAATCAGATGGTAAATTCGAGAAAAAATCGTGAGGGTGACTCAATGAATGGCCTTTATGCTACAGGCCTTTGAAAATGCATTTTGTTCTATAAAAGGTAACTTTCATCGAATTTTATTCCCGTTTTTTTTTCAACCGAGTCGAATACCATGTTATCGACTGTGACAAAATTAATGAGATATCGAATTAGAGTTGAAATAAAACTGTGAGAGAGAGCAAGACACCGTTAGCCTAACAAAAGAGGCCTCAAAGCTATGCGAGTCAACAAAATGGTAGATATTCGTTTTTGAAGCCCCTCCCAGACCGGGTGTAGCCACTCCTCCGGACAGACAGACAGGATCACCTATGGAGAATATATATATATACTAGTGGGGTCACCCATGGGAATCCCACGGGCATGGACGTGTGTGACATTTGGACATCTTGATTTACGTGCTGCACATTCAATTTTACAAAATGGTTAAAATGGTGTAATGAACACAATTTATTTATTTCACTTAATATGTGACCCCTCACTCCTCTCCACCCTCACGCCTCTCCAATGCCACTCCTCCTCACACTCCTCTCCAATGCCACTCCTCCTCACACTCCTCTCCAATGCCACTCCTCCTCACACTCCTCTCCAATGCCACTCCTCCTCACACGCCTCTCCAATACCTCCTCGCACTCCTCTCCAATACCTCCTCGCACTCCTCTCCAATACCCCTCACACTCCTCTCCAATACCTCCTCGCACTCCTCTCCAATACCTCCTCGCACTCCTCTCCAATACCTCCTCGCACTCCTCTCCAATACCTCCTCGCACTCCTCTCCAATACCTCCTCGCACTCCTCTCCAATACCTCCTCGCACTCCTCTCCAATACCTCCTCGCACTCCTCTCCAATACCTCCTCGCACTCCTCTCCAATACCTCCTCGCACTCCTCTCCAATACCTCCTCGCACTCCTCTCCAATACCTCCTCGCACTCCTCTCCAATACCTCCTCGCACTCCTCTCCAATACCTCCTCGCACTCCTCTCCAATACCTCCTCGCACTCCTCTCCAATACCTCCTCGCACTCCTCTCCAATACCTCCTCGCACTCCTCTCCAATACCTCCTCGCACTCCTCTCCAATACCTCCTCGCACTCCTCTCCAATACCTCCTCGCACTCCTCTCCAATACCTCCTCGCACTCCTCTCCAATACCTCCTCGCACTCCTCTCCAATACCCCCTCACACTCCTCTACAACCCTTCACACTCCTCTACAACCCCTCACACTCCTCTACAACCCCTCACACTCCTCTCCAACCCCTCACACTCCTCTCCAACCCCTCACACTCCTCTCCAACCCCTCACACTCCTCTCCAACCCCTCACACTCCTCTCCAAACCCTCACACTCCTCTCCAAACCCCTCACACTCCTCTACAACCCTTCACACTCCTCTACAACCCCTCACACTCCTCTACAACCCCTCACACTCCTCTCCAACCCCTCACACTACTCTCCAATCCCTCACACTCCTCTCCAATCCCTCACACTCCTCTCCAATCACTCACACTCCTCTCCAATCCCTCACACTCCTCTCCAATCCCTCACACACCTCAAATCCCTCACACTCCTCTCAAATCCCTCACACTCGTCTTCAATCCCTCATACACCCCTCCAATCGCGCCTCACTCGCCTCTTCAATCGCGCCTCACTCTCCTCTCAAATCGCTCCTCACTCTCCTCTCCAATCGCTCCTCACTCGCCTCTCCAATCGATCCTCACTCTCCAACCCCTCGCTCCTCTCCAACACCTCCTCACACTCTTCTCCAAAACCTCCTCACACTCCTCTCCAACACCCCCTCACGGTCCTCCAACACCTCACACTGCTCTCCAATACCTCCTCACAGTCCTCTCCAATACCTCCGAACACTCCTCTCCAATACCTCCTCACACTCCTCTCCAATTCCTCCTCACACTCCTCTCCAATACCTCCGAACACTCCTCTCCAATACCTCCTCACCAATACCTCCTCACGCTCCTCTCCAATACCTCCTCACACGCCTCTCCAAAACCTCGTCGCACTCCTCTCCAAAACCTCCTCGCACTTCTCTCCAAAACCTCCTCGCACTCCTCTCCAAAACCTCCTCGCACTCCTCCCCAATACCTCCTCGCACTCCTCTCCAATACCTCCTCGCACTCCTCTCAAATACCTCCTCGCACTCCTCTCCAATACCTCCTCACACTCCTCTCCAATACCTCCTCGCACTCCTCTCCAATACCTCCTCGCACTCCTCTCCAATACCTCCTCGCACTCCTCTCCAATACCTCCTTGCACTCCTCTCCAATACCTCCTCGCACTCCTCTCCAATACCTCCTCGCACTCCTCTCCAATACCTCCTCGCACTCCTCTCCAATACCCCCTCGCACTCCTCTCCAATACCTCCTCGCACTCCTCTCCAATACCTCCTCGCACTCCTCTCCAATACCTCCTCGCACCCCTCTCCAATACCTCCTCGCACCCCTCTCCAATACCTCCTCACACTCCTCTACAACACCTCACACTCCCCTACAACGCCTCATACTCCTCTACAACCCCTCACACTCCTCGCCAACTCCTCACACTCCTCGCCAACCCCTCACACTCCTCGCCAACCCCTCACACTCCTCGCCAACCCCTCACACTCCTCGCCAACCCCTCACACTCCTCGCCAACCCCTCACACTCCTCTCCAACCCCTCACTCCTCTCCTACCCCTCACGCTCCTCTCCAACCCCTCACCACCCCTCACACTCCTCTCCAACCCCTCACACTCCTCTCCAACCCCTCACACTCCTCTCCAACCCCTCACACTCCTCTCCAATACCTCCTCACACTGCTCTCCAATACCTCATCACACTCCTCTGCAATACCTCCTCACACTCCTCTCCAATACCTCCTCACACGCCTCTCCGCTCCAATCGGTCCCCACTCTCCGCTCCAATCGGCCCTCACTCTCCGCTCCAATCGGCCCTCACTCTCCGCTCCAATCGGCCCTCACTCTCCGCTCCAATCGGCCCTCACTCTCCGCTCCAATTGGCCCTCACTCTCCGCTCCAATCGGCCCTCACTCCCGCTCCAATCGGCCCTCACTCTCCAACTCATTGCTCCTCACTCTCCAACCCCTAGCTCCTCGCTCTCCAACCCCTATCTCCTCGCTCTCCAACCCCTCGCTCCTCAACCCCTGGCTCCTCACTCTCCAACCCCTTGCTCCTCACTCTCCAACCCCTAGCACCTCGCTCTCCAACCCCTCGCGCCTCTCCAACCCTCCTCATCGTTGTTGCAGCAGCATTCTGTGCGGTTCTCCCGTCTCGTGCGGTCTCTGTGCGGTTCTTGCTACATCCGGTTCAAGTCTGCATTGACGTTCGTCGACGGACTCGTTCGCCCGTCTCATTCGTTTTCTTGCTACATCCTGTTCAAGTCTGCGTTCTTCATCGACCGTCGCATTCATTTTGGAAATGGAAGTTTCCACGCAACGCATGAATTGTCACGATCCTCAAGAGGAAGTGTCTCGTAATTATGAAATGACAAATGGCAAGTAAATTACATTGTGAAAATTAAAGATTTCAAATAAACCTATTTAAAGTGAATGCGCACATAACTAATAAAAAAAAACCAAGAAATATCTCTCGGTAATTTCCCGTGTGTGCATGAATGTTCTCAATTATTTCTGACACCGAGTCTAAAACCATCGATAAAAATTAAATCAGATGGTGAATTCGAGATAAAATCGTGAGGGTGACTCTCAATGAATGGGCTTTAGTTTACAGGCCTTGGAGAAATCATTTCGTTCTATAAACGGAAACTTTCTTGGGATTCTCTTCCCGTTTTTTTTCAACCAAGTCTAACACTATGTTACGTAGGGCGGGTCTTACTCAGGTGCCAAAATGAATCTGAAGGAAATCCTAACATGAGGGGTGTCTATATTATATGTTTTTGTATGGGGAATTCAAATATGAGTTTTTTTTTTTGGATAGGATAACTCTAACCTCCATCAATTTGTATTTCTAAATTGCCAATTTTACCCTTTCGAACCCCTTTATAAGATATTAAAAGATATAAGGGAAATCATTCATATTGACACAAACAAATCAAATATACATATTTATTAACAGGTGAACTGCATGTATATCACTGGTTACAATTACAAAGATCAATCTCCTTACTTCTTGAACTTTACCAGGTTGCAAAAGTCCTGCTTTGACTCATTCTTGGACATCAGCCTCCTGCTGGTCTCCTGAGCCCTGATGCCTCCATCCCTCTTTTCCTGTGAGAAGTACTTAGCAGAAGCCTCAGTCACCATTTTAACAACCCTCTCAATGCTTTGTGTGTGGCAAGGCCAGTTGAGCACCTCCATGGGGGTGTTGATGAAGTTCTTCACCTCCGAGGTGCTTAGGGAGCAGGTGAGAGGTGGCTCTGACACATCTTCTGACCAGCTGATCAAGTTACCAATGCTGAAAGCATCACAGTTGATGTCAGGTGTCTTTCTGGTCCTGACAGAGGAGTCCCCCAGCTGAGTGTCTGGGTCCCCCTCTCCCCTGATGGCCAGGATTCTCTCCACCCCCTCAGTCCTCTCCTTCTGATCCTCAGAGCACAGCAGTGTTTGGAGGATGGCTTCACTGTGGGCATACCAAGCAGATCTTCTCACAGTCGGCATCACAAGGTCCAGCACCTCCTTCCTCTGGGACTTGAGGCAGTCCAGCTGAAACAAGATGTGCCTAGGCCCTTCGATCCAGGAGTGCTTGACTTTCACGTTGAACCAACATGGATAATACACTCCAATGATGAATTCCACAATGAATTGCAGATTCCTCCGGTTCTTTCCTTTCAGTCCATGCTTTGACACCCAGAGCCTGAGAAGTCTGTTCGCTGTGGTGAGCCAGCGGCTGTGGTTTACTGGTCCAATCTCCACTAGAGCCAGCCTTGCAGGAAGCACTCCATCCCTGATTGCACAGACAATTTTATAGCCATAGTGTTGATCAGTTGAGAGATCTTCAATGGCCTTGTCAGACAGCTTGATCAGTGGAGGGCCAACAAAGATCCGGGTGAAGTTTGGATTGATATCCAAGTCTGTAGCAGAAGCAAGGAGCTTTCCTATTGGCCCGGAAAATGTGTTGTCTGACAGAGTAGGGCCATCAAGGTGAACAATGAGATGGCGCAGGGGAAGTTCACCAGTGTGCAGGTTGCACACCAACCAGACCAGCTTTCTCCCCAGGTCCAGCTCCAGCTTCCGCATTACTCCAGCTTTCACACCAGTGTTGACATTTGTTGAGTCTCCTCCAATGACCCACAAGGTCTGATCAAAACCCCTCTCTGTCAGCCAGGCAAACAGGACCTTAGCAATCTGCTCCGCATGTGACTCCTCTTTAGTTGCTTTCTCTGGGGTAAAGCGGAACAGATAGTATCTACCAGGCTCACTAACAACACTATAGTGTTCTTCCTTGATCTTTGCAGGAAAAGATTGGTCACTGCCCTCAGCTTCCATCATCACATTGGTCAGGTCAATCCGCCCATCAAAGAGGATGCAGGAGATCCCCCCCTCCTCCCTGCACTTCTCATCAAACTCTTCCCCCAGCTCTGTCATCAACTTCTCCTGTGCTCTATTGACCTTGTTCTTATCAATCACTTTACTTGTATTGTCTTCTGTGATGATTCCTGCATCAATCAGAGCTGCAGTTGCTATCGCTGCAGTTGGCCTCAGCCCTATGCCATACCTTACACGAGCAAGGGCAATGTTTGGAATCTCATCATAGTTTTTCTGGACCTTTGCTGAAGCTGCAGGCTCAGTGTCAGTTTTAGGGAAGAGCTCAACTTCAGTGACAAACTCATCTTCAGCACCACTTCTCTCCAATTCCAGATCCTCATCACCATCTGACAAAAATCTCTCAACATCCTTCCTGACTGCCTTCTCTGCTGCTGCAGCATTTTCCTCCTTGCTCCTTCTCCTTTTCTCTGCATTCTTTTTCTTTTCCTGCCTTTCCAATGTCCTCACCTGTCTCTTGTGCTCTGGCAGATCAGGGCTCCCCATTTGGTGGGGTCCTTTACTTCCAACCTTCTCTTTCTGTCCCTTGATGTAGGCAAGATCTTTCACAGGAATCATTTTCTCTCTGCTGCAGGAACAGTTAATGTGGACTTGGATCACACAGCCCTCACCGGCCTCACAGCCTCCCCCCTCACAACTGGTAATCTGACACTTGCAAGTCAAAATATCAAATAACTTGTCTAATTTGACAATGAACCTCTCTTTGGCATCAAGTTTGCCCTTCCCAAGAGAAAACTTCACTGCCTGATTCCAGACCTCCTTGAGCTTGGAATGGTCACCTTTTCATTGATAACAGGAGGCTTTAAAAGAGCATTAGCTTTGCTCCACTGACAAATCAGACCAGGGTAGATGTCAGACACAAGCTGGTCCACTGGGTAGTTTCTCCTGTCATCTTCACTTTGCTCCCTCAAGTAGATGCCATACCTCAGGATATCCCTCACAGTTGGCAGTTCAGACACCAACAGCTCCTGCCCAGTGCCAACAAGATTACTTAAATGAGAACTTGATTTCATCCTTGTTCTGACTTGAGCCATTTTTAGTAGTTCACACTGAAATAAAAACAATAATACACAGGTAAGTATCCACTACAGATAGCTATTAAGGTATTACACAGGTATTACAGAAAACCGTCAAAATATTCACTTCACAGGTCACTATTTTCCTTCACATGTAACTCAGGCTAGCAATAGGTACGTACACAAATCAATTAACAAATATAATATAAAACAAGGTAATTTAAAACCTAAAATTATTATCCATTTGTTCCTCAGGTTCCTAATCAAAAACGTACTTACTGGCAATGCCATCAGAAGAGAAGAGAAGACGGATGGATAAGGATTGCCAACCTCCTCAACATCGAGCTTTCAGCAACAAGATGGCTACGACTGCCGTCCCAACAGGAAGTTACCAAAATAAAAGCCCTAACTTCAAAATAAAAAACGTCTCTTTTTTTTCCAGAAGAATAGCAAAATAATCAAAAATTTAATAATAATCAACTGCAAATTGATGTAGGTTAGGGTTATCAGAATTTTTAAAAACCTCAGATTTGTGTTCTACACACCAAAATACGTAATATGAACACCCCTCTTGATTGATTTCCAAAAAAAAAAAAGTATGGCCCGCCATACAGTATGTTAGTGACTGTTAAGAATGAAATGATATATCGAATTAGAATTGAAATAAACCTGTGTGAGAGAGAAAGACAGCATGGGCCTAACTAAACAGGCCTCAAAGCCATTCGAGGTAATAAAATGGTGGATATTTGTTTGCATGAAGCCTCTCCAAGAATGGGTGGAGCTACTCTGCAAACGGACTAAGCCACACCCTCGGACAGACGGACAGAATCACCTTCGCCTATTATAATATAGACTAGTGGGGTCACCCGTGGGAATCCCACGGGCATGGACGTGTGTGACATTTGGACATCTTGATTTAGATGCTGCACATTAAATTTTACAAAATGGTTACTGGCAATTCATCAGATCCAGAAATGGTGTAATGAACACAATTTTTTATTTGACATAATATGTGACCCCTCACTCCTCTCCACCTGACACTCTCCTCTCTCCACCCTCACGCCTCTCCAATCCCACTCCTCCTCCTCCTCCCCTCCAATACCCCTCACACTCCCCTCCAATACCTCCTCACACTCCCCTCCAATACCTCCTCACACTCCCCTCCAATACCTCCTCACACTCCCCTCCAATACCGCCCCAGACACCCCTCCAATACCTCCTCACACTCCCCTCCAATACCTCCTCACACTCCCCTCCAATACCTCCTCACACTCCCCTCCAATACTTCCTCACACTCCTCTCCAATACTTCCTCACACTCCTCTCCAATCCCTCACACTCCCCTCCAATCGCTCCTCACTCTCCTCTCCAATCGCTCCTCACTCTCCTCTCCAATCGCTCCTCACTCTCCTCTCCAATCGGCCCTCACTCTCCGCTCCAATCGGTCTCGCTCTCCGCTCCAATCGGCCCTCACTCTCCAACTCCTTGCTCCTCACTCTCCAACCCCTCGCTACTCACTCTCCAACCCCTCGCTCCTCACTCTCCAACACCTAGCTCCTCGCTCTCCAACCCCTAGCTCCTCGCTCTGCAACCCCTAGCTCCTCGCTCTGCAACCCCTCGCTCCTCGCTCTCCAACCCCAAGCTCCTCGCTCTCCAACCCCAAGCTCCTCGCTCTCCAACCCCAAGCTCCTCGCTCTCCAACCCCTAGCTCCTCGCTCTCCAACCCCTAGCGCCTCGCTCTCCAACCCCTCGCTCCTCGCTCTCCAACCCCTAGCTCCTCGCACTCCAACCCCTCGCTCCTCAACCCCTCGCTCCTCGCTCTCCAACCCCTAGCTCCTCGCTCTCCAACCCCTAGCTCCTCGCTCTCCAACCCCTAGCTCCTCGCTCTCCAACCCCTAGCTCCTCGCTCTCCAAACCCTAGCTCCTTGTTCTCCAACACCTCGATCCTCGCTCTCTAACCCCTCGCTTCTCGCTCTCCAACCCCTCGCTCCTCGCTCTCCAACCCTAGCTCCTCGCTCTCCAACCCCTAGCGCCTCGCTCTCCAACCCCTCGCTCCTCGCTCTCCAACCCCTAGCTCCTCGCACTCCAACCCCTCGCTCCTCAACCCCTCGCTCCTCGCTCTCCAACCCCTAGCTCCTCGCTCTCCAACCCCTAGCTCCTCGCTCTCCAACCCCTAGCTCCTCGCTCTCCAACCCCTAGCTCCTCGCTCTCCAAACCCTAGCTCCTTGTTCTCCAACACCTCGATCCTCGCTCTCTAACCCCTCGCTTCTCGCTCTCCAACCCCTCGCTCCTCGCTCTCCAACCCCTCGCTCCTCGCTCTCCAATCCCTCGCTCCTCGCTCTCCAACCCCTCGCTCCTCACTCTCCAACACCTCACCCCTCACTCTCCAACCCCTCGCTTCTCGCTCTCCAACCCCTCGCTCCTCGCTCTCCAACCCCTCGCTCCTCGCTCTCCAACCCCTCGCTCCTCGCTCTCCAACCCCTCGCTCCTCACTCTCCAACACCTCACCCCTCACTCTCCAACCCCTCGCTCCTCACTCTCCAACTCCTCGCTCCTCACTCTCCAACCCCTCGCTCCTCACTCTCCAAATCCTCACCCCTCACTCTCCAACCCCTCGCTCCTCTCCAATTTCTCGCTCTCCAACCCCAAGCTCCTCACTTTCCACCCCCTAGCTCTTTGCTCTCCAACTCCTAGCTCCTCGCTCTCCAACCCCTAACTCCTCGCTCTCCAGCCCCTAGCTCCTCGCTCTCCAGCCCCTAGCTCTCCAGCCCCTAGCTCCTCGCTCTCCAACCCCTCGCTCCTCGCTCTCCAACCCCTCGCTCCTCGCTCTCCAACCCCTCGCTCCTCGCTCTCCAACCCCTCGCTCCTCACTCTCCAACCCCTCGCTCCTCACTCTCCAAACCCTCGCTTCTCACTCTCCAACCCCTCGCTCCTCACTCTCCAACCCCTAGCTCCTCACTCTCCAACTCCTCGTTCCTCACTCTCCAACTCCTCGCTCTCCAACCCCTCGCTCCTCACTCTCCAACTCCTCACACTCCAACCCTCGCTCCTCGCTCTCCAACCCCTCGCTCCTCTCCAACCCCTAGCTCCTCACTCTCCAACCCCTAGCTCCTCACTCTCCAACCCCTAGCTCCTCACTCTCCAACCCCTAGCTCCTCACTCTCCAACCCCTAGCTCCTCACTCTCCAACCCCTAGCTCCTCACTCTCCAACCCCTAGCTCCTCACTCTCCAACCCCTAGCTCCTCACTCTCCAACCCCTAGCTCCTCACTCTCCAACCCCTAGCTCCTCACTCTCCAACCCCTAACTCCTCTCCAACCCCTCGCTCCTCAGTCCTCTCCAACCCCAAACTCCTCTCCAACCCCTCGCTCCTCAGTCCTCTCCAACCCTCCTCATCGTTGTTGCAGCAGCATCCTGTGCGGTTCTCCCGTCTCGTTCTTTTTCTCGCTGCATGATGTTCAAGATTGCATTGACGTTCGTCAACGGACTCGTTCGCCCGTCTCATTCGTTTTCCTGCTGCATCCTGTTCAAGTCTACGTTCTTCATCGACGTCTCATTCATTTTGGAAATGGAAGTTTCCACGCAACGCATGAATTGTCACGATCCTCAAAAGGAAGTGTCTCGTAATCATCAAATGACAAATGGAAAGTAAATTACATTGTGAAAATTAAAGATTTCAAATAAACCTATTTAAAGTGTATGCGCACATAACTAATAAAAAAAAACGAAGAGATATCTCTCGGTAATTTCCTGAAACATATTTTACTTCCAGATAATAATGTTGAATGAAATAAGAACAAAGAAATATATGTCGTTTTTGTGACGACTGTCATCAAAAGTAAAAGTAATGTATCTTACCGGAAAAGAAAAAGCGAATTTTTAATATATGTCGACATTTTCCCTGACTGTTATTTTAGGCGGTGTATTTTCGTATATCATCGTAGCGCAATTTTAAAAAATATATCTCTGCATTTTCCCGTGTGTGCGTGAATGTTCTCAATTATTTCTGACACCGAGTCTAAAACCATCAATAAAATTGAAATCAGATGGTGAATTCGAGATAAAATCGTGAGGGTGACTCAATGAATGGGCTTTATTTTACAGGCCTTTGAGAAATCATTTCGTTCTATAAACGGAAACTTTCATGGGATTCTCTTCCCGTTTTTTTTCAACCGAGTCTAAAACGATGTTAGCGACTGTTAAAAATGAAATGATATATCGAATTAGAGTTGAAATAAACCTGTGTGAGAGAGAAAGACAGCACGGGCCTATCTAAACAGGCCTCAAAGCTATTCGAGGTAATAAAATGGTGCATATTTGTTTACATGAAGCCTCTCCAAGAATGGGTGGAGCTACTCTGTAAACAGAGTAAGCGACACCCCCGTACAGACAGACAGACAGACAGAATCACCGTAGCCTATTATAATATAGATATATAGATTATAACTTCCAGTACATTTGCAGTCACTATGAAGGGATTTGTGTTGTGATTAGATTTGCTATAATATTAACATTACATTATCTTCAAAAATTATATTACTATAAAAAAACCGAGGTGAATGCCTTACTTCTATTCTCCATTAATACTGCGGTTATTAATATTAGTGCCGAACACCGCTCATCATTGATCATGAACCATACACCACTTCAATCCATTAACTTTTCATTCACGACATTGGATTAAAGTGTTATGGTTATATTTACGACTAGCCGAAACCCGTGGAACATCCACGGAAGGGAGGATGTGGTGTATGGATAGAGTGTACCATTATGGATGGCATAGGGGATTTGCTTGTCCGAGTAAGAGTTAGGAAGAAAGCTGAGAATGAAGAGTGCGTATATGAACAACGATCGCCGACACCGGCACAAATGCATGCTCTGGATTGTCCACTCAGTGGAAGGCTTGCTTTCGCCTTCGCCTGTCCAATCAGCGGATGGCTTGCTTCGCCTTCGCCCAGCAGACGCCAATACGATGGTGTCGTAAGATGGCGTCGTATCGGCAGTTAATCGGATGCTTTTGGGCCCCAACGTCGACTAATTCCGATTTTTCGAGTGTGGCTGTATGTGATAAACAAAGTGCGGTTCGTAGATCGTAAATCCATTAGTGCCGTGGGCATCGGGTCACTGGGTGCGGCGTAAAAGGGATAACAAAGTCGAGTCCTTACGCTATTATTATATTGATAATATTACGTTACGTTATCATTATTTCGAAAATGATATTACTATAAAAAAACCGAGGTGAATTCCTTACTTCCACGGTTATCTATATAATAATACCGTAAGAACTCGACTTTGTTATCCCTTTTACACCGCACCCAGTGACCCGATACCCACGGCACTGATGGATTTACGATCTACGAACCGCGCTCTTTGTTTATCACGTACAGCCAGACTCGAAAAATCTGAATTAGTCGACTTTGGGGCCCAAAAGCATCCGATTAACAGCCGATACGACGCCATCTTTCGACGCCATCGTATTGGCGTCTGCTGGGCGAAGGCAATGCGAGCCGTCCGCTGATTGGACAGTCGAGTGGTGTCATTAAATAATGGGCCGTGCTTACTGCTTACTGATATTGATCTGAAACTTGCAAATGGGCATGTATTGCAAAGCAATTTTCCTTCTTATATTGTCCAAGTCTAAAATACACACCCACACACACACATAAATCAGCTGATCGTCAAATCTGCATTCCCTACAACCAGTGATTACAGGTTTAAAAAATGATTTTTTGACGTATTGACTCAACGATGTAAATAGGAAAGCATTCATTTAATTATTTCCTTCTTATTCTGTAAAAGTGGCCTCGACGGTATAGTGTGCGATTGCCCAAAGCAGGTTCTTATTTTGACAATCGTTAGTCATACAATAAATACTTACGGAATATTAAATGAAAAAAAATGTTTCTTTCTTGAATATTTTAAAGCATTTTGTTTTTCATTCCACATGGTGTGTTTCTTCCCTCCCTCTGTGGACAACCAAGTGCCGACTTCCGGTGGTAGTATAATCCTCTGTAGCAGTGTAGGGTTTTATGAGCCAATGATTATGGTGCGGCGCATGTCGAGTCACAGCAGGATTTTATGAAACGCCATTTGAAGTTGTGAAAAAGGTCAGAGTACCTGCTAACATGTCAAGCTAGAGCAGGGCGGCGTAGGTCAGTTATAGTTAATAAACGGATCAATGAGAATGTCCTTTACTGTACGTACTGTACTTTACCACATTGGTTAGAAACGCTGCCGCAGGAGATCTCCGATGATCTTTACTTTAGCTTCTGTTTTGGATTCGGTTCCCGCCTCCTGATACCTCGCAGGTGTGACGTCGCATCAGAGGACGTTAAGCCAGCTGTCTCATCTGATTGGACAGTCGAAGGCGACAGCAAGCCGTCCACTGAGTGGACAATCCAGAGCATGCATTTGTGCCGGTGTCGGCGATCATTGTTCATATATGCACTCTTCATTCTCATCTTTCTTCCTAACTCTTACTCGGACAAGCAAATCCCCTATGCCATCCATAATGGTACACTCTATCCATACACCACATCCTCCCTTCCGTGGATGTTCCATGGGTTTCGGCTAGTCTATATAATAATACCGTAAGGACTCGACTTTGTTATCCCTTTTACGTCGCACCCAGTGACCCGATGCCCACGGCACTAATGGATTTACGATCTACGAACCGCGCTCTTTGTTTGTCACGTACAGCCAGACTCGAAAAATCTGAATTAGTCGACTTTGGGGCCCAAAAGCATCCGATTAACGGCCGATACGACGCCATCTTTCGATGCCATCGTATTGGCGTCTGCTGGGCGAAGGCGATGCGAGCCGTCCGCTGATTGGACAGTCGAGTGGTGTCATTAAATAATGGGCCGTGCTTACTGCTTACTGATATTGATCTGAAACTTGCAAATGGGCATGTATTGCAAAGCAATTTTCCTTCTTATATTGTCCAAGTCTAAAATACACACCCACACACACACACATAAATCAGCTGATCGTCAAATCTGCATTCCCTACAACCAGTGATTACAGGTTTAAAAAATGATTTTTTGACGTATTGACTCAACGATGTAAATAGGAAAGCATTAATTTAATTATTTCCTTCTTATTCTGTAAAAGCGGCCTCGACGGTATAGTGTGCGATTGCCCAAAGCAGGTTCTTATTTTGACAATCGTTAGTCGTACAATAAATACTTCCGGAATATTAAATGAAAAAAAATGTTTCTTTCTTGAATATTTTAAAGCATTTTGTTTTTCATTCCACATGGTGTGTTTCTCCCTCCCTCTGTGGACAACCAAGTGCCGGCTTCCGGTGGTAGTATAATCCTCTGTAGCAGTGTAGGGTTTTATGAGCCAATGATTATGGTGCGGCGCATGTCGAGTCACAGCAGGATTTTATGAAACGCCATTTGAAGTTGTGAAAAAGGTCAGAGTACCTGCTAACATGTCAAGCTACAGCAGGGCGGCGCAGGTCAGTTACAGTTAATCAACGGATCAATGAGAATGTCCTTTACTGTACGTACTGTACTTTACCACATCGGTTAGAAACGCTGCCGCAGGAGATCTCCGATGGTCTTTACTTTAGCTTCTGTTTTGGATTCGGTTCCCGCCTCGTGATACCTCGCAGGTGTGACGTCGCATCAGAGGACGTTAAGCCAGCTGTCTCATCTGATTGGACAGGCGAAGGCGAAAGCAAGCCGTCCACTGAGTGGACAATCCAGAGCATGCATTTGTGCCGGTGTCGGCGATCGTTGTTCATATACGCACTCTTCATTCTCATCTTTCTTCCTAACTCTTACTCGGACAAGCAAATCCCCTATGCCATCCATAATGGTACACTCTATCCATACACCACATCCTCCCTTCCGTGGATGTTCCACGGGTTTCGGCTAGTATATATTGGTGCCGAACAACGCTCATCACTGATCATGAACTATACACAGCTTCAATCCATTAACCTTCCATTCACGACATTGGGATTAAAGTATTATGGTTATATTTACTATATTATTGTTATGAAAACGATACTACTGAAACGATACACTACTGCATGAAGAAACCTGGGCTTAATTTGTCTGAATCGGTCTGAAGATGAGTCATCACGCATAAGGCCGATACGTACCGTATTGTTGGAAGAGACGTAACGCCAATGCTTTCGATATTTGATGGTCATTTTAACGATCGGTTTGTTTGTGTTTTACACTGAATGAAAAACGTGAAGGTAGAGCATGGCGATTGTGATATATGACAGCTTCGACGATATGTTCGGCATGAACGGCATATAAATCAAAATGGCGGAGTGTGGAGAGTCAGCCGCGGACACCGTAATGACATCAGGCGTAATCACATCACCCTGTCATGTGACCAGATTCTCAGCTCTGATTGGTATACGTTTGAGGGGACATAGTCATGTGAAAAAGTAAGTACACCCCATGTAAAGTTTTGACTTTTTCAACATATTTCAACATACAGCTATTTGATCTTCATTTCAACAATATTGATCGATAAAGGTGATATGATATAACAAATATCATGAAACATTTACATTTTGTAATCCATTGTATATTTTAAATAAACATAAATGCAAATTTCGCATGTGGAAAAAATAAGTACACCCCGACATTTATCACTACTTCAAATACCTAAAATTAGAATCAGGTGCACCAGCTCAGGTGCAAATGATTAGAACAACGTGAGAGAGGATCTTGGAGGAACCTGTCTTATTTAAACCTCAGACATTGAGTTTGGTTTGCTCTTTGTTGTTGAAGTGTGCGGTGTCACCATGCTGAGATCAAAAGAGCTCTCTGAGGCCTTCAGAAAGAAGGTTATAGATGCCTACGAGTCTGGAAAGGGATTTAAAAAGATCTCCAAACAATTTGAAATCAATCCTTCGACTGTGCAGAAGATCATCTACAAGTGGAGAAGATTCCAAACAACTGCCAACTTGTTCAGGCCAGGCCGCCTCAGCAAGTTCAGCCCGATAGCAGACGGCAAGATGCTGAAAAAAGTCTCTAAGAACCCCCAGAATGTCATCACGGCACCTACAGGTAGCTCTTGCCACTGTTGATGTCAAAGTGCACGAGTCTACCATTAGAAAGAGGCTGCACAAATTTGATCTACATGGGAGGTGTGCCAGGAGGAAACCTTTGCTGTCCAGAAAGAACATCAGGGCAAGACTAAAGTTTGCCAATGAACACCGAGGCAAAGACCAGCATTTCTGGAAGAATGTGCTCTGGACAGATGAGTCAAAGGTAGAGCTATTTGGCCACAGTACCAGAAGACATGTTTGGCGAAAACCAAAGACAGCATTTGACCGCAAGAACCTGATACCAACTGTAAAGCATGGTGGTGGAAATATTATGGTTTGGGGCAGCTTTGCTTCATCAGGGCCTGGGCAGCTCACCATCATATAATCCACTATGAATTCTTCATTGTACTTGCTTGAGGATAATGTGAGGCCATCTGTCGGAAAGTTGAAGCTCAACCGAAGGTGGACCTTGCAACATGACAATGACCCTAAACATACCAGTAAATCCACCAAGGAATGGCTGAAAAGAAAGAAATGGAGGGTTCTGGAATGGCCAATTCAAAGCCTGGATCTAAATCCCATTGAGATGTGGGGGGATTTGAAACGAGCTGTGCATGCAAGAAACTCCTCAAACATCGCACAGCTGAAAGAATTCTGCATGGAGGAGTGGGCAAAAATTTCTCCCAGTCGATGTCTGAGACTGGTAGACAGTTATAAGAAACGCCTACTTGAGGTTGTTTCTGCCAAAGGGGGCAATACCACCTATTAGAGCCAAGGGTGTACTTACTTTTTCCACAAATGAAATTTGCATTTATGTTTATTTAAATTATACAATGGACTACAAAATGTAAATGTTTCATGATATTTGTTATATCATATCACCTTTATCTAACAATATTGTTGAAATGAAGATCAAATAGCTGTATGTTGAAATATGTTGAATAAGTCAAAACTTTACATGGGGTGTACTTACTTTTTCACGTGACTGGTATATACGGATGGACAAACACTGTTCCAGACGGCTCTGCCCGATCGGCTACGCCGTAAAAATTGAGACAGGGGTAAGATAATACAGAAAAGGGAATATTACAATATTGAAGAGGGCGGGCATAAGGGAAAGGTGGTTGAGGATATGCAGGAGTGTCGGATGCTTGAGGGAGTTTCAGGATGGGGAGCTGGAAATACAAAACTAATTTGCAATTGTTCTTTATATGATGCATGCTCGACTCGTGATACCAATCATGAAAGCTTATTTTATATCGATTGTGAATCCTCACCATAAAATGTGTTTTACTAGGGGTCCATACAACTACGAATTGAGCCTACGTCCTGACCTTTACACCAAAAAGCACACCCAATGGTTCTACTTCCGCGTAAAGAACACTCAAGCTGGAGCCAAGTATCGTTTCACCATTACCAACATGGCCAAAGGTGGAAGCTTGTATAACCAGGGACTTCTCCCCCTGTTCTATTCAGAAGAAGATGCACGGCAAAGCTGTATCGGCTGGCGACGTTTAGGTGACGAAGTGCGCTACTTCCGGAATGCAGAACTGGATTGCATGGATCGCCCATTGCACTCTCTCACGTGGACATTATGCTTTCCCCATTCGCACGACACCTGCTATTTTTCATACTGTTATCCTTACACATACACCGATCTGCAGGCCTACCTTAGCCGCCTTGTGTCCGACCCAGCTCGCTCAAGGTTCTGCCGCCTGCGTTCGTTGTGTAACACTCTGTGTGGGAATTCTGTTCCACTATTGACAATTACGAATCCAGCCAAGCATGGTGTGTCCCAGGAAAAGATGGTCATTGTGATAACGGCCCGTGTTCATCCCGGTGAAACAACTGGGTCATGGCTCATGAAAGGCCTGATGGATTTCCTGCTCGGTGATTCGCATGAGGCTTGCATCCTGCGCGAGGGTTTCCTATTTAAGCTCGTGCCCATGTTGAACCCCGATGGAGTCATTGTGGGCAATTACCGCTGCTCACTCACAGGCTGCGATCTAAACCGCAAATACTGTTCAGAGTTAAAAGATGCATACCCAGGCATATGGCACACTCGTAACATGATCCAAAGGTGTGTTCTCCATTTGCTTATTTTAAGTTGTACTAAATCAAAATTTGAATAACATTGGTCAATAGTAATCCAGAATCGAGTGGGATGGGTTTATTACTTGGCAAAGATTTTGTTTTTTAACAAGTATGTTGATCACTCCAATTTGTGTGTTTGTGTATTTGTTTGTCCGCTCACTTATACCTGCCTACAGGGTCACAATTTAAAACTGATCTTCACGAAACTTCACCAAATGGTAGTCCGACAGAATCCTATTTATTTTTGAGGTTAACAAAGGAAAACATAGGTCAACCACTTTTTTTCAAATTTCTAAAATCCTCAATTTTCATCCGATTGACTTGAAATTTGAATGGGATTTTCATATCGGTGAGCTGAATTCAACCACCAACTATTTTTGAAATAAACATAGGCCAAAAGGTGAACATAGGCCGAAGGTCAACAACCTTATTTCAAATTTCTAAAATCCTCAATTTTCAGCCGATTGACTTGAAATGTGAATAGGATTTAAATATCAGCTGACGGAATTCAACCACCAACTATTTTTGAGATCAACATAGACCAAAGGTCAATAACCTTTTCTAATTTCTAAAATTCTCAATTTTCATATGATTTACTTGAATTTTGAAAAGGAATTTCATGTCAGCCTATTGAAATCAAACACAAACTATTTTTTAGGTCAACATAAGCTAAAAGGTCAACATAGGGCAAAGGTCAACAACCTTTTCGAATTTCTAAAATCCTCAATTTTATCCGATTGACTTGAAATTTGAATGGATTTTCATATCAGTTAATTGAATTCAACCAACAACTATTTTTGAGATCAACATAGGTCACAAGCTCAACATCGGCCAAAGGTCAACCACTTTTTTTCAATCTCTAAAATCCTCAATTTTCATCCGATTGTCTTGAAATTTGAATGGATTTTCATATCAGCTTGCTGAATTCAACCACCAATTATTTTCGAGGTCATCATAGTCCAAAAGATCAACATGGCCAAAGGTCAACAACCTTTTCAAACTTCTAAAATCCTCAATTTTCATCTGATTGACTTGAAATTTGAATAGGATTTTCATATCAGCTTGCTGAATTCAACCACCAATTATATCTTAGGTCAGTCAGCATAGGCCAAAAGGTCAACATAGGTCAAATTTCTAAAATTGTCAATTTTCATCTGATTAAATTAATTTGAAGACGTTTTGCATATGAGGTCACTGATTTCAACCACCAATTTATTTATGAGGTCAAAAGGATGCTCTACTGAGTGCCATTCTACTTTGTTCGCTTTTGCCAAGTGTCAAAATTTTTTTTATTTGTGTATCTCCTCATCGATAAAGCACATGTCGCTCAAAATTGCGGAGAAATGCAGAACTATTGCAATTGAGCTGAAATTGGCACCTGAGTTATTCGAATTGTCATTCAACCCAAATACGGTAGAATAGTCAATGAGAAAAAAATGTGAAGGAAAACTGATGATACCTATAACTCATCAGAGACCAGAGTCTGTGCTATTACTTTTACCATCAAGCAAAGATAAATTGTGACAGCTGTAAATTAAAATACAATAATTGCTTCAATGCTAAGTGGAACACATTTTCTCCTCTCCAATTTGTATTTTTGTTGCTGTTTTGTTTTTCATGCTTTGGATTGATAATTTCATTCTTTTTAGATTAAGGTTTACGATAGTTATAAAGACATGGATTGTCTTCATTTTTTTTATTTCCTAGAATAAAAAATCCACATCAACTTTTAACTACTCTCATTTGTTTGCTCTGCCTTGTCTTGTATTTTTTTTAAAGGTTTTGTCAAGTTAAGTATTTGCAAATTGAAGCGATGCAAAATGTGCTGTATTCCTAATTATTGCTATTCCACTTCGATGTAGCCTGTAAAGACCAAATATAAGACAAGACATATGTTTGATACTTCACTGTATTGCACAAAAGGATGTGGTTTTCTTAGTGGGACTAATGTGACTTAAATCTCTGAAAAGAACGACACAACTGTAAAAAGAAAAGATTATGTGGAGCAACTTCTCCTGCTCTAATGATATAAATTATTTATTCAATCCAGCCTTTGCCAGTCACACGGGGTGGCCATGTACTTCGATTTGCATGGGCACAGCAGAAAGAACAACGTGTTTTTATATGGATGCAGTACTGGGAAAGATGTGGGGAGTCATTTGAAAACCCGGGTTTTCCCCATGATGCTCAGCAAAAAACTGCCAGATCAGGTAAGAAGTGCAAAGACAAACCATTTTAACGGTACAAAATTATCTGAAATTGGTCACAAATGATGAACAAACACAATACGACAGGTACTCCAGGTTAAATTTTGAATATATATATATATATATATATATATATATATATATATATATATATATATATATATTATTATTATTTTTTCTTTTTCTGATATCCTTCCCATTTTTCTAGTTTTGCTACAAGAGTTGCTCTTTTAAAGTGCAAAAGAGCAAGGAGGGAACAGGTCGAGTGGTGATGTGGCGGATGGGCATTTTGAACAGCTTCACAGTGGAAACGACATTTTCTGGCTCAACTCTTGGTCTGCGGAATGTTATATTAACCCGAATTGTCCCTTTTTGCTTTAGCAAGCTATTTCCAATGCATGCACGGTAGTACAAGATTAAAATTCGAAACCAACAATTTAAATAGGGACAGTATTCTACCATATTCTGCAGAGCTGACAATGCTAAAAATTTGGAGTTGCTGTCTCTAATTTAGGGTTAGGAAGGCACCATATTTTTCCTTCATTAACTGTGAAAGTAAGAACTACTCGATCAAAGAAGGAACCTGAGACACTGCAAAAGGTGGAGCATCAGTGGCTTGGGGTCCACTCCGAGCACCAACTGGTGCTATGCACCAGTGCTTTCTGGGTCTGTGCACCCCTCATCAGTATGTAGTCCGTGCTCTGGCACATCGTCATTAGGTCTTTCAGATCGTCTGGCATACCCAGAAAGCGTGGTACCGAACCTGCCTTATGGCACCCAGTTAGAGCACTAAGGATAATATTAGTGAGGAAAGCCATCAGGCTTGTCCAAATCAGGCCATGGCCTCAATATAATTTATTTTTACCATATTTTAGTCTCTTTCTCATGTGACCCAGGAAGTAAATAAAATGATAACTACTTTAAGATGGTGAGAATAATTTCTGCAGTAGAGGGTGGCTATGCAAGTATGGCCCGACTAATCATGACGTCTCGTTTGATACTGCAGGGAACAGAAAAGGAAGCCACTTCAGTACCAAGGACTTGGAGTCGATGGGATTTCACCTTTGCGACACATTGCTAGATTATTACATTTCTGACCATGCCAAGGTACTTTTTTGTGACTGCAATTATATAATTTGTGTCTTCTGCCACTTTCAGGCTGCAATTTTGAATCATTGTTAATTTATTAAGTAGAGAATTGGCAGAATATCTTGAAAATCCCGGGGAGGGGGAAGGAGCCGGATGGTGGGTAAGACATTAGTTTAAGCCTTTGGAAGATATTAGTTTTAATATCTGAGAGTTACATAAAAAGGAAGTACTTCTAGCTTAAGTCATTTTTTTAACTGGTAAAAGCGAGATATACGCTCACAGAAAGGTATGGGTTATGCAGAAGGATTCTGTTTGGTAATTACCTTCGCAAAAGCGGAAGGTTATGTTTTGATCGCTGTGTATTTATTTGTATGTCTGTGTGTGTGTGTGTGTGTATGTTATTCGCATAACTCAAAAAGTATTCAACCGAATTGCATGAAATTTGGTGGGATGATTGGTTATTATACGGGACACATTTGATTAGATTTTGGGAGCAATCGGGTCAAAGGTCAAGGTCAAGGTCACGAAAAGGTCAAAATCGTATTTTTACCAAGTACAGAACAGTAGCTGCGGCGAAGGTATGCGCTCTACCGAGTGCCCGTTCTAGTTTTTCTTTTATTTTCGATTGATTCATAGCACTTGCAATTACTGTATTGTTTTCTCGACCATGGTTGGTGCAGTTTATCCCAGACACAAATTAATGCCCCCGAGGCAGAATCTGTTGATCCGATGTGCTACAAAATCACCAATAACTAGAACGGCACTCAGTAGAGAGCATACCTCCGCCTGTTTGGCCATATCGCTCAATGGTGAAGAATCACTTTTAAAATTCTACTAGCTGGATCCGGATCCGGATCTTCACCAAAATTGAATCGATTCTTCCTTGTCACACACACAACCTGTCCAACAAGTTTCGTCCAAATCCATCCATAACTTTTTGAGATATCCTGCTATGTATCGTTTTTGGCCCCATCTCCCAATGTTGAAGAATCACTTTAAAAATTAAATAACTATCATATCCAAATCCATATTCAGATATTCACCAAAATCGAAGCGATTCTACCTTGTCAGACACCCAACCGGTCCACCAAATTTCGTCAAAATCCGTCTACAACTTTTTGAGATATCCTGCTATGCATTGTTTTTGGCCCCATCTCCCAATGTTGAAGAATCACTTTTAAATTCTAGTAGCCGGATCCGAATCCATATCTTCACCAAAATCTGATCATTTCGTCCTTGTCACATACGCTACATCTCTGCCAAATTTGGTCCAAATTAGTCCAGTCAAAATGTGAATGGACCCGCCACTAATTGCAAGAGAAACGAAGTAATACTTTTCTGAGACCTTGATGTCTACTAAATATCTGCCCAAAATTATACTTAAATATATTGAGTGGAACATGGTTTTTCAGGTCCTTTCCGATTTGGGAACTTTTCGGACTACCGCAATGTTTGGAAATTAATTATATGACAATATCACTCTTAATAATACACCAAATCAACTCTAAATTATTTATTTAACCATGTTTGAATACACTACCACAACTATTTGTACCCAATGTCCTTCTGTCCGTTCACAATATTTAACACGTCACTTCGTCTCTTCCATGGTCACTATCATCAGCATCCTCGAAAACGTCCACTGATTCGTCTGCATTTGCACAAATACCTCTGCACTCCCTACATGCAAATGTGCAAGGCAGCCCAAGTTTCCGACAACCACAACGTTTATCACTGCAACCACCCTTGCAAGAACACCTAACCAGCTTTAGGAGATAGTCTGGTGCTGCAGCGAGGTCAGAAAGCATAGGGATCATCCTGGTGTCCATGATCCTCCATCCCCAGTCAAGCGGGTTGAGTTTGTGTCCTTTCCACTCCTGAACCTGTTGGAATACCCGTAGGCTGTGATATTTGGAAGCTGAGCTCGTGGGCGGAAGTACCCGTGGGTGCAACGATGTTTTGTTTGTTGTCACCTTAGCATGAAATTTTGCTACCCTCAATTCGTTCAAATTGTCTGATGGTTTGCCTCTGTACACACAAACCATTGCTCTGTCTCCTGCAGCAATGACCTCATCCTGTGTTGACTCTTTATTGCCGAAAATTAGGGCCTCTTGCTGGAACATTTCATTGTCCTTGAACAGTTTGAGTCCAGTGCCTTTGCCGATCCCAAAGACCCTTGATGTCGCGTCGCATCCCAGGTACGCATGGATGAAGAGAATGTTTTCACAGACAGTATCACCCAGAGCCTCTCTGACTTTGCCAATGTCCAAGTATTGTCTTGGATTCAATGAACCCTTTTTCGGCTCCGACATTAAGTAGAGAGTGTGCGCAGTATTCTTGTGAAAATAGTAGCACAGTAGTATCAACAAGTCAGTGTCTTCGCCAACAAGAACAGTGTTGGATTTTGAAGAGCTACAAACGCATGGATGAAGAGAATGTTTTCACAGACAGTATCACCCAGAGCCTCTCTGACTTTGCCAATGTCCAAGTATTGTCTTGGATTCAATGAACCCTTTTTCGGCTCCGACATTAAGTAGAGAGTGTGCGCAGTATTCTTGTGAAAATAGTAGCACAGTAGTATCAACAAGTCAGTGTCTTCGCCAACAAGAACAGTGTTGGATTTTGAAGAGCTACAAACGCATGGATGAAGAGAATGTTTTCACAGACAGTATCACCCAGAGCCTCTCTGACTTTGCCAATGTCCAAGTATTGTCTTGGATTCAATGAACCCTTTTTCGGCTCCGACATTAAGTAGAGAGTGTGCGCAGTATTCTTGTGAAAATAGTAGCACAGTAGTATCAACAAGTCAGTGTCTTCGCCAACAAGAACAGTGTTGGATTTTGAAGAGCTACAAACTGCAGTTGTTGCTATGAGTAGGTCCGCATCCCCACTCGCATGAAGCACTTCACAATGAGATTCTTCCAGTTTCTTACCAAGAATGTCTATGAATTGTTGCTTGTTCTCCTTGTTCCAAAGAAACTCTTCCTTCTTGACAGAAAGCATCATGGTTTGAGAAAAAGATACCTTCACTGATGGTCGCTCACCCCTTTTCTGATGGGCACAGTCTTTCGTTGAGGGACCTTCATGATAGCCATCAAACACGACGATAGCATGCCCGTAATGCCTACTAACATATTTCAGGTAGCGGTCAAGAATATCCTTGTACTGTTCACCTGACTGCCACGTTATGCGCTGCAATAGGGCACCGCCATCGAGTACGTATTGTATATCGGACGGTTGTGCAGTATCGGCAGGTGCCAAGGATTTGATTGCTGAGGCTAACGCAGGCTTATTGGCGGACAGCAAGGCATATTTGGTCTCGAACAAAGATGGAGGATATGTGCATAACTCACAAAGGAGTGCTTTGGATAAGTCTCCTACTTCAGTGCCAGCGATCACAAGTCTCTGGAAGAGTAACTGAGAGTCAATATTGATGTCTCCGTCTGGTGTCTTCATTGCAGACTCTTGAGTCCATAGTTATGGCTTGACCCTTCTTCTTGAAGCTGTATTCAAGCACACGTTTACCACTCATCTGGCCCAAGAGCCTTTCTCCCACAGTTTTTGCCTCATCAACATTCACCGTTGTCTGGGCAACTATACCAGTGAAAATGTTGTGAAGAGTATCGTCGTCTTGAAAGGGATCCCTCTCATGAAGAAACTCAAGCATTTTCTGGGTATCAGCTACATCATTCTTCTGTCTAGACTTTGATAGATCCTTGTGCTGTTCACTTGTCACATATGTTACATATTTATGTGAATGTATGTGGATTACCATTCAGGTCTTTGCTTATCCGTGTGTAGTATATTAAGGGTTGTTGTGATTGGAGGGTCAGGAGCCCTTCTGAACAAGTGGCCGGAAACGGAAGTGACCGGAAACGGAAGAGGAAAAGACACGAGGAAAAAAGGACGAGTATTCTTCCTCGCCCCGCACCGACGAAAGGAGGGATTGATTGAGCCGTGTGGAAAAGCGGCATTCCGAAGCCCGCCTGGCGAGAGGAATCACCGGGACGTGTACCTGCCCGGTGGAGACGTCAAGTTGACGTGGGGCCGTGCATCGACCCCGCGTCTGGCACGTTCCCAACACCGTCTAAAAAGACGCGTACGGGTCGCCCGTTGGGGCCTAACACGCCTGGCAAGCGGCGTGGGGCTTTTGGCTTGCTTTCCCGTCCCCGCGTCGCGTGGCCGCGAGGGGCTGTAGCCGGGGTGCCGGGTACGATACCTGCCCGGTGGAAAAACGTCCACCCGGGGTTCGTTCAACCGCCCGAGTGCGGCGACGCTGACTATCATCTTGGTCAGGAGGGGCCCAGAGACATTGTGCGGGACCGAGACCAAAAGGGTGTCGTGAGTACTCACCGGGACACACGTATATAAGATGGCCATCTTACTCATAGGGAATTGATTGTGGCTGGGGAATTGTTGATGGTAGTGTATTGTTGATTGCTCGGGGAAAATCTCCGTGGTTGTGTCCTTGAACTATTGTTGATGGTTGTGTATTGTTGATTGCTCGGGGAAAATCTCCGTGGTTGTGTCATTGAAATTGTATGGTATCATTACCATTGGAAATATATCCTTGAACATCAGTTGTCTCCTGGGTGAAATTCATATGGATTGCGTGGCGAAAGCGCATATATAATACAGCTTGCTGGCGGAGTTCCTCTCACGGTCCGGGGGTCACCGAGACCAGGTATTCATCGAGGGGACCACGTAACAGAATTGGGGGCTCGTCCAAATTACGATGTGCGGTTTCGCAATTGGGTCTACGTCCGGGATCTAAAATTGTATAACATATTAAAATAATAATATTTTATTAATTAAAATTTATTAATTAATTATTAATTGGTAAATTTTTTTGAGAAATTGGGGTAAAGTCTTGGGTGAAGGTTAACAGGTGTTAACGATAGACACCATGGCGTTTGTGGCACAGAACTTTGGGGTAACCCCGAGTGAGGCACAGTTCCGAGCGTTGCTAAAGTCGGACCTATTGAAATTGGCCAAACATTTTAACTTGGAGGTCCGAACTAATTTGAGGAAGGCAGAGTTGCAGGCCACGGTGATACAATCTATGGTGGGATTAGGAACATGGGACGAGTTAGCCTGGGAGTGGCTACCCGAAGAACCAGAAGATGTTGAGCTCCGGAAACTGGAGTTGCAATTACGGAGCCAGGAACGGATTAAAGAAGAAGAAAGGAAAGCAGAAAAGGAAAGAGCAGAAGAAGAAAGGAAAGCAGAAGAGAGGAGAGAAGAGAAGCAAGCAGAGGAAAGGAGAGTGGAACGAGAACTCCAGGAAAGGTTAAAAGAAGAAGAAAGGAAAGCAGAAAAGGAAAGAGCAGAAGAAGAAAGGAAAGCAGAAAAGGAAAGAGCAGAAGAAGAAAGGAAAGCAGAAGCGAGGAGAGAAGAGAAACAAGCAGAGGAAAGGAGAGTGGAACGAGAACTCCAGGAAAGGATGAAAACAGAGGAAAGGAAAGCAGAAGCAGAGGAGAGGAGAGCTGCAAGGGAACTCGAAGCAGAGGAGAGAAAAGCGGAAAGGGAATTAAAGGAACGTGACATGGAGCTTCAGCAAGAAATCAAATTCAAGGAGCTGGAGTTAATGAGAGAATGGGGAGAGGCACCACCCTTGCTGACGGGGTCGACACCTAACCAGAAAACCTGGGATGTGGGCAGACATGTGAGGCTGGTTCCACCGTTCAGTGAAAAAGAAGTCGCGAAATTTTTTCCACACTTTGAGAAAGTGGCTCGACAATTAAACTGGCCGGAGGAGGCCTGGACCATACTCGTGCAAAGTGTGCTGGTGGGGAAAGCTCAGGAAATTTATTCGGCGCTACCAATGGACCAATGTGCAGATTATGAGGTACTGAAGAAGCACATCCTCAAAGCCTATGAGTTGGTTCCGGAAGCTTACAGGCAAAAATTCAGGAATGCCAGGAAGAGGGAGAGTGAGACCCATGTGGAGTTTGCCAGAGTGAAAGAAAACATGTTTGATCGGTGGTGTGAGTCAAAAGGAGTCGGGAAAGACTTCGAGACATTGCGGGACTTGATCCTGGTGGAGGAATTCCAGCAGTGTGTCCACGAGGACATCAAAGTGTACCTGCAGGAAAAGAAGGTACCAAAGTTGTGGGACGCAGCCACCATGGCAGATGATTATGCCTTAACCCACCGAATAGGGGTCCACGAACCTAACTCCTCGCCTAGATCTCCGCAGGGGAGGTGGGGAACAGCAGGTGCGGAGAACGACCATACATGGCGGCGGCCTCGAGATGATTATGGGGACAACTATGATACCCCACCTGTTCGAAATCAGAGGGATGCGGGCCCAAGACAAACTTATAGTTCGGGGGGCCCGAGGCAGACCACGAGTTTTTCCTCCGGGCCTACTTGCGCTTTTTGCAAGAAACCTGGACACTTGATGTCCAGTTGTTACCGCATGAAAAGCGAAGACCCAGAGCGGAGTCCGACTACTACGACTCCAAACGCAATGGCCATTGTGAGAAATCGCCATCAAAAGGGTTACCAACCATTTATTTCAGAAGGGTTTGTGTCACGGGATGGAGCCTCGACTAACCGGAAACCGGTTAGGATATTGAGGGACACAGGGGCACATCAATCTTTAATGCTTGAAGGCATTTTGCCATGGTCCGAGGAGACGGCAACGGGGGATAGTGTTCGTTTACAGGGGATCGGGGGCGGTGTTAGTGCTCCCCTTCATGTCATCCATTTGGAGTCCGATTTGGTGTCAGGACCGGTCACCGTCGGTTTACAAGCCACGCTTCCTGTAGAGGGTGTATCTGTGGTTATCGGGAATGATTTGGCCGGGAGTCAAGTTTATGGTAACCTGAGGGTTGGTAAAGAGCCCAGCAGGGAAAATAACGCCACACCAGCTCGGGATGGCGACAAAAGTGCCAAGTTATTTGTAGGGGGACTGAACTTCAAAACAGAGGAAGAAGTTCTGACCTCTGTCTTCAACAGATATGGGCCGCTGGTGGAAGTGCGGTTGGTAAGAGACTGGGAAACGCAACAGTCAAGAGGGTTCGGCTTTGTCACGTTTGCCAGCACAAAAGACGCCAGAGAGGCAGAGAAGAATTGGAATGGCAAGGATTTGGAGGGTCGGACCATAACAGTAGGGAAGGCATTTCGTAGACGTCGAGAGGTCTACAGGAGAGGACAACTGGGCGGTAGTGTTGGTGGTGGCCGCAATCAATATTATTATGGAGGCTCCCTGAGTTACGGCCGCTCCCGAAGGAAGGATTGGCAAAGTAGTGGCCGAGAAGGAGACCGCTATTCATGGGACTACAGGGACAAGTGGTCCCACCCTAATTATTAGGGAAGTTCTGAGAAGTTGAAGCACTGAATGCGGCGGAGCCGCCGAGCCAAGATTCCTACACGGATTAACCGTGAACGCCGTTCCTAAAGGCGTCCATGTAGTGAACTTTCATGCACGGACTAACCGTGAACTCCACGTTCCTCAAGGCGCCCATGTAGAGAACTTTCCTGCACGGACTAACCGTGAACTCCACGTTCCTAAAGGCATCCATGTAGTGAATACTCGGCTTGGCCTCCCAGAAAAAGTGCTATCGAGTGGCTTAACTTTGGATCTGTGATCAACCCCTTAACCTTCATTCACAAGAAACTGGCGGTCAAAGTCAGAGGGTCATGAGATGGAGTTTGATTTGGCAGGGACAATGTCGTTGCTGGTGCTTAGTCCAGAGTGAGTAATCTGGAGGGGTTGTGGTGAAATTTTGGTTGCTTTATTTTTAAGTGATAACTGTGCCCGGGGGCAACTGATAATGTGGGGGGGTTGAGTTATCTGGTTTGTTTCTCCAAATTGGCCGGCAAAGAAAGTTTTCGCTGGGTTCAAACTTTCTTTCTTGAAGGGGGGGAGTGTTACATATTTATGTGAATGTATGTGGATTACCATTCAGGTCTTTGCTTATCCGTGTGTAGTATATTAAGGGTTGTTGTGATTGGAGGGTCAGGAGCCCTTCTGAACAAGTGGCCGGAAACGGAAGTGACCGGAAACGGAAGAGGAAAAGACACGAGGAAAAAAGGACGAGTATTCTTCCTCGCCCCGCACCGACGAAAGGAGGGATTGATTGAGCCGTGTGGAAAAGCGGCGTTCCGAAGCCCGCCTGGCGAGAGGAATCACCGGGACGTGTACCTGCCCGGTGGAGACGTCAAGTTGACGTGGGGCCGTGCATCGACCCCGCGTCTGGCACCGTTCCCAACACCGTCTAAAAAGACGCGTACGGGTCGCCCGTTGGGGCCTAACACGCCTGGCAAGCGGCGTGGGGCTTTTGGCTTGCTTTCCCGTCCCCGCGTCGCGTGGCCGCGAGGGGCTGTAGCCGGGGTGCCGGGTACGATACCTGCCCGGTGGAAAAACGTCCACCCGGGGTTCGTTCAACCGCCCGAGTGCGGCGACGCTGACTATCATCTTGGTCAGGAGGGGCCCAGAGACATTGTGCGGGACCGAGACCAAAAGGGTGTCGTGAGTACTCACCGGGACACACGTATATAAGATGGCCATCTTACTCATAGGGAATTGATTGTGGCTGGGGAATTGTTGATGGTAGTGTATTGTTGATTGCTCGGGGAAAATCTCCGTGGTTGTGTCCTTGAACTATTGTTGATGGTTGTGTATTGTTGATTGCTCGGGGAAAATCTCCGTGGTTGTGTCATTGAAATTGTATGGTATCATTACCATTGGAAATATATCCTTGAACATCAGTTGTCTCCTGGGTGAAATTCATATGGATTGCGTGGCGAAAGCGCATATATAATACAGCTTGCTGGCGGAGTTCCTCTCACGGTCCGGGGGTCACCGAGACCAGGTATTCATCGAGGGGACCACGTAACACATACATCACATCAGTGAGGTGTTGGAGGGCGTTGTTCACCTCTGCAAAGAAAGGACTAGCCATGACCCAGACTGAGCGTTGTGTCTGTCATCCCTTGTCCCCTGGTCAGACCACCTGATGTCAAACAGCGTTTAACTGTCCTCAGCACACTGATCAAATCTCTCACTGCAAGCATCACTCCACCTCTCGTTCATGGCTCTCGTTCAATCTGAAAATAAAGTATGATCCACTCATTATAATTGAGTATAATTTTATGTATTTGTTCAGAGGATCGACAGGTTTCAGAAAAATATCATTTTTTTTCTCTTGCAATTAGTGGTGGGTTAGGGGTAAAAGTTCGCTAGAATGACTGGACTAAATCTGTCCACAACTTTTTGAGATATTTTGTTCACAACAAACAAATGGACAGACAAACAGGGGTGAAAACATAACCTCCATCCACCTTTGGTGGCGGAGATAAAAATACATGCGTAAGCTCACTTGCCTGCATGACAATAAAAAGTGCAATGGTTTTACAAACAGAAGGGAATTGTTTAATTAAATAATGTTCCTGGAGTTTATGCAAAGTAAATAACAAATATACCAAGGGGACCGTCAGAACTTTTATTCTTTTCTGAAAGCTCAAAACGAGTTTTGAAGTGCTTCCTTTGAAGATAAATTTATGATCAAGCATACCTTTTAGGTACTTTGACACCCTCCCTCTCAGATGGCACCCATGTAATGATAATTTATTGGATAATGTGGATAACATATCTTACTTCAAACTGTTCACAGATCCCAATGTTGGGGGTGGGTGGGTCTAAGCAAAAAATACCAGATCTTGAAATTACTCCTTTCCCCATAAAAAGCAACTGCGTAAACAGGTCATTGAGCAAGTAAAATTGTTGTAAGTACATAAAGTGAAATTGTTATAACACAAATCAAAATGGTTGTGTAAAGGAGACTCTCAGTTGATCAAGTGTGAGTGCTCAAGGTGGTAGAAATGAGTACATGGACGATTAAGATAGCAAGACACACCTATTTGTATGCACAGACATTGGGCAATGCACAAGCTATGGTCAGAAGTTAATATTAAAGAAATCACCAGATATGCAAGAAAACTTTGGAAACTGCAATATCTACAGACCCAGTCATTGTTTGAATGCACATCACCCATACCTTCTAACTCAGGTGAATAATTTATCTCAGGCATGAGATGAGGTCCATCTCTCTGGACATATCTCGAGTATTTGATGCAGCCTGGCATCGCACACCGCTCAAATCTCCAAATCCTATGACATCCAAGGCCAGGTCTCATGACTTACTGACCTCCTCCACTTTGGTAGCCAAAGCAGGATTCTTCATGGGATCCTATCACTTCCTCTCCATATCAACGATAAAGTGCCCCAAGGCCTTTAGCCGAGTCATATTCCTAGTCTTCATCAAAGACCTTTCTGACTCTCTGCAAAATCTTCCTCATCTCTTTGCTGATGATTCCACCCTCTGTCATAACATCCCTCATCATTCAGATAGGCAGACAGCAACCTCCTCCGACTCCTTGATCGCAAACCTTGATATAATCACGAGACAATCCTGGACTTGGAATATGCCTTTTAACTTAACCATGATCTTTCCTGGGAAAACCACATTTCAAATCTGGCCTCCAAAGCCAGTCACCGACTGGGCATCCGTCGTGCGAAGTCCTTCCTTGGCACACCTGAGCTCCTCACCACATACAAGGCTTTCATCCGCAGCTCTATGGAATACTGCTCTCCCCTCTGGTCTGGTGCTCCTGCCTCACACCTAGCTCGTCTTCACGCTGTTGAAACCAAAGCGTTCAGAATCATTGGAATCTCCCGCGATGAAGCTAACTCCAAGGGCCTTTCACTCACTCACCGCAGGCAGGTTGGTGGTCTTTCCGTCTTCTACCGACTCCTCTCTGGCCTTGCCCCCCCCAGCTCTCTCTTGGCTCTGTCCCCCAAAAATTCCTACAGGTCGCACAAGATCTGCCTGCAACCCTCTTATGGTTAAACTGCCAAAATCAAGACTTTCTGCTCACCTTCACTCCTTCATTCCTCTTTTCTCCCGCCTCTGGAACAAACTCCCAAACTCCCTCACTCTCTTCAATCCCACTCCACCCTCCAGGTCTTTAAAACAGCTGTTCACCACCATCTCTTATCCTCCCCCATCCAAAGCCTTGATCTTTTCTACCCCCGCTAATTTCGGTCCCCTTGTGTTTTATACCCCCCCCCCCCCCCTTCCCACGCTTCCTGCCCCCAAGCCCTCTCCCTCCCACACTTCTCCCTGCTCTCAAATGTTGTGGTTGTGTGCTTCCCCTTCTCTCCCCATCTTGTCTTCCGCTCCCTCTTTTTGTATATTTTGTTTGTCTGGTTGATTTGTTTGTGAAATAAATGTTAGCTCTTTCACGAGCCTCGATTCAGTATACAAAAATAATAATAATAATAATAACAAATCTCAACTATCACTCTTTCCTTCCAGAAAGATTATTTGGTGAATCCTCCCATCGACTTCCCAATTGTCTTTAAGAAGTTCAGTCACTCAAACCGTTGGGCCTCACTTTCAGTGATGATCTTTCTTGGACAAACCACATGACCAAGTTGGCCTCCAAAGCCAGCTGCCAGCCGATTGGGCATCCTCTGTCGTACAAGTCTTTCCTTGACCTCCCTGAGCTTTTGTCCACTTACAAGGACTTTATCTACTGCTTGAAGGAGTACTGCTCGTCCAAATCGATCCATGAAGTTTCGTCCAAATCCATCCATAGTTTTATGAGATATTGTGCTCACAGACAAACAAACAGACAGTGAAACAGGGGTGAAAACATAACCTCCATCCACCTTCGGTTGCGGAGGTAATAATGCTCGACCATTTCAGGTTCAGGAGATAATTGAATTTTATCAGCAGCAGGGCCTCGTTCATTTACCATTAGTAGAGGATCCTCTCATAAAGTCCATGACCAATTTCCCCAGATCCAGGTTTGAAAGTTGATATAAGATGAATTGGGGATACTGACCAAAATGAGCTGAGAGACCCCTCGCAAAAATGTGGGCTAACTCCACTTGGGGGCAAAATCACAGATGGCCACCACAAAAATAAATTCTGGCATATCTTTGCTTATAATCAGGCTACGGAGGTGGTCTTGGTGTCTAAATGTAGGTTTTTTGGGTTAAGGAATTCAATTTTGACACCAGAAATAAGATAATATCAACTTAAGACAACAGTTATAGACTGCCATTGTCCAAAATACACATTTTATGAAAATATATGCCACTTGGTCCATTTTCCCAAGGAATCTCATGAAAGAATATGCCATACCTATCTAATCCAATCCATTTTTTTTTTAATGTAGTTTGATGAAGACAAGAGTGACTTACGCATAGAAGCTTGGAACAATCTCAGTCTTGGTGAAACAGAATACAGCAAGCAACTGTCTGGAAGCCTCACTACCTCCCTTCTGCCCTTTTCTTGATTAAGTGACGATGGTTATCGATAGGAACTAGGACCTGCAAATAAGAAGAGTACAGAAGTAGATGTTAATATAGCAATACCAATTAATAGCCTCATTAATATAATAAACAGCCTGTTAGGATTTAAACTTAAATAATTAATTTGCTATTACCAGGGCATTAGGAGACATGCTGAATGGAGAAGGTGGATCAGACTCAGCAACGGTTGCTAGAGTGAGATGTGCATGGAAGAAGTTTCGGGAACTGAGTGGTGTGCTGACGAGGAGGGAAGTGTCGTTGAAGCTGAAGGGAAAGGTGTATGCTGCATGTGTGAGAAGTGTTACGATTTATGGGAGCGAGACATGGGTAATGAACGTCGAGCAGCAACGAAGGCTGGAAAGGGTGGAAATGCGAATGGTTCGGTGGTTGTGTGGCGTATCGTTGAGCGAGAGGAAGACAAATGATGAAATGCGAAAGATGATGGGAATAGAGCCTGTGATGGATGCTGTGAAGAGAAACAGGTTGAGATGGTTTCGTCAGGTGTTGAGGAAGGATGAAAGTGACTAGTTGAGAAGAGTGATGGAAATGAATGTAGAAGGAAGTAGAGGACGGGGAAGACCGAGAAAGACTTGGCCAAAGATGGTCGAAGAAGAAATGCGGGCAAGGGGATTAACAAGGGGAGATGCAGAAAATAGGGCAAAATGGAGAAGATTGTCACGGGGACCGCAAGGCTAACCCCCGCTCCAGCAGGGAAAATGGCCTTAAAATGCCTGTTGTTGTTGTTGTTTTACCAGGGCATTGACTGTTGTTGTAGAATGCACTAGTGGAGGACTGTCCCATAAAGTCTGTGACCAATTTCCCTGGATCATGGTTTGAAGGTTGAAGGTTTGAAGGTTGAAGGACAGGAAGCAGTAACAACAACAACAACAACAACATGCATTTTAAGGCCATTTTCCCTGCTAGAGCGGGGGTTAGCCTTGCGGTCCCCATGACAATCTTCTCCATTTTACCCTATTTTCTGCATCTCTCCTTGTTAACCCCCTTGCCCGCATTTCTTCTTCCACCATATTTAGCCAAGTCTTTATCGGTCTTCCCCGTCCTCTACTTCCTTCTACATTCATTTCCATCACTCTACTCAACCAGTCACTTTCATCCTTCCTCAACATATGACCAAACCATCTCAACCTGTTCCTCTTCACAGCATCAATCACAGGCTCTATTCCCATCATCTTTCGCAATTCATCATTTGTCTTCCTCTCTCTCAACGATACTCCACACATCCACCGAACCATTCGCATTTCCACCCTTTCCAGCCTTCGTTGCTGCTCTACGTTCATTACCCATGTCTCGCTCCCATAAATCATAACACTTCTCACACATGTAGCATACACCTTTCCCTTCAGCTTCAACGACACTCCCCTCCTCATCAGCACGCCACTCAGTTCCCGAAACTTCTTCCATGCACATCTCACTCTAGCAACCGTTGCCGAGTCTGATCCACCTTCTCCATTCAGCATGTCTCCGAGGTAGCAAAATGTTTTCACACCTTCCAGCTTGACGCCGTCTCCAAGATCCAACTCAACATGTCCTCCATCTGCAGCTCCCTCTGTGCACACCTTACATTTGAATGTAGCTGCCACACTGGTTAATGACCCTCACAGACCGCTACATTTTTGATGAACCCACTCAGCGCACATTGTACATTGAATGGAGTTCACTCCGACACCCTTCCTGCACACAGCACATGGCCACTTCCCAGTTCTTTCCACCTCACCACATGCTTTACCACTTGCCATCACCTTCGTCTTTCCTATATTCACATTCAGACCTTTTGTCTCCATACATTCCTTCCACTTGTTCATCTTTTCCTTCAGTCCATCCATACTTTCCGCAATCAACACCAGATCATCTGCATACAACAACTCCCACGGTAAACCCTCCTTTACGTTCTGAGCCAGCACCTCCATCACAGCTACAAATAGTAGTGGACTTTGTACCGACCCCTGATGCACTCCCACCTTCACCTCAAACTCACCACTGTTCCCGTCCTTCGTCCTTACAGCTGTGCGTGCTCTTTTGTACATTGCCATCACTACTGTGATCCACCATTCCTCCACTTCTAACTTCCTCAATGCCCATGTCAATACTTCACCTGGAACCCCATCGAATGCTTTCTCCAGATCAACAAACCAAAGAAACAACTTCTTCCTCTTCTCCATGTACTTCTCCTGCAACTGCCTCACAATAAAGAGCTTGTCTGTCGTTCCTCTTCCTGGCATAAATCCAAACTGCATTTCGTCGATCTTCACCTTCTTCCTTATCCTCCTATCCAACACCCTTTCCAATACCTTCATTCCATGCTCCAATAACTTTATCGCTCGGTACGAGCCACACTCCAGAGGGTCACCTTTCCCCTTGTATAGAGGGACGAGGGTACTCAGTTCCCAATCCACTGGAATGCTGCCTTTTTTCACCACCAGATTACAGATCTCTGCCATTCTCTTCACACCCCAACTTCCTGCTGCCTTCAACATATCTCCCACAACTCCCGTCGGCCCTCCCGCTTTCCTACTCTTAATTGCTTTCATCGCTTCCTCAACTTCCTTCTCAGTTATCTTCTCTGCCGGTCCTAAAACTGGGTTACTCTCTATGTTGCCATCCCATTCATTCTCTGTATTCAACAGGATTTCCTTATATCTTTTCCATCTTCCTTTAATGCCATCTGGGTCCACAACGATTTGTCCCACTTCATCCTTCAAGCAACTCACCCCTATCACATCACACCTCTCTTTCGCTGTCTGCTTTGCAATCGTGAATACCGCTCTCTGACCCTCTTCCGAATCCAAGCGTTCTCCGAACATTTTCCTCCATGCCTCCTGCGCCTTTGCTACCTCTTTCTTTGCAACCTTCTTGGTTGCCTTATAACTTTCATGCACTGATTTTTCTGCTCAAGTACCCTTCGCCTTCTGCCACTCCTTGAACTTCTTTCTCTTCTCGTCAATCCTCTTTCCAACTTCATCATCCCACCACCATGTTTCCGAGTGCCTCGGTGGTCCTTTTGTCCATCCACATACCTCACCAACGGCTTCCAACAGACTATCTTTCATTGACATCCAACCACGTTCAAGCTCAACCACATCATCCTCTACCCTACTCAGCCTCTCTTTTCATGCCTCCCTTACTGTCACCTCTTTCAACCTCCACACCTTCATTCTCGGTTGGTACTTCACCCGCCGAGCTCTCCACGCACCTTTCACCCTTATGTCGCAGACAACCAAGTGGTGCTGTGAAACAGCCCCCTCCCCCGGGATCACCTTTGTGTCCCGGAGGCGCCCCCTATCTCGCCTACGCACCATCAGGTAGTCAACGGTTGTCGTCGACCCACCTGACGTGTATGTAACAAGCTTATTATCCCCTTTCTGGAACTGAGTCTTGCAAATCAACAAATCAGCTCCATCAGCAAACTCCAAAATCCTTTCACCTTCTCCATTTCTCACACCATATCCGTAACCCCCATGAACTCCCTCAAAACCGTCCATACTCCTTCCCACATGTCCATTTAGGTCTCCTCCTACCACAACAACTTCCTCATCTTTCACGTTTTCCATCAGCTTCTCTATCGCATACCAGAACTTGTCCTTCTCTTCATCGCTCCGACCAACCTGCGGAGCATATCCCGAGATGACGTTCACCAAGAGCTTTCCAATCATCATTTTCACCATCATCAACCTATCACTCACTCTAGTCACACTCACCACACTGTCTACAAATTCCTCAGAAAACAGGACACCAACACCATTCACGCCCTCCGGGCACCCTTGCTACACAAACTTGTATTTCTGTCCCTGCCTACCCTTCACCATTCTCACACCACTTCCTTTCCATCTCGTCTCTTGCACACAACATATGTCCACTCTTCTTCTGACCAATACTTCCACCACTTCTCCTGATCTCCCTGTCATTGTCCCAACATTCCATGTCCCAAACCTCAGAAACCGATCTCCACTTCGGGCTGCACCCTGCCCATATGTAGTTGTAATTGTCATGGTTCTCTTTTTGAGGCAATGTTTTTATGGCCGGATGCCCTTCCTGACGCCAATCCTCTTTGTCGCCTCTTACGACACGCAGGGATACGGTGTACCTATTCTAACCAGGGTACACACCGGGATAGAGCTTTGAATAAAACCAAACGGGTTTAATCCCGAACAAATAAACGGAGAATGAAATCAATAATAACTATATACAATGAAGTAAAATAATCCAATAAAAACTAAGGCGTCAAGTCACAAGCACAGACGGGGCGAGGGACACAAAATGGCGACTTATCTCTGCTCTTTCAGATGACACAAGCTTCCCAAGAGAAACCAGCACCCAAAGCATTTTGAACAAAACCGCAATGCTGGTGTCCATGTTGTATTCAGTGCCTTAAGCTTGCTTTGATAGAGCTGATACTTTTGATGACGCATTTTTGTGAGCTCAATGAACTCAACGAAAACGGAATTATGTACAAAAATAAACAGGTTTATTACCACGAATGCCGATAATACAGAATAAAACGCGCCGGTCTAATCCCTCTAGCTGGAGCGCTCCTATTACAGACACACACACATACAGATGGGGAGGATATATGAAAAATAAACGTTGTGTGTTTTATCATACACTTCGCTCTGATCGTTCGGTGCGTCGTCTGCAATCGCCCAGGCCCTCCGTTCCCGTGCCGGGAGAAGGCCGCACCCGCAGTCCTTTGAGAGCAGCGTGATGGTGAATGCCTTGAATATTAGTACAATCCCCTTGCAAATGCCAGAACACGTGGACGCAATCGCATTGAAGAGGGCGTGGCTAATCATCCGAAGTCAACGGAAAAAAAACCCAATGCAAGCAGCTGCTTTATATTGTCATCACCATTTGTTAACGAGCAACAGCTTCGCCAACTTCTTTCTTCACACTCGCAAACATTATCAAATTACAAATTTTACAGGAAGCAGTAACAAATGACCTTTATTCAAGAGAAAGTGACTCTTACCTCTGATGATGATTATGATGATTGACATATCCCCACAGCAATTATCACGATTCAATTCATAATATAGTCAGGGTGATCTAGCAATATTTATTTTTAAAATACAGATCCACAGAGCTCAGAATTGATGTCCTTCTACCTGAAAACGAATGTTTAGATATACAGAATGCACTTGTAACACGAACTGAGACAAATATATAGTTATATTTCCATTTTTGCTGCTGCCATTTTGGACAATGGCAGTATATAACTGCAGTCTTAAGTTGATATTATCTTATTTTTGGCATCAAAATTGAATTCCTTAAACCCAAAAACCTACATTTAGGAACCAAGATCACCTATGTAGCCTAACTATGAGCAAATATTTGCCAGCATGATTTTTGTTCTCGTCACCTTGGATTTTTCCCCCTTGTGGAGTTAGCCCACATTTTTGCGAGGAGTACCCTGACTCATTTTGTTCAGGATCGCCAATTCATCGAAAAAAAAAAACATTCAAGTGCCTGGTTTTGGTTTAACGGTTAAAGTGGCTGCCTTGAGATCTCAGGGTCCTGAGTTTGAGCCCGTGTCATGTCGTTGAATTAACACCAGGTGGGTTGACTCAGCCCGTCATCCTTCCAAGTTGACGAAATGTGTACCGGCTCACTGGCAACAGGAGGCACTGCATTAGCGGCACGACCACGCTCCCAGCAATGATGCAACCAGCAGCCACAGCCTGCATACTAATCCACCAAACTTCAATTCTTGATCTGAGGAAATTGGTCAAGAACACTTTGGAAGGGTCCTCTACTACTATATTTTGATATCCGCCAACCTTAATTACATAATACATCTTCCGAAAAACTTGTGTGGACATTTAAAAGCCACATCCCAATTCTCTTGCAAAAATGTGAGTAGGCCTTCTTTCTAAGACTACAACCACAACTCCCAAGCAGGCATTGTTAAGATTATAAATCAGATGTGTGTCTCATCGCTTGACAGCCTGGATTATTTTAAGAAGAAGTCTGACACACATATAACTGATATATGAGAAAAATTACACAAACTCATCCTTTTCCCCAAACTGCATGTAGATTATTACAGTCGTGGCCAAAATATGTGGCACCCTTGCACCTTTTTCAAATAACTTACAATTTTCTCACAAAACAAGTTTAAATTGATAAAAGTATTTGGTCTCCACAATTCTTTATTTCAATGTTAATATTACAGAACCTTTGTTTTTGATCCAGAAGTTAATATATCCTTTTAAATCAGAAAATAAATAAGAAATGGCATTGACAAAATTATTGACACCTGAGACTTCATATTTGGTAGCACAGCCTTTGGACAAAACAATGCAGTCAAGCGCTTCCTATAGCCATGAATGAGCTTCCTACACCTCTCTACTGGCAGTTTGGCAACACTCTTCTTGTGCAAACTGTTCCAGTTCTCCCAGATTTGAAGGGTGCCCTCCCCCAACTGCTGTTTTCAGATCTCCCCACAGATGTTCAATGGGATTTATATCGGACTCATTGCTGGCCACTTCAGAACAGTCCAGCGTTTTGTCTTGAACCATTCCTGGGTGCTTTTTGAAGTGTGTGTGGGGTCATTGTCCTGCTGCAAGACCCATGACCTTCGACGGAGACCCAGCTTTCTGACACTTGGTTGAACATTGCGCTCCACAATACCTTGGTAATCTCCTGATGCCATGCACACATTCAAGGCACCCAGTCCCATGGCAGCACAGTAACCCCAAAATGTCACTGAACCTCCTCCATTTTGAATGTAGGGAAAGTGTTCTTTTCTTTGAAGGCTTCATTTTGTTTTCTCTAACATAGAGATGATGTGCTTTACCAAAAAGCTCTAGTTTGGTCTCATCTATCCACAGGACATTCTCCCAGAAGGATTTTGGCTTGTTAAGGTGTATTTTGGCAAACTCCAGTCGGGCTCCCTCAGCAGTGGGGTCCTCCTGGGTATTCTACCATAGAACCCCCATTGAGTTGGCGACGGATGGTGCGAGTTGAAACTGAAGGTCAGGCTTGAATCTGTTTAGCAGTTGATCGACGTGCTTTCTCCACCCTTTGAAGAATCCTTCCCTGCAACCTTCGATCAGGTTTTCTCTTGCGGCCACGGCCAGTGAGGTTGGCTCCAGTGGCATGGGCCTTAAACTTCCTGATAACATTGCATACGGTGGGCACAGGAACATCAAGGTCTCTGGAGATTGACTTGTTGCCTTGAGATTGTCCATGCTTGGCTACAATCTTGTGTCTGACCTCCTCAGACAAATGTCTGGTTTTCTTTCTTTTCTCCATGCTCATTGCGATACACACAGTGACACAAAACAGCAGAATGACTCCTTTTCTCGATTTAAACTGGTTGAATGAGTGATTTTTATATCGCAGGCACCTGCAACTCACCATATGTGAGTTTAATTCCAAAGTAAAGGAGAATCACCTGCTTGAAATCTAATTATTTCTGAGAACTTCTAAAAGGTGCCAATAATATTGTCTGGGACATTTTAGGATTTCTGTGTGGAATAAGCTAAGATTTAGTAATTACCCAGCGCTCGCGAAGTGAAAAGCAGGGTTAAACAATCAGTTGCGTATGTGTGCCGTACGTGTGCCGTGTCTGCATTTAAAAAAAATCATTTTCTCAGCAACCGTTGGTCCGATTGACATGACATTTTACCGTAGGAGCGCCTTTGCCTGTATATTTTTTATTAATAATTATGACGTCATAGGTCATGTGGTACGGACGCCATCTTGGAAAAACGTTACATCTCTATATCTCTCAAACCGCTCAATGGAAAAACAAAATGACGACTGTGACAAAGTGTGACTGTCTGCAAGCCTTTCCTTTCCCAACAATACGCTGTCTCAAGCAAAACACCTCTGTGGCTTCTTCTTTGGGAGATTGTGTTTACCTTCCTGTAATTTATTCCTCCTCTCTACCACGGATGAAAACATTACTGACTTTATCTACGAGTATTATTCGATTAGGTTAGTTTAACATCGCCATCATACACTTCTCTGAAAAAGGATTCAGAAAGTCTTTACTGCTTCCATCAATATTGCAGAGCAGTGGTTTAAGTGCATTGTGTAGAAAAATGTGATGCTAATTAATGTTCAGTGTTATGATACAGCATTTTGGAAACGGAAAAATGAGTAAGCAACAACTCATGGATGACCCTTTGCCTAAATTTATAAACACTCACCAATCATAAAGTCTTCTGTTTTACAAGGTATCCTCAATAGTCTATTTGGTAAACAAATGATACATTCATACCCAAATGCAGATGCAGCAGTGCCTCAAAGAAGTTTCTCAACTTTGTGCTGAAGAGGAGCAGGAGAAGCAAAACCTTTCAAGCACATTTATGCACTCTGGCAGCGAGTCCAGGTTTGTAGTTGGGAACGACATACATCTGCAGTTACACACAAGAAGTTATGTTTTCGTGATTTTAAAGTGTCAAAATGTTTGTTGGTCATTATTACATTTGCTCATGAGTACACCTGAGAAGTACTGAGCAACGGTGACGATAGAATGATGTTGGAGCTAGAATGAGGAAAATACAGGATATTAGGAGAAAATTAACATATGGCTTGGAAATTCGAACCGAAGGATATGATGAACTGGGCCACCTGAGCTCAAAGAGTAGTGCTGTAATGGCATTCGTTCTACAGTCAAAGCATAACTTGGTTGGAACATAAAATTCAATTTTGGAACAGAAAACAAAATCGATTCGTGAGTGTTTTGGGAAGGAGTGGAGGAAGGAAAAATGACTATTTTCTTTTAATGTAATATTACATTTTCCACCAGCATCTGCGACTAAATTCGAAATCCATTTTTGGATAGGTCAGAAAGTTAAACTTTTTTCCTCATTCTGTTTTGAGAACTGGCATTAAATGGTTAACTTATTTGTTTTCAAGCACCTCAGGGTCAGACAGTTCCGAGTCAGATGGATTTCCTGCTCATCTTCAGCCCCTCCTGTCACAGGTGAAATGCTCTTTTCTCGTACGTTGTGCTGTGAGTGTGATTTTAAAGGCCAGATTCACAAATCATTGTGAATAAATGGCTCATTAAAGGCAACTGTGGGATGATGTTGAACATAAACTCTTACATGATATTTCAGTTGTAATTTGGCTTCACCTGGGCAAGAATACCCCGAAATGAGCCAAATCATGAATGTGCTATTTAAGTCTACCCCTAGAGAATAGTATAGGTTTATATATAGGTTTATAGCTGGGTTTTTTTTTTTTTGGATACAAGATCGAGGCTCGTGAAAGAGCGAACATTAATCACACAAAAAGTCAAACCGACACATAAAACACAAAAAATAAGTGGAGCGGTAGACAAGATGGGGAGAGAGGGGGAAGGACACAAACACAACATTTGAGAGCAGGGACATCGGGAGAAATGTGGGAGGGGGAGGGCTTGGGGGGAGGTGGGAGAGGTATAAAACATATATGAACACTGCAAGGACTTCCAGGAAAGAAGTTGGAATTTCCAAACAAAAAAAAAAGAAGTGCATCTGGGGTGAATTAGTGGGGGTAGAAAAGATCAAGGTTTTGGATGGGGGAAGATAAGAGATGGTGGTGAACAGCTGTTTTAAAGACCTGGAGGGAGGAGTGGGATTGAAGGGAGTGGGGGAGTTTGTTCCAGAGGTGGGAGAAAAGGGGAATTAAAGGGTGAAGGTGAGCAGAGAGCCTAGATTTTGGCAGTTTAACCATAAGAGGGTTGCAGGCAGATATTGTGCGACCTGAAGGAATATTGGGGGGACAGAGCACAGAGAGAGCTGGGGAAGCAAGGCCGGAGAGGAGTCGGCAGAAGACAGAAAGACCACCAAGCTGCCTGCGGTGAGTGAGTGAAAGGCCCTTGAAGTTAACTTCATCGCAGGAGATTCCAATGATTCTGAAAGTTTCAACAGCGTGAAGCCGAGCTAGGTGTGAGGCAGGAGCACCAACCCAGAGGGGGAACAGTATTCCATTGAGCTGTGGATGAAAGCCTTGTATGTGGTGAGGAGCTCAGGTATGCCAAGGAAGGACTTTGCACGACGGAGGATGCCCAGTCGGCGACTGGCTTTGGAGGCCAGCTTGGAAATGTGGTTTTCCCAAGAAAGATCATGGCAGATAGTGAGACCCAAAAGCCTGAGCGACAGAACTTCTTGGAGGATTGTTGAGAAAGTCGTTGGGAGGGTTTTCCAGTCTGTCCTTTCGGAGAGACATTGTAAGAGTGTGAGATTTGTCAGGATTGAAACACATGTTCCACTTGTTTGACCAGTCTGTGATTTTGTCCAGGTCTGCAGAGAGTGAGGAGGCTGCAGACTGCCGATCTGAGGGATGAGGAATGGAGCAGCAGATAGTGGAGTCATCAGCAAAGAGATAGAGAGGATTTTCCAGAGAGTCGGAGAGATCATTGATGAAGACCAGAAATAGCACAGGGCCCAGAACACTACCTTGGGGAACTCCAGCCAGAACAGGAAGGGGAGATGAGAGAAATCCATTCAGGGCCACACATTGCCTGCGACCAGAGAGGAAGTCCGCAAGCCATGAGTGGAGATTTCCATGGATACCATGGGAGGAGAGTTTGGTGAGCAGAGCTGGGTGCCAGACCGTATCGAAGGCACGTGATATGTCAAGTGAGACAGCTCTGATTTCCTGTTTGGCATTGAGGACCTCCATCCATTGTTGAGACAGCAGAAGCAACATGTCCAGAGTAGAATGACCTGGTCTGAATCCAAATTGATGATCAGAGATCAAGCCTTGTGTAAAGCGGTCATGTTTGCTGATTTCCAAGATGCTGGCAGATGACCTTGAGCAAAAGAGAGGGTGAAAAGAACAGAGAGAGGGTGAGATAGAGCAGCAGAGCAGGATTTTAGGACCCGTGGGCTGATGCCGTCTGGTCCAGTTGCAGAATCAGAGTCGAGGTTTGACAAAAACTTCACCTTGTCAGGAGAGAAGGACACAGAGCCCAGGAGCAGTTGGGTTCGACTGGGAAAGGTGGGAACAGAGAGAGATGGGTTTGGGACACAATATTTTGAAGCAAACACAGAGTTGAGGCATTCGGCTTTGTCACGTGCAGTGTCAACTGTGTAGCCATTTGAGGTAAGGGAGGGGATGGAGGGGGAACAAACACCAGAAACGGATTTTTAACTAGACGCCACCCGATTTGGAGGAAGGAGACAGGTTTGAGAGATCAATCTTGAGTGTGGAGAGATAGTGCTTCCTGGCACTCCTGAGGGTAGACACACACTTGTTCTGAGCTTGGTAGAAGGAACTGAGATTGCCGTCAGTTGGATTTGCCTTCCAAGAGGCAAAGGCAAGTTGTTTCAGGGCAACTGCCTCACCACAACATTCAGTGTACCATGGACGGGAGGAAGGGTAAGACAACTGAAGACGAGATGGGATAAATCTGTGCATGAGAGAGATCAGTTTACTTTGGAAGAATTCCCAAGAAGAGTTGATGTCAGAGGCAGTGGAGATGGGAGACCAGTCCAGATGATTGATGGCTGCTTGCAGACCGTGCCAGTCAGCCTGAGTGAAATGCCAGACTCGTCGGCGCTGGGGAGGCTCTCTGAGAATGGCCAGAGAGATGTCCACTAATTCCACTGTTGTAGGGTTTGTTTCTGCAATTCGTGCCCCCAATTTCTAATGGCACCCCAGAGCTTCTTTGACCCTTAGGAGTACTAAACCTCCATTAGATTGTTATTTTGTTTTTTTTACCTCCGTCACTGAAGGTGGATGGAAGCTATGTTTTCACCTGTGTCTGTCTGCTTGTTTGTTTATCTGTCTGTGAACAGGATATCTAAAAACGTTGTGGACTGATTCAGACTAAATTTGGTGGAGAGGTTTGCGTATGTGACACAAACGAAATTATTAGATTTTTGTGAAGATTCGGATCTATATGTGGATCCGAGGATTTTTGAAGTAATTCTTCGCCATTGAGAGATAGGACAAAAAAACGATATATAGCATATCTCAAAAAGTTGTGTACGGATTCGGACTACATTTGGTAAACTGGTTGGGTATGTGACAAGGACTAATCGATTCGATTCTGGTGAAGATCCAAATTCGGATCTTGAAACGAGACGTTTTAAAATTCCAAAGTGATTCTTCACCAGTGATAGGGCCAAAAACGATATATAACATGACATTTCAAAAAGTTGCGCACGACTTATGCCAAAATTAGGTGGATACGTTTTTGAATATAAAGGGTTGTCGGTGGGCTGACAAGAACAAGCTGATTTGATTATGGTTCAGGTCCGAATCCAGATCTGGCCTATTAATGGGATACAAAATGTAAACTGTTCAGCTTGGCGGAGGTATGCTCTCTACCAAGTGCCGTTCTAGTTCTTCCTGCATTCCCAATTTATGAAATTTCCAAGCCGTCTATGGGAGCCAGCTGAGACTTTCGGAATGAAATTTTGCATCAATAATTTGAATAGAAAGTATGCGTGGTTGACAGTTTTGACCTTGACCTAATTTTAAGGTCATGACCCAATTAAAGATTAACATTTTTCACCATGACTGTACTAAGGTTTGTCCGATTAGAACGAAATTTCCCTCTCTAAATAGCCGAGAACAAGGCGCACTTATGCTTAATGTAATTTACGCATCATTTACGCATTTACGCTTCATGTAATTTACGCATCATGTCCCTCTGAGTTAAAGGTCAAGGTCTTACACCCCTTGGAGTATTAAAGTACAGTTGAGGTTTTTCTCCATTTTTTCTGCCAATGTCAGGACTTTAGGAATGAAATTTTGCATCAATAATTATTAATGGAAATAAAAAGTACGAGGGCGTGCCAATTTTTTGACTTTGACCTAATTAGGACCTTTAATGTCACGACCCAATTTTCGGCATTTTAACATTTTTCTTTTGGACGAAGTTTGTCGATTCGATTTGTACGAAGTTTGTTGGACGGTCAGTGGTGTCTCGCTGTCTTCTACCGCCTCCTTTCTGTCCTTGCATCCTCTGCACTTTCCGTGCTCTGTGCCACCCACTCCCACTCCCACAAGTTTCTGCAGGGTGCATACAATCTGCCAGAAACCCCCTTCAGTGGAAACTCCCAAAATCCAGACTTCTATTTTGATACCATGACCAAAACCATGCTCACCTACACTAGTTGTTTCCTCTTTTTCCCCACCTGAGGAACCAACTTCTGCATTCTCTTCAATCTCATTCTTCCCTCCAGGGCTTCAAGACAACTATTCACCACTATCTCAGGTCAACCACATCCACAACCATGATCTTTTCTACCCCTGTTAACGACCCCCCCACCCACATTATTACATCATTATACATACTTTTACCAAGTTTGATTTAAATCCCTTCAGCTGTTCTCAAGCATCACATTTTTACCTGACATAACCTCTGAACTTTGACACCGAAATCTAATTAGTTCATGATACTACATACTTATACCAAGTTTGGCTAAAATCCCATCACTGGTTCACAAGTTAGCGCAGTAACATAATTGTTACCTAACGGGACTTCTGACCGTGTGTGTGTGTGTGTGTGTGTGTGTGTGTGTGTGTGTGTGTGTGTGTGTGTGTGTGTGTAATATATAATATATTGTTGCGGTTTTGTGTTTTACAAATAAAGGTTAATTTCCCCTCATAGTTTCGTCACACTACAACGTAGCCTCGCGATAGTTCAGTTATTTCATAGTAACTGTAAGAGTAGTCCTTTTCCTGTGTTAGTTTTGTGTTGAGTAGAATAATGAGAGTTAGGTTTCCTTCCAATGCTTTATGCTGCCTCGATACTTTGAGTTTTGGCGCAAAATACCACGAGGCCGGCCTGACAAGTCGATCCAGGCCGAAGGAAGGCGGGGCAGGAGAAGTGGGAGTGACCGGTAAGCATGAGCCGCCAATCAGGGCTCGAGGGGAGTGGCTTAGCACTGCGGCAAAAGGCATGGTTTGGAACATTCGATACGGGCCAGGGCGGAACCATATATCCCTGTGCCCGAAGCCCCCACCTGAGTTCTGAGGAGAGGTGCGCTGAATAGAGTTATGAGTAGGACGTGCGTTGAGTTATGAGCTCGAGTTGTGAGCCGGGGTCCTCTGTTGAATTGAGTTACAAGTTGAGTTTGCGGTTGAGCTTGAGTCAGATCCTCCGTTGAGTTACGAGAGTGAAAGCGCGCCGTTGATTAATCGCACTGTGAAGGACTGCCGTGCCTGGCGAGAGACGCGCGTATATTTTCCCGCCTGCCTGACTTTGTTCGAGATACGCGCAGCGATGATCCCTCCCGCCTGCCTGCCTGCCTTCGTCGAGGGACGTGCTGTGACCGGCAAAGGGCCACGCCGGGTGAGCTGTTCCTGAACGACAAAGCCGGCACGTCCAGCGCATGAACTTTTCCTCCTTCATCCCCCTGAATGTGTGAACCGGCCTGTGTCTGGGGAATAAGCTAAGACTGTATAAGATCTTCCCTGTGTCTCTGTTCTTCCACCGATCATTGTAAATAATAATTAAACGTGTTATTTCTTTGATTCGACCGTTTCGTCCCTTCCATTATTGACTGAGCGTGGTACGAATTATATCGCTCTAATCGGGTTCCAATACCAAGGTAACTGCACGGACCACGTGGTGCGCCATCTGCTTGGGTGCACTCAAATTATGTGTGGTTCGTGCGAGACTTGATCCCCTCTTCCGCGGCGGCGTGGGTACTTAGGTACGTGCGAGGATTGTCCCGAAACCTTGTCCCGCGTCTGACCGGAAGTGGCGACTCAAGTCTCGCGGTTGCGACGACCCAAGGAGAACAAGGGGCTTAATCTCCCCTTGGTAAGGGAACGGGGGTCGCGCAAAACCGTAACAATATGTATAATAGGTCACGTATAATATATTGTAACGAATGTGGAAACGTTACAATGTGAACGTTACAAAAGTATGGTAACATCCTCGTAATGTAAATAATGGTCGCAGCCGTCCTAGTTAATTCCATGAAACTTACACGCAGGTCACGATATATCTTTTAAATAGTGTATTTCCTTATTCCATGTAGACTAAATATGTGTTTCCCACTAGATTGACTTTGCATTGTATCGAACAAAATAAGCGTAGGCCCTTCCAATTTCCCCAAAACCTCCCTTCAAATTGCCTTCCGCATTTTGGGTGGTTTTCTTCAACCACCATTGGCCACGAGGTAGGGTTGGGGAAGAAAGGCGTGTCTCCACCTCGTCATAAGAGGGAAGGAGTGAACCAGCCCTAACAGCCAATCAACACCGCGGTGAGCGACCCGGTAGGCGTGCCCTCGGAGTCGGCGGCTTGATTTCGTTCGAGGTGATAAAAGCGACTGTAAGGGACTGCTTTACGAGATGACTTGGCAGAGGCCTTGAGAGAGGCCTTGGGAGATGACCCTGGGAGATGAGCAAAGAGGCTGCACCAAGAGGAGCGGTGAGATGCGAAACGCTCCAAGCCAAAGAGGAGAGGTACTCGGCAAGGAAACCAGCTTTGGAGAGACGCGCTGAAAGGAGGGAGACGGCTCCACCCCAAGAAGAGGAGCAGGTGTGCCGAACCAGCGCGTGACGTCTACCGCAGCGGATACACGACGGAGGGTTTCCCGCCAAAACCGCGAGGAATTGCGAGCTGCGGCCTCCCGACTTTGCCTCCCTCTCAAGAAATCCACCTCAAGCCCTACCTGCCTGCATTATCCCCTGTGTAAGTGTGAACGTCCTGTCCTGCTCGTTGTCTTGGGGTTAAGTAAAAATGAATAGTGTAAGTTAACGATTCGCTGTGTTACTGCTTCTTCCATCCATTGCTGTGTGTGTATAATAAAGCTGTTCTTCCTCCGTATTCTTCTTCTTATTATTTTCCTTCTCTTTCGGTCGCTTTAGAGATTTCCCGATTGAATATCTGTGGGGCGATCTGGTCAACGTCGGGTGGAATCGGGTTCTAATCGGGGAGTAACTGTTCGGACGCGGTTAAATACACCACCGCTCGGTCAATATAACATCTAAAGCCGCGTCGGTAACAATTGGTGTCGAGGAGTTGGATTCGGACCTGGGACTAAATTTGTTAGGCCCAAATTTTGGAACACCAATTGTACTATTAGAGTAACAATTGGTGTCGAGGAGTGAAATCGTACCCGAAATCGGACCCGAAGCGCGCTTAACGCGCTCAAAATTTGGAGCTGCTGGAAATTTGTGTTGTTTTAAAGCAAAACCCGAATTTTGAGATCGCGCCATGGACAATCAAGGCGATCGGATGTCGGTGGGAGAGATAGACAGAGTGGAATCGACCCAGGATCTAGGGGAAATGTATGTGGATGAAAGGGAGGAGGAGAGCAATGAGGAGGCGGTTGAGGGGGTATCAGGCGCACCAAATGGCGTCCTCGCGCACGTGGGCCTAGCGGCACCAAATTTTGCCGCGGCCGCTACCGCAGCAGCGCCGCTGGTGGATTTGAACCTTTTTATGATGCAAATGAAGGCCCTTATGGAAAAGAATAGTGAGCAATTGGGAGACCAAATTAGAGGCTTGAAAAGCAGTATGGGAGAGATGGAGGGCCAATTGGGGGTAATGGGAAACCAAATGGGGGTAATGAGGGACGAAGCGAGGGGTACTGGTGAGGGGTTAGACAAGAAATTTGGGAAGTTAGACAATAATTTTGAGGGGTTAGACAACGGGATAAAAGAGGTGAAACATGGGTTAACGGGGGTGGAAAATAGAATGGCTGCCCAGGAGAATCAGATAGAGGGGATGAAAAATGGGTTAATGGGGTTAGAAAATAGGATGGAGGACAAATTGCGGGAAATAGGGGAACAATCTGCCAGGGAAATCAAACAAATGGGAGAGCAGATAGAGGAGGTGAAAATCGGGGTAGAAACCAAACTGGATGCTCAGAGGGATGAATTGGGACAGATGAGGGTGGCATCTACAAAAGAGATGGAGGAAATACGACGAGGGGTAAGTGAGGAGGTTTCGGGGCTGCGCGAGGAGGTAAAGCGAGGTGAGAAGCGTATGGAGAAAGAGGTGAGAAATAATACGGCAAAGTTACAAGGGGGAATAGAAGATCTGACGGAGGAGGTGGAACAGCTGACGGAGGGACAAACGAAATTAGTGGAGCAGGTGCAAAGGAACACTGCAGTACTCGGAGGGTTAAAGGCGACACAAAAAGAAATTAAAAACGAATTAATAGCGACACAGAGGCAATGTCAGATGGTACGGGAGGAACTGACAATGAGGGTGGACGAGGTGACAGAGATAATGGAGACAAAGGACCGGCAGGTGAGGATGCACATAGAGACGGTCACGGTAGCCTTAGAGGACGAACTTGAGGAGACGCACCGAGAAATAAAAGAGGTTAAACAAAAATTAGAGGAAGTGGAAGAAGAGGTGAGTGAAATTAAGAAGAGACGGACAGAAACTAAGAGAGAAATAAAGGAGGAGATAGCGGAATATGTACAAGGTCGGTGCTCAACTCATAATGTGATGCTCACTAACCAAATAAAGAGTTTGCAGGTGGCAAAGGAGGTGCGGAGACAAGGTACGGAGGTGAGTGGCAATGTATATGATGTGAGGAAAGCTTCAGTCGGCTTGGGGATTGGTTTGGATCCGGGTGTTCGTGAGAGGCCGTTGGTGAAGTGTGTGACAGGTCAGGTGTGCAAAAAAAGAGGTGTGCGAGAATGTCCGACCATGGGGTGTGTGAGGAAAAAGTGCACGCCAAGGAGTGAGTGTGCTGTCAAGAGTGAGTTGGTCGAAGCGCGTGTGCGAGGGGGTACATGGAAGCGCGGTGTGGTGAGTGTTACGGAGGAAGTAACGAGAGAGTGTACACCTGTGGTGAGTGTTACAGAGGATGTAACGAGAAAGTGTACGTCTGTGGTGAGTGTTACAGAGGGTGTAACGGGAGAGTGTGCGTGAGAAAGGTGTGTAACGGACAGGTGCATGAGGAAAGAGTGCGTTGTCAAGAGTAGTGGTGAGAGTAGTGAGAGTGACAAGGAGCGTGAGTTGGTTGTGACAGGTGAGCGAGGATGTACACCTGGAATGGAAGGATGCACACCTGGAATGGTAGAGCGTGTGTGGGAAGGCACATTTGAGTTGGTAGTGAGGCACGTGGTTGGGTGTGCGAATGAGAGCACACCTGTGATTGTCACAGAGGAAGTGACCGAGGAGGGGGCGTGAAGAGGTGTGTTGGTGAGGTGTGCGACCAACGAATGTGTGCCAAAGTGTTCGGTGGTCAGGTGTGTGACCAAGTCGGCGAGCGGAATGAGTGTACCGAGGTGTGTAAGGAAAGGTACGAAGAGAATGGGAACAGCTGCATGTATGAGCAAGAAAGGGGTAGCGTATGCTTGTAAGAATCCAGGTGAAGCGTCGACGGTAACCAGGTTAGAGGTTAGAACGACTTATAGCCGAATCGGGCCCTCGGTGCGCGTCGGGCAGCTTCGCGTGCCGCGAGGACCAGCGGGGATCCGAACCACGGCGGTTTCGAAAGAACCGCCGTACGCGATCCACGCTGTGCCTCGCTTGGAACGGCCGCGTCCGGGCTCCACTAGGCGGAGCGGGCAGCTGGATAGGAAGGGTCGTTATGGCGACCACGTTTTGTTGAGACGTGCCGGCAGGTCGAGATCGGGACATTGGATGGCTCCACGCCGAGGTGGTGCGTGGGATCTCGGCCCGGGTAAGCCCCCGCCCCTGCCCCGAATGCGGGACGCATCCAGCCGCCGGCACAAAAGAATCCGCGTTCATTGCTCGGCTGTACGAAGCCGGGCTGTAGATGTGAATTGGCGCACCGAGAGGATGTAATAAGTAGACGGGTGATGGTGATAGTGATAGTGATTTAATACGAAATTTAGAAAAGTGAGTAGAATTGGCGGTAAATGGAAAATTTTTGAATTGGTTGGAATCTGGACGAACAAAATTGATAGTGAAAGACCCCCGATGTGGTGGGATGGCAAATCCACCATCCCTCACAGTGGGGGCAAATGCGCAATAGTTTATGGGGTGGCTATGACAACCGAGCCAGGGAGGGCTTGGATAATTGTAGGGATCTAGCGAAGATGACATTAGGTAACGTTAAGTTTAGTTAGTGACTGATACCTGTAGTGGGGACGCAGGTAGATTAGTGTGGATTATAATGACGTGGGAGCGCAATAGTTTAAAGGGACGACTGGGAAGCGCAAGTTTCAGAGGGGAGTAGTTAGCTGAGATGATGCCGTGTGTGTGAGGATTGAACAGGTGAGAATGGAACAGGTGTGATTGCACAGGTGTGCAACTGAACAGGTGTGTGGAGCAGTGTATGAGGGAGTAGTGGTGATTGCGTGTTGTGTTGACCAAATGGTCCAGGAAGAAAGGAGGGTGCAGGTGGCACCAGGTGTGAGGGCACAGGTGTGCAACAACAGGTGTATGTGGCTGTGTGGAATAAATGGTAGTGTGGAATATCTGGAGTATTGGAATGGATGGTCGTGGAGTGAGAATGGTGGAAATTGTGGAGTGGATGGTGCGAAGGTGTGAATGGGGGAAGAGTGGACCCCCATCACGGATACCCGGGGCGGGTAGTGTAAGTGTTAGGTAGAGGGTACAGGTAAATTGTGGTTGGATATTGGCATCTGTGGTGCGGGTGGCAGAATGGTATGTGGATGGGTGCATTAGTGTTGTGGAAATGGCTGGGCGTGTAGCCTGTTAGTGTGTGTAGTTGGTTTGGGCACTCCACCACTGTGAGGATGTCGGCCAGGTGAGGCCGCAGGTGGGCTCTGGGAGCCGGTAGTAGTTGTTGTGGATGGGGCCCGAGGATCCGGAGGACGGACCCGGGTAGCCCAGTGCCAGAGGGCACCATGGGGTGACAGAGCCAGGAGAGGGGCTGTCCCCAGTTAGTTAGGTTAGGGTGAGGAGCTAGGTAAGCTCGGGTGGCAACTACAGTGGTGGAGGTGTGCAGGTGGGTAGACCTGTTGGGAGAGCTAGACGTCGCAGCCCAGAAATTGTGCGAGGGCACCGGGAGATGAATCGGGGGAGTGAGACCCCAAATTGAGAGGCACCACAGTTTGGTCAATGGGAATTGGTTTTTAGAACCCATAGTGTAAGTTGGCCAATGGATTGGCAGGGAAAGACCCCGGGGTAGTGTAAAGTGTGTTAAAGTCATTTAGAAAATAGTTAGGATGAAGGATCTCCTCGCACCATCTGCATCCACTCACCTGAGGTGACAGGTACTCCACACCATGCCATGTTTTGATTATTTTTTTATGATGCAAATGTTTGGATTGTGAGACGCATCATGACGTGGGTGTGACATTGTGCGTAATTCCATCTCTCCCTCCTTATGAGGATTGATGATGAATTGGTGATGGCAAATTTTGAAGTAGAGGGATTGTGGTGACGAATTTGGTTTCGGGGAAATATGGGGAAGACGTGACAGTAGTGACGAATTTGTAAATGTGTAGATTTTGTACATATGGGGTAAGGGCAAGGGTAGGTGACAGGGGGGTGACGTACGGTAGGGACGAGCTTTCTCACTTCGCCCTCCGTACGCATTTCGCCTTGCATTGCCTTATTGACGTGTACCCTTGTGACCTTACCCCTCGCTCAATTGTCTTTCTTTTGTCTCCCACATGACCTGTGCGCCATTGGGTGCCGAGGGGAGCGTGCGTGAGGTGGCCATTGTGCGCCCGAGATTCCCAGAACCAGCATGCATTGCATTGATGTACCACTGTATGGACCGCTGTTCTGCGGCCAAGTACCACTTGATGGACCCCAGGTTCTGGGGCAGGGCACCTCGGTTGGAGACCGGCCATAGTGGCCAGGGAATCTTGCTTGCGGACCTCGGTAAGGTGGCACCTATGCCAAACAGGTGGACCACCCTTAGTTGGCCCCTGAGGCCCTAAATAAAAATGGACACAAGTTGTGCTTTTTATTATTTCCAACTAGGCCGCATGAAGCCAGAAGACGTCGGGAAGAACATCGGCCCAGCAGAGAAAGAGAAGACCACCACCAGTTGTTTTGTTGTGTTTATTATGAACCATGGTGACTGCGCACCGGGTGGTGCTTTTGGTGCTTTGTGGTGCTTTTGGTGCTTTTGGGTGCTTTGGTGGTATTGGTACTGGTGCATCGATGCAATGCGTGCTGTCTCCTCCCTCCCAACAGGAATTTCTTTCTCTTGTTCCCTAAAAAGAAAAAAAAAGAAAAAAACACAGGTCCTGGGTTGCGTTGTAAATAAGAAATCACGTCATTGTAAATAATGCTCCCCACCGTAAATGTATAGTTTGAGAATAATTCCGTAATTCGGTTAGCTGTGGGCTTGAGTCTGTTAGACAGGGTGCAATGCAATAGGGGGACATACTTATTTGTGTTTTAAGATTGTCACACTCAGGGTCAGGTTAATTGTAGAGGGAATTACACCTACGTGTCACACTAAGTTAAAGTTTAGTAGGCCCGAGTACGGGCCTGAAGAAAGGAGGGTGCAGTGTAACGAATGTGGAAACGTTACAATGTGAACGTTACAAAAGTATGGTAACATCCTCGTAATGTAAATAATGGTCGCAGCCATCCTAGTTAATTCCATGAAACTTACACGCAGGTCACGATATATCTTTTAAATAGTGTATTTCCTTATTCCATGTAGGCTAAATATGTGTTTCCCACTAGATTGACTTTGCATTGTATCGAACAAAATAAGCGTAGGCCCTTCCAATTTCCCCAAAACCTCCCTTCCAATTGCCTTCCGCATTTTGGGCGGTTTTCTTCAACCACCATTGGCCACGAGGTAGGGTTGGGGAAGAAAGGCGTGTCTCCACCTCGTCATAAGAGGGAAGGAGTGAACCAGCCCTAACAGCCAATCAACACCGCGGTGAGCGACCCGGTAGGCGTGCCCTCGGAGTCGGCGGCTTGATTTCGTTCGAGGTGATAAAAGCGACTGTAAGGGACTGCTTTACGAGATGACTTGGCAGAGGCCTTGAGAGAGGCCTTGGGAGATGACCCTGGGAGATGAGCAAAGAGGCTGCACCAAGAGGAGCGGTGAGATGCGAAACGCTCCAAGCCAAAGAGGAGAGGTACTCGGCAAGGAAACCAGCTTTGGAGAGACGCGCTGAAAGGAGGGAGACGGCTCCACCCCAAGAAGAGGAGCAGGTGTGCCGAACCAGCGCGTGACGTCTACCGCAGCGGATACACGACGGAGGGTTTCCCGCCAAAACCGCGAGGAATTGCGAGCTGCGGCCTCCCGACTTTGCCTCCCTCTCAAGAAATCCACCTCAAGCCCTACCTGCCTGCATTATCCCCTGTGTAAGTGTGAACGTCCTGTCCTGCTCGTTGTCTTGGGGTTAAGTAAAAATGAATAGTGTAAGTTAACGATTCGCTGTGTTACTGCTTCTTCCATCCATTGCTGTGTGTGTATAATAAAGCTGTTCTTCCTCCGTATTCTTCTTCTTCTTCTTTTCCTTCTCTTTCGGTCGCTTTAGAGATTTCCCGATTGAATATCTGTGGGGCGATCTGGTCAACGTCGGGTGGAATCGGGTTCTAATCGGGGAGTAACTGTTCGGACGCGGTTAAATACACCACCGCTCGGTCAATATAACATCTAAAGCCGCGTCTGTAACAATATGCATCATCACAAGTCAATATGTGTAATTGTATATATAATATGTATACGTCACGTATAATTGTTAAAGTTTTGGAAATGTACCCCAGGGACGAGAATACATGTACACATTGGATTCCCCAGAATGAGTTATTTCATTAGGTTGTGGTAGGTAGACCTTTGCCCTTGGTCCGGGGGATTGAGGGGGGAATGCATTATGAGGTTAGTCTGTGTATTCCCTGTGTGAGGTCTCCCCATTTGCCGCTGTTATTCTCCTAAATCTACCCTAAATCTGCTTCACCAAACATGAATTAATCAACCCCTCCTCCACCCATCGGTCTTTCTTTCAAACCCGCAGTCAGTTTATTCTCGTTCTTCAGTCTGTCTGTCCATTCGATCCACTCACTTGGTTATTCCCTCATAATTAACCATATGTTCACCCATTCCTCATCTTTCCGGCCCACGTTCTTTTATTATTCACATTCAAATCATTTTTTCATCTGACCCTCACCATTCTTATCCCTCATTATTTTATTATTCACATTCGATCCATCTGTTCATCCGTCCATCCATCCAATACTCCTCGGACTCCGTCACCACCAATCTCCATAAAATTGTGAACAGGCGAACAAGTCCCTCACTGCTCGAGACAAATCCTCTCGACCAGTCGAATTACCTTCCCACATTCTTCCTTCTCTGCACTCCTACTTTCATCACGTGGGACAACACTTCTCAAAAACGCGAGAGTGAAGAATAGCCAGTGAAAGCCGGGCCATTCAAATGTTGGCGTGTTGTGTAAAACCACTTGGATATTACTTCACACGAGGGGTGAGGAAATGTGTCGCCGTCTGAACATCACGACGCACGGACTTTCCACAGCTGTATCACCACATCCGTCCTGTCAGATGTGCACTAATGGGAAAAGGTTGCAAGAGGTCAATAATCCTCGCATCAACTTTAAACCCTCAAAGGCACACACAGCATGGTGTGGCGGACACGAAAGCACTGACGCGGTGACATCACCCCGCACACCAAGTGGGGATGGGCCACGCCAGGGAGAGAGGCGTGGCCTCACGATATACGCGGAGTGCTGCAGTTTGAGTACTTTGAATAAAGACTCTTTTATGAACCGCGTTGTCCGCTTGCTCTTTGCGTAAGCATTAGCGTGCGCAGCATCGCGCTTTATATGGTGACCTCGACGTTGGATCTGCCGTAGCGATCCTTCCGAACACGACGCCATTGCAATGGCCAACGACAAGGCAATGGCGATTAAACTTCCCGAATTTTGGGAGGCCCAGGCCGAAGTCTGGTTCGTTCAAGCCGAAGCCCAATTTCAGCTTCGGCGCCTCACCAACGACGACATGCGCTACTGCCACGTCGTCGCCTCCCTCGGGCCCGGCACGGCCGCTCGAGTTGTGTCCATCCTTCGCCACCCACCGGACGGCCACAAGTACGAGGCACTCAAGCGGCTACTCCTAGCCAAGTTCGGCCTCACGGACGACGCACGGGCCGACCGCCTCCTGGATCTCCCCGAGCTCGGCGACATGCGCCCGTCGGTCAGAATGGACCATATGCTGTCACTGTTGGGCGACGAAGCCCCCGGTTCTCTATTCCGGGCGCTTTTCCGTCGCCAACTTCCAGCGCAGGTTCGCCTCGCGTTGGCCGGGACCGGGCTAACGGAACCCCGAGCATTGGCGGCCGAGGCGGACAAGTACTTCGCCGCTTCGGACACGCGGGCGAGAGTCGGCGTGGCCGTCACGGCCCTCGTGGCTGATGCTGCTAATGCTGCTGATGCTGCTGTTCCACAGCATCAGCTTATACAGCATACGCAGCATGCTGATACGCACCTCATGACCGCCGCCACGCCCCGCCCACCGCCGCGGCGAAAACCGCCACCGCGGGGAAACCCGCCAACTCCACCGGCCTGGCGGAGCCAGCCGCGCTCCTCCAGCTCCACCACCTGGTGCTGGTTCCACGCCAAGTTTGGCCACGAGGCTCGGCAATGTCATCCGCCATGCTCCTTCAACAGGTCGGGAAACGCCCGGGCCGGCGCTCAATAGTGGCGATGAGCGCCGGCCGTTCGAGCAGCCTGCTGTTCATAACGGACACCTTATCCGGGCGCCGTTACCTGTGCGACACGGGAGCGCAGGTGAGTGTCGTTCCCGCCGGCACGTCAGACAAGCACGCCGCGGGCGGGGGCCCCGCGCTGCTTGCCGCGAACGGGACGCCCATCCGTACGTACGGAAAACGCTGCCTCTCTCTGCGGTTCGGAGGGCAGGTTTTCCGATGGACGTTCGTCACCGCCGACGTGCCCATGGCACTGCTTGGCACGGACTTCCTGTGCGCTAATGGGCTCCTGGTCGACGTAAAGCGCAGACGTCTTGTCCAGGCCGAGACGTTCAGCTCGCTCGCTTGTGCGCTGCCCAGCTCGTCGAGCAGCTCAACGAGCGGCTTGCCACGCGGTTTGCCGAACGGTTCGGTTCCGGCCACGTTGGTCTGTACGCTTCCGGCAGCGGACGCATTCACCCGCCTCCTCGCCGGCTTCCCGGCCCTCACGCGGCCCACCTTCTCGGCGGGTGCCGTCAAGCACGGGGTGGCCCATCACATCCCCACCGTCGGGCCACCGGTCTATACCCGGGCACGCCGCCTCGAGCCGACGAAGCTGGCGGTGGCAAAAGCGGCGTTCGCTACCCTGGAGCGACTCGGCATCGTTCAGCGCTCAGAGAGCGCTTGGGCGTCGCCGCTGCACATCGTGCCGAAGCCCGGCGGGGGATGGCGACTGTGCGGGGACTATCGCCGTCTCAATGACGCCACCACCCCCGACCGCTACCCCGTCCCCCACATTCAGGACTTTTCTGCCCGTTTGGCGGGCATGTCCTTCTTCTCGAAGGTGGACCTCATACGCGGCTACCATCAGGTCCCCGTCAGGCCGGAGGACGTCCCGAAGACGGCGGTCATCACGCCATTCGGACTCTTCGAGTTCCTGCGGATGCCCTTCGGTCTGAAGAATGCGGCTCAGGCGTTCCAGCGACTGATGGACAGCGTCCTGCGCGACTTGGATTTTGTCTACATCTACCTGGACGATATCCTCGTCACCAGCGCGTCCCGCGAAGAGCACCTACGCCACCTCCGCACGCTCTTCGAACGCCTGGGCCAGCATGGCCTGATTGTGAACCCCGCAAAGTGCCGGTTCGGCGCCGCCATAATCGATGTTCTGGGGCACCGTGTCACCAGGCACGGAGCCGTCCCCCTGCCGGCCAAGGTGGAGGCGGTGAAGGGGTTTCTGCGCCCCCGCACGATCAGAGGGCTGCAGGAGTTCCTGGGCATGGTGAACTTTTACCATCGGTTCCTGCCCCGTATCGCCCAGCTCCTGCGCCCCCTGCACGAAGCTCTCCGAGGTAAGCCGGGCAAAGGCGACGTTACCTGGACCGAGCAGATGGACACGGCGTTCAAGGGCGCGAAGCTCGCCTTGGCTAACGCCACCATGCTCGCGCACCCGGTGCCCGATGCACCGATCGCCCTCACCACCGACGCCTCGGACTACGCGGTGGGCGCGGTGCACGAGCAATGGGTGCGTGGAGCTTGGCAACCGCTGGCGTTCTTTAGCCGGCAGCTTCGCCCGCCCGAACGCCGTTACAGTACCTTCGACCGCGAGTTGCTCGGGCTTCACTTGGCGGTCAGGCACTTCCGCCATCTGCTCGAGGGCCGTGCGTTCACGGCCTTCGTCGACCACAAGCCGCTGATCTTCACGATGGGCAAGGTCACCGAGCCGTGGTCGGCCCGGCAGCAGCGTCACCTCTCGGCCGTGTCCGAGTACACGACGGACATCCGGCACGTCGCGGGGAAGGACAACCCGGTGGCGGATTGCCTTTCCCGGGCCGTCGCCCACGCAGTCCACCTCGGCATCGACTATGCCCTTATGGCAGCGGACCAGGCCGCTGACCCCGACGTCCAGGCCTTGCGGACCGCCGTCACGGGCCTCCGTGTCACTGAGGTGCCGTTCGACGGCGCAGGCGCGGCCCTCTTGTGCGACGTCTCCCTCGGGCGTCCTCGCCCCATCGTGCCCGCGGGCTGGCAGCGCCAGGTGGTTGACGCCATCCACGGCCTGTCCCACCCGGGCGCGAGGGCCTCCCAAAGGTTGATCGCCGACAAGTTCGTCTGGCATGGCCTCCGGAAGGCCGTCCGCGGCTGGGCCAGAACGTGCCTCGCGTGCCAGCGCGCCAAGGTGCACCGGCACACCCAGGCCCCGTTGGCCCCGTTCACGGTGCCGGAACGCCGGTTTGACCACGTCCACGTGGACCTGGTGGGACCTCTGCCCCCCTCGCGGGGTTTCACCCATGTCCTCACCATGGTGGACCGCACCACCCGGTGGCCGGAGGCCGTGCCCTTGGCGTCGACGACGGCGGCGGATGTCGCGCAGGCTTTCATCGCCACCTGGGTCGCCCGGTTCGGCGCCCCCTCAGACATATCGTCCGACCGCGGCCCCCAGTTCACCTCGGAGCTCTGGGGGGCGGTCGCGCAGGGGCTCGGGGTCCGGCTGCACCGAACCACGGCATACCACCCCCAGGCTAACGGCCTGTGTGAGCGATTTCACCGCTCATTGAAGGCCGCGCTCCGGGCCACCCTCCGCGACGGCGGCTGGGTCGACAGGCTCCCCTGGGTCCTGCTGGGCCTCCGGACGGCGCCCAAGGAGGACCTGCGCGCATCCGCGGTGGAGTTGGTCTTCGGGCAACCGCTGCGGGTGCCGGGCGAGTTCCTCCCCGACTCCACGGCACCATGGTCCGCGGCACAGCAGCGCTCCGCTCTGCAAGAGACCGCCCAGAGGTTCGCCCCGGTGCCAACGGCATGCCACGGGCACCCACCGACGCACGTCGCCCCGGAGCTTCGCACGGCGGAGTACGTCTTTGTCCACCACGATGCCCGCCGGACACCACTGCGGCCCCCGTACGATGGGCCTTTCCGCGTGCTGGAGACCGGGGCGAAGCACTTCACCTTGGACATCGGCGGTACTCCTGACCGTGTTTCTGTAGACCGCCTCAAGCCGGCCCACCTCGACGTGGACCATCCACCGCCAGTGGCCCAACCCCCGCGTCGGGGCCGCCCCCCTGCGGGCGGACCCCCGGCACCGCCCAGCCCCACCGCCACGCCGCCCCCCGGTCCTGCTGCCAGAGGCATCCCAGATGGCATCCCTGCAGCCCAGACGCCGCCAGTCGCCAGGGGGCGCTTCGGCCGGGTCATCCGTTTGCCCCGCAAACTGACCCTTCAGGTGCGCGGGGATTCTGGGGGGGCACGTGTGGCGGACACGAAAGCACTGACGCGGTGACATCACCCCGCACACGAAGTGGGGATGGGCCACGCCAGGGAGAGAGGCGTGGCCTCACGATATACGCGGAGTGCTGCAGTTTGAGTACTTTGAATAAAGACTCTTTTATGAACCGCGTTGTCCGCTTGCTCTTTGCGTAAGCATTAGCGTGCGCAGCATCGCGCTTTAGTGGCATGTATAAAGGCCAGCACGTGGCTCGGTTCGGGGCTGTTGCGTGTTCGGGCATTAGCAGTATGCAAACAGTGACGCGTCAAGAAAACTGCCTGCTCAAGGGATCGCCTGCCGGGACGAACTATGCTAGGTATTGGACGAACTGCGCTGGGTCAAGGACAAGCTGGGTGCTGGGTCCAGAGCAAAGCGAGGAGAGGGCAAGGCGAGGGTATGGTGACGGCAAGGTTCCCAGTGCACCGTGCGGCTGCACATACACTCGGCACTATCTTTTTCTTGCTTTCGTCAAGAACCGCTGACGATCTACTGTGGATGCACAAAGGGAATTATCCATGTTATTTTACCGAAGCGAGTTATCAACAATTACCCGACATCCCCACATGGGTGAGGCATCTTCCCCACTAAAGCAGCCGTCCTAAGCTCAGTTCTCACTCTTATCAAAGTCATTGTATTCATTGTGGTCCTGGATCCCACGGAATTCAGTCCCATGCGGCGAAACTTTGCAAAAAGGGAGTCGCCAAAGCTCGGATTTTCGTTCTCAGCATGATGAGGTCAGCAAAACCCAACAAGCCGCAAGCCCAGGCCACGTCCCAAACGCACGTTGATCAGTGCGACACCGGGTGCCACGTGCATGTCCCTCTGCCTCACCAAAGCTGTCGTCCACAGTTCGGGTCTCACTCCCATCAAAGTCGTCGTATTCGGCGCGGTCCTCGATCCCACAAAACAGGGTCTCTCTCGTCCTAAACGGGCAGAAATTTGCAAGGAGTTCACCAAAGCTCGGGCTCTCTCTTTACAGTAGAGTCGTGGTTCTTAACCTGGGTTCGACCGAACCCCAGGGGTTCAGTGAGCCAGTCTCAGGGGTTTGGCGGAGATCCTCCGAAACGCATTGCAATTTGTTTTTTTTAAGTTTTGTATCAATTTTGAATCTAAGTGTAATTACGCTTATTATTAATATTATTATTATTTTGCTATGTATGTTACGAACAAATGTAAATGTTATTTGTAATTGTATTCCCATCCCATTCATGGTTTCTCTGGTGTTACGGATTCGTCACTTCCGTTGTTGTCGTTCTCATCCACTGTAAACATTCTTGGTTCCATGTACTATTATTGTTATCGTTTAAGTGAATTGGAGATAACTGTTTTCAAAAGGTTAAAAAAATTAATGTTTTAAAAAGAAACTGGAAACCGGATCGGGAACCGGACGAAAAAAAGAAGAGGAAGAGGAAAAGGAGGCGGAGCGAGTAAGGTGGAGAAGAGCCGAGCTGCTTCGAGGTCTTGAGCAAACGCTGGTGAACGGGGTCACGAGTGAACTTTGGGTTTCCTGCGAAAGGGATTCCTGCAACAGAGTTGTTATCGCTGTGACAGATAAACCTGCGTGACAGGTTTTGCAGTTGATTCCGAAGAGAATCATTGGAGTGCCGTTGCGCCTCGAGTATGGGCCGGTTGGCCGTTTTGCCTCGCGCCCGATTTCGCATCCCTCTGGGCTCTTCATCTCGCTTCAACCATTTCACCGCATCCAGACGTTAACCTGGTGTGTGTGTGTAACGTGGATTTTGAGTGGGAATTTGCGGTTCACCGATTGGGAGCCGTTGAACGTCCATACCCGAAGGTGTGATTTCCCAGCCGCCTCTTGAGGACACCTTTGCCCATCTTTGGCAGTGTGAATGTCAACCGAACGGGATTCTGGTCTCGATACATCATCGTTCTGACGATCACTGGAGCGTGGATCGACTTTGGTTTGATGCCGGGATAGAGACATTGGGAATGCTATTTTCGCTCAGTTGGAGCACAGTGAGTTACATTGTACGAAACTGATGGTACCATCATAGGAATGATATATTGGTTAAAACGATCATTCATTCATTTCATTCAATTGATTAATATTGTCATTGTACTGTTATTCTTGTGTGACCTTAATACAATACTTGTTTGTTGGTAACAATTGGTGTGGTTTCACCATTGATCTTTGACATACAGAATAACACATCTTTCTGCCGTGACTCCTCTCGGGGCTCGGAGGTACACCGTGACCGGGGTTTGGGGAGGAGCACGTAACATCTGGTCTGTGTTTAAGATAAGTTGTTTCACACTGACTGAGGTAAGTTGAATCAATGAGCAACTTGCTAATTATTCTGTTGATGGTGCTTACTTGCTTACTTACTTACTGGATTTTGGACTTTGCAGATGTTCGGAAATTCCAGTGAATAGCCTCGATTAGCTTGCCATGTGCGGTGCGTCATTGGTCGCGCCTTACTTTGGACTTACTGGTTAATTGAAAAGTAAGTTGGAAATGTTTGTGGATATGCAGGGCGGGTTCAGAGTTATATTAAAGTCAAAAGTGGATGGTGATTATAAAATATGATTGAATTACTCAGAAAATTAGGTGGAGGTGATATAACTCCTTTGGTCGCAATTCAAAACTAACAATTCAGTTTTCTATGTAATATTATAATGGGATTTGAGGTGACAAAGAGTTGAGTAGATAATAAATCCCGTCATCATAACTATAAGTTATGTTTTCTTCGTTAAAATTTCTCAGTTTTCAGAGGGGTACTGATTATATTTAAGTCTGTTCCTTTTTTAATTTTTGACATATAATTATTTGCCCGAACTCAATTACGATCAGTTTGTTACTTTTTTATTTTTATTTTGCAGTATGTCGAGCAAAAAATGGAAGTGGTCGGAGGATTACGTGCGGTAGGGGTTCACGTGTTTGACGGAACGGGACGGAAATCAGCGTCCTCAATGCATGCTTTGCAATGTCAAGTTGAGCAACTCCAGCCTAGCACCAGCAAAACTACGGGAACACTTCAAAAAACTGCACGGCGAGGGGCAGTACAAAGACGCAACGCTGGATGAATTCAAATTGAAGAGAGTCCGATTCGACGCAAGTTCTACCTTGCCCACTCTCGGCTTCGTTCCAATTGACAAACCGATCCTCACCATGTCATATGAAGTTGCGTACCTGATCGCAAAGCAGGGCAAACCGCACACCGTTGGCGAGACACTCATCAAGCCGGCCGCGTTTAAGATGGCCAACATCATGCTGGGAAAAGCTGCTGAAAACAAGTTGTCTCTCGTTCCACTCAAATGACACCATCAGATGCAGAATCGACGACATGAGCGACGACATCCTCGCCCAGGTAGTTGCAGATTTAGTCGCGAGCCCGACGAAATTCAGCCTTCAACTCGACGAGACCACCGACGTTTCGAATTTGAGCCAGCTCATCTTATTTGTGCATTATGTCAAAGGAGACGAGATCAAGGAAGACTTTCTGTTCTGCAAGCCTCTCACAACAACGACGAAGGCAGCTGACGTGAAGAAGCTTGTGGACGACTTCTTGAGAAGCAACGGCCTCTCGTGGAACATGGTGGCTGCAGTTTGCTTGGACGGAGCTCCAGCCATGCTGGGATGCAACTCCGGTTTTGGAGCGCTGGTGAAGGCCGATGCACCACACATCATCGTCGCACACTGCGTCCTGCACAGACACGCGCTGGCATCAAAAACCCTGCCTCCAAAACTGGCCAATGTTCTGAAAATCGTCGTTGAAACTGTGAATTACGTGCGAAGCCGTGCTCTGAATCATCGCATCTTCAAAGAGGTGTGCAATGAAATCGGCTCTGAATTCGAAGTCCTTCTCTACCACTCTAACATTCGATGGTTATCACGAGGGAAGGTAGTGAGCCGTGTTTTTGCCTTGCGCTTAGAATTAGCCCTGTTTTTGTGAGAACACCAGCATTGCCGTGCAATGCACTTCCAAGAGTCAGAGTTCATCCTCGCCTTGGCGTACTTGGCTGACATCTTCGATGCACTCAATCATCTCAATTGCCAGATGCAGGGCGGTGGAGTGAATGTCATCGAATCTGAAGAAAAGCTGAACAAACGCATGTCAAACGGCATGATACTGGGCACCTTGTGTGCATCCCGTCCCATTGAAGCTGCCGTTTTCAGCTCGTTCTTCACCGCCTTCGAAACCGATATATTTGACGCAGCCCTCGGTCCGTTCTGCCCCAGGCGAGAGGGAGGTCGCAAAGCGCAACACCTCCCCTTGCCGCCATCTTCTGTCAATGATGTGCGTGTCAGTTGTTGTCCCCATATATGGAGGTTTGAGAAGGTGGAGCAGATCCCTCCCATTTCTCGAAGTATCCAGGTGTGTCACTATAGTATAGGGGGTTTGGGGCGAGGGGGAGATGACTCAATCACCCTATGAGTAATGTGCTACTACCATATAACCCTTACCAGCTGAGGTTGGGTGTTAAAAAACTCAGGAAAAGGATTAGTTGACACCCGAGAACGACTGTCTTTTGCTCATTATAAACTTATAGAAGTTGTTAAAACCAATATTCCATTAGTTTCATTATGCTGACACCGTTTGTTGTTTTACACTTTAGAGTATCATTCAAATGTTTGTGACATCTAGATATAATGGAGCAAGTGTTTGTATGTATGTATGTCTGCTGTTTTCCCATTGTTTGGACAACTGGCCTGACACCACCCACAATTCTAACATGGAAAAAGAATACATAGGTCTGCCATTTTGGTGCTATGGTTAGCCAAAGACATTTTCGGAAGTGTCATGAAAACAATCGCCACGCCCTCCCTATGTTTTCTCTTCACTGTAAAATCACCTTAGCGACAGTTTAAAAGGATCATTAAACATCAAAGGGTTAGAGCCGATAGAGGTCAGTGCATACAGTATAGGACTATTGGCCTCAGGCCTTTGGCTTAAGGCCTCTGGTGTCTGCCCATGAGCTTGCGCAATTGGAATTATCTGAGCTATATAAATAACCACGATGTATTATGTATGCAACATTAGCAGTATGCACGTTTCTGCTTCATGTAGGTAACCTGGGTTATTTTTATTTTGGGGATTTTTATTATTTATCTGTGGTCTGTTGCCTGTACTCAACCCAAATAATGGTATGCGTCAGCAGAACGTGTTGCACGCTTGGAACAAGCTCGCCGATTGGGCGGGTGCTCATACAATTAAGGATCAACCTAAAGTTGAGCAATGACATCTTACAATATGTATTTGAAGAAGGTGCCAATTCCAAGTAAATCAACAAATGCATGGAAGCCTTGTATGGCTAAGGTCCACCCTCATGTTCCACAGTAGTCAAATGGTGGTCGTATCCACATGAGAAGAAAGACTGAAGAAGAGTTCTATGGAAACCTTCCTTGGCCCCATGTGAATCACTCCTCAGACAAAGTCTGTTTCAAAAGTCAAAGAGTAGGTTTTACCATGCCTTGGCATCACTTTCACTGCTGATATCGGTGCAAGAGCTCTCGTCTTCCTTCAACCAACTGGCATCTTCTCACTTTCATCCTCACGAGATCCTACACATTGCTAAAAGGTTGCAAACACCATCCCTTATCTGCAAACACGGTACCAACACAAATCCTCCAAACTACAGACAAGTTAGCCTGATTCCAATATTGTAATCAAAATAATGGGATTCATAATTGCTGTTGACAAAGTCATTTCTTTTCATTACTCGTGCAATTACTGATCATCATTTTTTGGGCTTTATCCTGCCCACTCAACAAAGCATAATGGCCATGAACAAGAAACAGAAGCTAAGGATGCTTCCTCCGGGCATTTCTGAGCCTTTGACGCCGTTTAGCATCTTACAATACATGGCTTACTAAACTCTCTGCCTCCAAGGCCTTCTTCTGTGATTAACCTTCTGCATATCTGGCTTGTACAGTGCATTCAGAAAGTATTCAGACCCCTTCACTTTTTTCACATTTTGTTATGTTGCAGCCTTATGCTGAAATCGTTTAAATTCATTTTTTCCCTCATCAATCTGCACTCAATACCCCATAATGACAAAGAGAAAACAGGATTTTAGAAAGTTTTGCAAATTTATTAAAAAGAAAAAACTGAAATATCACATTGACATAAGTATTCATACCCTTTGCTATGACACTTAAAATTTAGCTCAGGTGCCTCCCATTTCTCTTGATCATCTTTGAGATGTTTCTACACCTTGATTGGAGTCCATCTGTGGTAAATTCAATTGATTGGACATGATTTGGAAAGGCACACACCTGTCTATATAAGGTCTCAGAGCTGACAATGCATATCAGAGCAAAAACCAAGCCACGAGGTCGAAGGAACTGCCTGCAGAGCTCAGAGACAGGATTGTGTCGAGGCACAGATCTGGGGAAGCCCACAAAAAAATTTCTGCTGCATTGAAGGTTCTCAAGAGCACAGTGGCCTCCATAATTCTTAAATGGAAGAAGTTTGGAACAACCAGGACTCTTCCTAGAGCTGGCCGCCCGGCCAAACTGAGCAATCGGGGGAGAAGGGCCTTGGTAAGAGAGGTGACCAAGAACCCGATGGTCACTGGCTGAGCTCCAGAGATCCTGTATGGAGATGGGAGAAACTTCCAGAAGGACAACCATCACTGCAACACTCCACCGATCTGGGCTTTATGGCAGAGTGGCCATACGGAAGCCTCTCCTCAGTGAAAGACACATGAAAGCCCACAGAATCTTGTTTCTCACAGTCAGTCCTTTCGGTGCTTTTTTGCAAACTCCAAGCGGGCTTTCATTACCAAGCGGGTTACCACACCCACAAACAACATGCAAATCTTGATGCAATCTTCTCAACCACTCTACCACTATTGGCTGGTGCTGTATATCCCAATGCAGTGGTTAGTGCAGCACTATTTATTTTCAACATCAACGACATTTCTGTATCACTGGAAAATCCTCTTTTCCAACAATTCACCAAAACATTTTTTGACTTGTCCATCACCCAGAACACAGGTTGGCAGCAGCTATTTCAATCACAATAAGGCTCACATTCGCACCTTGTTTATCAGGAAGTATTATATCATTGCAATCATATCCACTTCTGTGATCAACCTTTGAAATAAATTAATTATCTTCATTCCTGCGCCATCAGCATCAGCCATGGTGTCTTTTTGGAAGACGTAATTTTCAGATTGGCTTCCAAAATCATTCATAGATTGGCCATTCTCTGCTGGACCAGGTCGACACCTCAGACCTCCTTCCAGCTTAATGTATTCAAATTAACATAGAGTATATATTTTCGTTACCGGTTGGCCTTTCCTCCTCCAATATCTCACTCCTGCATACTGCAAGCACTTAAAACATTGGCCGCCCCTCAAAAAGGCTAAGGCACAGGACTTTCTACCATCTCACCGTTTGATAGGTCTGTATAGCCTCAGCTTTTTATTGTGTTAAATCAAGTGTTTTACCCATGATCTTTCAGCCCTCTGCCCCACACAAAATCCTCAGGTCCACCACATTGTTCAAGAAAACCCCATTTATTGTTAAGTTCACAAAGTTCAAGCTTTCTGTTCACCTGCACTGCTTTATCCTACATGTGAAATTGCCTGTCTGTCTTGTCATGCTCTTTTCTGTTCTGTAAAATTGCAGCTTACCACCACCTCTTGCTCTCTCCGATAACTACCCACTTTCTTTTACTCTCACAAGCTGTCCTCCCTGTACCCACCTCTTTCAGACAGAGTCATTAGCTCTTCCATGAGCTTTAACTTTGCATTTTAAAAAACTCAGATTAAACCAAAAATTGCACCTTTCTGTGTTCTGGGGGAGACAGCAATCGCATGTTCTTCGCTATAAAGCACACACAATAGGATGTCCTACGGTTGGTAGTCACTTGGTGAGAATTATGTTGACATCAGAGCCTTCCCTTAACTAAGAAATATTGAGAAAAATATTCTGGCAATCATTTGAAATTCTGCCACGGGGGAAACAGCTGTGGTTCTTGTCATATTTAAGTGAGGAAAGGCTTTTCCTAAGTTTTCATGGATCAATAGGACAATTTACAAATACAGGATGGAGGTCGCTTACAACATGCTCAGTGAATGACAACCTGGGAGCTCGTGGTATGGGACTTGCCAACCGTGCTAATGGTTACCATATTTTTGCTGCACAACCAAGAATTATGGCGATGCTCCTAATAATTATGCACCAATAACACCAAGTGCTCGAGAAAAAACAGTAATTTACTTTCGAGCTCTGGATTATTATGCAATTCAATTACGCTTTTTGATAAACTACTGCTCATTAGTATATTTATTTTAATAAAAGGTTTAAATGCTTTTTTCCACAACAGGATGCTTTAACAGACCACAAGTTCCATTAAGGCTTATGAATAGTCTCAATTTTGATTCCATGACTTTGCTTGTAATTGGAAGCAAGCTCATTGGCCTCGAGTTGGTAAAGGCTGTTTTTGCATCCTTATTGCGGATGGGAGTGATGCTTGCTGACATCCGTGCAGAGGGCAGGTTGTGGATAAATGACGGACTGAATAGGGCAGATAGAGAGGCAACAAGAATAACAGAGAACATGGGCACTGTGCTATCTTGGCCTGTCGTGGAAGGAGGGTCAAGCAAGACAGGACAGAACTTCCTCTTTCTTCTCGGGTAAGGACACAGAGTTGAGGTTCTTCCCTTATCACAGTCAGACATATATGGCCATTTGTACAAATAACATTTCTAGCAATATATTTGTGGGGTGGGGAAGAAAGAATCCTCTTCACATGGTTGTGCCATGCATACCTATTTGCACTGAAATCTGGCGCCCTTGAAGTTTCACCGAGGGATGAAATAAAAACACGATCAGTGCAAAATTGACACCAAGTGTCAGGTCTGAGGTCTGCAATCCAATCAGTGTGTCACTTTGATAGATTGAGAACACGACCTTTTTTATGATATTGATATCACAAAGTAATCAGTGATTACACATTATTTCAATGTGAGATGACAAGGTGGTTACAGAATGGCTGAGAGCACTTTTCTCCCATGCCACCATAAAATCAAGAGTTTGTTGCCTCGTGTTGCTTCTCATGCCACTTTCCTCTTGAGGCAGCACACCCAGCATCCTCACTGCTGAACATATAACCTTCTTCCACCCCTTTCCTCCCCCCACAAGTGACTATTTTTTTCACCCCATTACCTTTTCCGAAAGCAAGCAAAAGAATCAAAGGTTCTGAAGAAGACAACTGGAAAGGGGTCATCACCTGGCTCAAAGCACAAGGATAAGGTAGTTTTCGGTTTGCAAACATTTTGAGATTTATCACTGAAGGTTAACAACTTACTCCTGCAGCTTGTTTATTTTGTTTCCAGAGAACCTCTTGTTTTAAATCAAAATCAGCAGAGGATGGACTTCATCAGCCGATTCATGCAAGTGCAACAGATGCAGCAAAGATTCAAACAAAAGGTAAAAGAAAGATATACCAGAAGCAATCTTTGCAACTGTTGTTGGTCAAAAAAAAAGTGCGATTCACTTCTGACTAACGAGCCCAACTTCCACTCCATGTAAAGTATGGAAGGAATCAACAAAACGTTATTCAAAGTATGCTCATCATGTCCGTTGCCGGATAATGCAGACTCCCTCCACCCTTTCCCCTCCCTCGATATGAGAAACAGGACTGAATGAGACTCACCATTATTAGAAACTAGGGCATTGCCCGTACTATATCTATATCTAAAATTATATCCCCCCCCTCTATTTACATGAAATGGTTTGGTCCAAAGCGAACGGCTTGCGAGTACGGTGACAATCCCCCCCCTCTATTTACATGCAATGGTTTGGTCCAAAGCGAACGGCTTCCGGAGTTTGGTAAAGAAATCGCCATCGCGTGCACAAACGCGCAGGAAAGCGAATGAATCGCAAATTCGGTTTTATTAGTTTTATAGTTTTAAAACATAGTTTAACGCCAACATAGTTTGCAAACGTGAAATAAATGAATACGCTCTCAAATGTGCCATCCGAGGCAGAGTGTGTCCTCCACGTTCGGCACACGCGATCGTTCGCTGCTCTCTGATTGGTTGAATCGTTTTTTGGACATAGCTCGGTAAGTAATTGTCCGATTAATATGAAACCTTGAAAAGGCACATCCTCGGGTCCCCAGCAATATACCTGGCAAGTTAAAAGTATATCGGACCCGTGGTTGTCGAGAAACAGCGGTCACAGACAAACGTACAGACGTACAAACGTACAGACGTACAAACAGAGATTACTGGAATTATAGATAGATGAAGAAGATGAATGAGGAAGAGTTTTTGTTTTAATGTAAATTGAATCCGGCCCATCTATCCCCACCTCACTCCACCATATCATACTGTTTGCAAATTGTCGAGCATCTGATTGATAACGCTGCTGATTGCACGGGGGGTACCATTATTGGTTGATTAGTTATATCCGCGTTATGTGTTTCTCATCATTAGTACCTATTACCAGGCTGGTGTTGGCTTAGCGGTTAGGATGCTGGCCTGGGATCCGAGGATCCTGAGTTCGAATCCCGGTCGATCGCTGAATTCACACCAGGGGGGTTGACTCAGCCTGCTCATCCTTCCGATGTCGGCAAATTGAGTACCAGCTTGCTGGGATGAATGATCACGGTGTGTACCCGATTTAGAATAGGTACACTGTATCACTGCACCTCGTAAGAGGCGACCAAGGGTTGGCGTCAGGAAGGGCATCCGGCCATAAAAAAACATTTCCTCAAACAGCGCCCCATGAGGTCATGGGGCCTGCAAGTGCCAACCCCCACTCTCGTGGGGAAAAATGGCCTGAAAACGATCATTCATTCATTCATTCAGTAACTAATACCTAGTGATTGAATTTTGTTACCATGCTTAAATTCCAAGATGGCATCCAAAATGGCCACCACAAAAGGCAAATATTCGGACCAGCGGTGGACAGTCGCTATATAAAATGTCCATTTCAGTACCATTATTCTTTCATCAGATATTCCAAGGTGGAATACTATGACTTAGTACTCAACTTAAAAAATAGCAACTGAATTAGAATAACCACATATTAGTTATTAATGATAAGAAACATTTTATTCGAATGATTAATTTACAATTTTGTCACAGGTTTTGGCTGTTATATATAATTTTCTATGATTTTGCATATTTTGGTGGCCATTTTGGATGCGATCTTGGATTTTTAAAAATTGCAACAAAATCCAATCATCAGAAATTAGTTACTAACTACCCGAAACCCGTGGAACATCCACGGAAGGGAGGATATGGTGTATGGATAGAGTGTACCATTATGGATGGCATAGGGGATTTGCTTGTCCGAGTAAGAGTTAGGAAGAAAAATGAGAATGAAGAGTGCGTATGTGAACAACGATCGCCGACACCGGCACAAATGCATGCTCTGGATTGTCCACTCAGTGGACGGCTTGCTTTCGCCTTCGCCTGTCCAATCAGCGGATGGCTTGCTTCGCCTTCGCCCAGCAGACGCCAATGCGATGGCGTCGTAAGATGGCATCGTATCGGCAGTTAATCAGATGCTTTTGGGCCCCAACGTCGGCTAATTCAGATTTTTCGAGTATGGCTGTACGTGATAAACAAAGAGCGCGGTTCGTAGATCGTAAATCCATTAGTGCCATGGGCATCGGGTCACTGGGTGCGGCGTAAAAGGGATAACAAAGTCGAGTCCTTACGCGATTATTATATAGACTAGCCGAAACCCATGGAACGTCCACGGAAGGGAGGATGTGGTGTATGGATAGAGTGTACCATTATGGATGGCATAGGGGATTTGCTTGTCCGAGTAAGAGTTAGGAAGAAAGATGAGAATGAAGAGTGCGTATATGAACAACGATCACCGACACCGGCACAAATGCATGCTCTGGATTGTCCACTGAGTGGACGGCTTGCTGTCGCCTTCGACTGTCCAATCAGATGAGACAGCTGGCTTAACGTCCTCTGATGCGACGTCACACCTGCGAGGTATCAGGAGGCGGGAACCGAATCCAAAACAGAACCTAAAGTAAAGACCATCGGAGATCTCCTGCGGCCGCGTTTCTAACCGATGTGGTAAAGTACAGTACGTACAGTAAAGGACATTCTCATTGATCCGTTGATTAACTATAACTGACCTGCGCTGCCCTGCTGTAGCTTGACATGTTAGCAGGTACTCTGACCTTTTTGACAACTTCAAATGGCGTTTCATAAAATCCTGCTGTGACTCGACATGCGCCGCACCATAATCATTGGCTCATAAAACCCTACACTGCTACAGAGGATTATACTACCACCGGAAGCCGGCACTTGGTTGTCCACAGAGGGAGGGAAGAAACACACCATGTGGAATGAAAAACAAAATGCTTTAAAATATTCAAGAAAGAAACATTTTTTTTCATTTAATATTCCGTAAGTATTTATTATATGACTAACGATTGTCAAAATAAGAACCTGCTTTGGGCAATCGCACACTATACCGTCGAGGCCGCTTTTACAGAATAAGAAGGAAATAATTAAATTAATGCTTTCCTATTTACATCGTTGAGTCAATACGTCACAAAATCATTTTTTAAACCTGTAATCACTGGTTGTAGGGAATGCAGATTTGACGATCAGCTGATTTATGTGTGTGTGTGGGTGTGTATTTTAGACTTGGACAATATAAGAAGGAAAATTGCTTTGCAATACATGCCCATTTGCAAGTTTCAGATCAATATCAGTAAGCAGTAAGCACGGCCCATTATTTAATGACACCACTCGACTGTCCAATCAGTGGACGGCTCGCATCGCCTACGCCCAGCAGACGCCAATACGATGGCGTCGAAAGATGGCGTCGTATCGGCCGTTAATCGGATGCTTTTGGGCCCCAAAGTCGACTAATTCAGATTTTTCGAGTGTGGCTGTACGTGATAAACAAAGAGCGCGGTTCGTAGATGGTAAATCCATTAGTGCCGTGGGCATCGGGTCACTGTGTGCGGCGTAAAAGGGATAACAAAGTCGAGTCCTTACGGTATTATTATATACTAGCCGAAACCCGTGGAACATCCACGGAAAGGAGGATGTGGTGTATGGATCGAGTGTACCATTATGGATGGCATAGGGGAGCGCTCATGGGATCTGCTTCTTCCGTTAAGCTCCAATTTTTTCTCTTTAAGTTAAGTCCAATCAGTCCTCTCTGCTCGAAGTGCTCAGGCCATGCCTACCCGCTCTCATACTTTTATTTCCGTTCGGTGTAGAAAGAGATTGACATATCGTTCGTCTGTTTTCAGCTCGTTATCTTTAAGCTTCCTTATGTCTCGCCACCTGCTACACCTCTCTGAGTTACGAGGGTTTATGCAACGCACCCCGAGTATCGCAACGTCACTCCATTTAACTTTATTAAAATGACGATAAAGACGTGAAACCCGTGGAACATCCACGGAAGGGAGGATGTGGTGTATGGATAGAGTGTACCATTATGGATGGCATAGGGGATTTGCTTGTCCGAGTAAGAGTTAGGAAGAAAGATCAATTTTCACTTGTGCAAAAATGCTACTCACAATTACATCGCCTGTGCGTCGGCCTGTGATTGAGCCAGAGAGTTGGCCTGTGAGTCAACTTCCTTTCCAATATCTGCAAGAGTTGAAATACTGATTGTGAATGTGTAAAATTATATGAAAGAAGAACATGCATATCAATAGACGATGCCATCGAAAAGGAGAACAGCTGTCCATAGAAAAGGATGTCTGACTTATCAATTTGACATTATTGCACAGGAAATGACAAACAAAGAAACAGTTCATTTCCATCGGGTAATATTACGATGAGAGATCAGCCGATACCTTTATTATGTCCATCAGCATCCATGGCACTTAGAAAAAAAAAAACGTTGCATCAGCCAGCCGCAGCCAACTATCACGTACCGTCTCGAAGTCAATGCCATCCTTTTATCTCTTCGTATACAACTCACTGATCGCAACGTCACTCCATTTAACTTTATTAAAATGACGATAAAGACGTGAAACCTGTGGAACATCCACGGAAGGGATATCGTTCGTCTGTTTTCAGCTCGTTATCTTTAAGCTTCCTTACGTCTCACCACCTGCTACACCTCTCTGAGTTACGAGGATTTATGCAACGCACCCCGAGTATCGCAACGTCACTCCATTTAACTTTATTAAAATGACGATAAAGACGTTTCCTTATATATCCTAATTTCAAATGTTCAAGGGAATAAAAAGACAATTTGGTTCACACCACCCATCACACCACTCGACTGTCGAATCAGCGGACGGCTCGCATCGCCTTCGCCCAGCAGACGCCAATACGATGGTGTCGTAAGATGGCGTCGTATCGGCCGATAATCGGATGCTTTTGGGTCCCAAAGTCGGCGAATTCAGATTTTTCGAGTATGGCTGTATGTGATAAACAAAGAGCGCGGTTCGTAGATGGAAAATGCATTAGTGCCGTGGGCATCGGGTCACTGGGTGCGGCGTAAAAGGGATAACAAAGTCGAGTTCTTACAGTATTATTATATAGATATACTAGCCGAAACCCGTGGAACATCCACGGAAGGGAGGATATGGTGTATGGATAGAGTGTACCATTATGGATGGCATAGGGGAGCGCTCATGGGATCTTCTTCTTCCGTTAAGCTCCAATTTTTTCTCTTTAAGTTAAGTCCAATCAGTCCTCTCTGCTCGAAGTGCTCAAGCCATGCCTTCCCGCTCTCATACTTTTATTGCCGTTCGGTGTAGAAAGAGATTGACATATCGTTCGTCTGTTTCAGCTCGTTATCTTTAAGCTTCCTTACGTCTCGCCACCTGCTACACCTCTCTGAGTTACGAGGATTTATGCAACGCACCCCGAGTATCGCAACGTCACTCCATTTAACTTTATTAAAATGACGATAAAGACGTTTCCTTATATCTCCTAATTTAAAATGTTCAAGGGAATAAAAAGACCATTTGGTTCACACCACCCATGTTCATACCACTCGACTGTCCAATCAGCGGACGGCTCGCTTCGCCTTCACCCAGCAGACGCCAATACGATGGCGTCGTAAGATGGAGTCGTATCGGCAGTTAATCGGATGCTTTTGGGCCCCAACCTCGGCTAATTCAGATTTTTCGAGTATGTCTGTACGTGATAAACAAAGAGCGCGGTTCGTAGATCGTAAATCCATTAGTGCCGTGGGCATCGGGTCACTGGGTGCGGCGTAAAAGGGATAACAAAGTCGAGTCCTTACGGTATTATTATATAGACTAGCCGAAACCCGTGGAACATCCACGGAAGGGAGGATGTGGTGTATGGATAGAGTGTACCATTATGGATGGCATAGGGGATTTGCTTGTCCGAGTAAGAGTTAGGAAGAAAGATCAATTTTCACTTGTGCAAAAATGCTACTCACAATTACATCGCCTGTGCGTCGGCCTGTGATTGAGCCAGAGAGTTGGCCTGTGAGTCAACTTCCTTTCCAATGTCTGCAAGAATTGAAATACTGATTGTGAATGTGTAAAATTATATGAAAGAGGAACATGCATATCAATAGACGATGCCATCGAAAAGGAGAGCAGCTGTCAATAGAAAAGGATGTCTGACATCAATTTGACATTATTGCACAGGAAATGACAAACAAAGAAACAGTTCATTTCCATCGGGTAATATTACGATGAGAGATCAGCCGATACCTTTATTATGTCCATCAGCATCCATGGCACTTAGAAAAAAAACTCAGCATCAGCCAGCCGCAGCCAACTATCACGTACCGTCTCGAAGTCAATGCCATCCTTTTATCTCTTCGTATACAAGTACAACTCACTGATCGCAACGTCACTCCATTTAACTTTATTAAAATGACGATAAAGACGTGAAACCCGTGGAACATCCACGGAAGGGATATCGTTCATCTGTTTTCAGCTCGTTATCTTTAAGCTTCCTTACGTCTCGCCACCTGCTACACCTCTCTGAGTTACGAGGATTTATGCAACGCACCCCGAGTATCGCAACGTCACTCCATTTAACTTTATTAAAATGACGATAAAGACGTTTCCTTATATATCCTAATTTCAAATGTTCAAGGGAATAAAAAGACCATTTGGTTCACACCACCCATCACACCACTCGACTGTCCAATCAGCGGACGGCTCGCATCGCCTTCGCCCAGCAGACGCCAATACGATGGTGTCATAAGATGGCGTCGTATCGGCCGATAATCGGATGCTTTTGGGTCCCAAAGTCGGCGAATTCAGATTTTTCGAGTATGGCTGCACGTGATAAACAAAGAGCGCGGTTCGAAGATGGAAAATGCATTAGTGCCGTGGGCATCGGGTCACTGGGTGCGGCGTAAAAGGGATAACAAAGTCGAGTCCTTACGGTATTATTATATAGATAGATATAGATTATTAATAAAGGCCTCAAGACCTATTCAACTTGAATTAAAAAACGCGACATTTCGGCTATTCAAGAACACATTTGTAACCTGTCAATCAAAAAGGAAAATGTTTTGTTGATCGTCTTCTCAACAAAACGTGTCGACAAAACCAAAGGAATATTCAGGATTTTCACAAAATCACAACTTGAAAGATACGCCAAAAACCTGAGGTGAATTCTGGTGATGCAGTCATCTTCTTCATCTGCACCTCATTTTCTTCATGTGAAAATGAATCGATTTAAAATTCCATAGAATTCTGTTGTTTATGTATATTTTTATTTTATTACATTCACGTAGTTTCACATTCTTGACTTCGTGGAGCTTCAATCTTTTGTGGTTTAAAAAAATAAAATAAAGATGGATTCTTCTTCATCACATCGCATCGCATTCTCTTCCTGTGAAACTGTTTCTTAGAACTGTGTCGTTTATGTATATTTTTATTTTATTACATTCACGTAGTTTCACATTCTTGACTTCGTGGAGCTTCAATCTTTTGTGGTTCAAAAAAATAAAATAAAGATGGATTCTTCTTCATCGCATCGCATCGCATTCTCTTCCTGTGAAACTGTTTCATAGAACTGTGTCGTTTATGTACATTTTTATTTTATTACATTCACGTAGTTTCACATTCTTGACTTCATGGAGCTTCAATCTTTTGTGGTTCAAAAAAATAAAATAAAGATGGATTCTTCTTCATCGCATCGCATTCTCTTCCTGTGAAACTGTTTCTCCATTTAACGTTTCCAAAATTAAAACTTCAAAAACTTCTTCACTTCGATTCGAAAAAACTTCAAACTTCAAAAAATGTTTCCAAAACGTCACTCCATTTAACTTTATTAAAATGACGATAAAGACGTTTCCTTATATATCCTAATTTAAAATGTTCAAGGGAATAAAAAGACGATTTGGTTCACACCACTCGACTGTCCAATCAGCGGACGGCTCGCATCGCCTTCGCCCAGCAGACGCCAATACGATGATGTCGTAAGATGGCGTCGTATCGGCCGATAATCGGATGCTTTTGGGTCCCAAAGTCGGCGAATTCAGATTTTTCGAGTATGGCTGTGCGTGATAAACAAAGAGCGCGGTTCGTAGATGGAAAATGCATTAGTGCCATGGGCATCGGGTCACTGGGTGCGGCGTAAAAGGGATAACAAAGTCGAGTCCTTACGGTATTATTATATAGATGACCAGGAACCAAATCCCAATGATTATTTCTCCAATTTGTCACATTTTTGAGATGTTATATACCATATTGGCTGATTTTACCCATTTTGGTGGCCATTTTGGACGACATCTTGAATATCGCCAGAGTGCCGGGAATTTTTTTTTGTTAACATCTCAAATGTGTAATAGGACCAATAAAAGGAAATAAAAGGAAAGGAAAGAAAAAAAATAAAAGGAAATTTTGACCATAAAGAACCATAAAATTTATTTGTAATACTCAGTTCCAGAAAGAGGATAATAAGCTTGTTACATACACGTCAGGTGGGTCGACAAGCAACCGTTGACTACCTGATGGTGCGTAGGCGAGATAGGGGGCACCTCCGGAACACAAAGGTGATCCCGGGGGAGGAGGCTGTTTCACAGCACCACTTGGTTGTCTGCGACATAAGGGTGAAAGGTGCGAGGAGAGCTTGGCGGGTGAAGTACCAACCGAGAATGAAGGTGTGGAGGTTGAAAGAGGTGACAGTAAGGGAGGCATTAAAAGAGAGGCTGAGTAGTGTAGAGGATGATGTGGTTGATCTTGAACGTGGTTGGATGTCAATGAAAAATAGTCTGTTGGGAGCTGTTGGTGAGGTATGTGGATGGACAAAATGACCACCGAGGCACTCGGAAACATGGTGGTGGGATGATGAAGTTGGAAAGAGGATTGACGAGAAGAGGAAGAATTTCAAGGAGTGGCAGAAGGCGAAGGGTACGGGAGCAGAAAAAGCAGAGCATGAAAGTTATAAGGCAGCCAAGAAGACTGCAAAGAAAGAGGTAGCAAAGGCACAGGAGGCATGCAGGAAAATGTTCGGAAAACGCTTGGATTCGGAAGAGGGTCAGAGAGCGGTATTCAGGATTGCAAAGCAGATAGCGAAAGAGAGGTGTGATGTGATGGGGGTGATGTGCTTGAAGGATGAAGTGGGACAAATCGTTGTGGACCCAGATGGAATTAAAGGAAGATGGAAAAGATATAAGGAAATCCTGTTGAATACAGAGAATGAATGGGATGGCAACATAGAGAGTAACCCAGTTTTAGGACTGGCAGAGAAGATAACTGTGAAGGAAGTTGAGGAAGCGATAAAAGCAATGAAGAGTAGAAAAGCGGGAGGGCCGACGGGAGTTGTGGGAGATATGTTGAAGGCAGCAGGAAGTTGGGGTGTGAAGAGAATGACAGAGATCTGTAATCTGGTGGTGAAAGAAGGTCGCATTCCAGTGGATTGGGAACTCGTCCCTCTATACAAGGGGAAAGGTGACCCTCTGGAGTGTGGCTCGTACCGAGCGATAAAGTTATTGGAGCATGGAATGAAGGTATTGGAAAGGGTGTTGGAGAGGAGGATAAGGAAGAAGGTGAAGATCGACGAAATGCAGTTTGGATTTATGCCAGGAAGAGGAACGACAGACATGCTCTTTATTGTGAGGCAGTTGCAGGAGAAGTACATGGAGAAAAGGAAGAAGTTGTTTCTTGGGTTTGTTGATCTGGAGAAAGCATTCGATAGGGTTCCACACGAAGTATTGACATGGGCATTGAGGAAGTTCGGAGTGGAGGAATGGTTGATCAGAGGAGTGATGGCAATGTACAAAAGAGCGCGCACAGCTGTAAGGACGAAGGACGGGAACAATGGTGAATTTGAGGTGAAGGTCGGAGTGCATCAGGGGTCGGTACTAAGTCCACTACTATTTGTAGCTGTGATGGAGGTGCTGGCTCAGAACGTAAAGGAGGGTTTACCATGGGAGTTGTATGCAGATGATCTGGTGTTGATTGCGGAAAGTATGGATGGACTGAAGGAAAAGATGTACACGTTGAAGGAATGTATGGAGACAAAAGGTCTGAAGGTGAATATCGGAAAGACAAAGGTGATGGCAAGTGGTAAAGCATGTGGTGAGGTGGAAAGAACTGGGAAGTGGCCATGTGCTGTGTGCAGGAAGGGTGTCGGAGTGAACTCCATTCAATGAACAATGTGCGCTGAGTGGGTTCATCAAAAATGTGGTGGTCTGAGAGGGTCTTTAACCAGTGTGGCAGCTACATTCAAATGTAAGGTGTGCACAGAGGGAGCTGCAGATGGAGGAAATGTTGAGTTGGATCTTGGAGACGGCATGAAGCTGGAAGGTGTGAAAACATTTTTGCTACCTTGGAGACATGCTGAATGGAGAAGGTGGATCAGACTCGGCAACGGTTGCTCGAGTGAGATGTGCATGGAAGACGTTTCGGGAACTGAGTGGCGTGCTGACGAGGAGGGGAGTGTCATTGAAGCTGAAGGGAAAGGTGTATGCTGCATGTGTGAGAAGTGTTATGATTTATGGGAGCGAGACATGGGTAATGAACGTAGAGCAGCAACGAAGGCTGGAAAGGGTGGAAATGTGAATGGTTCGGTGGATGTGCGGAGTATCGTTGAGAGAGAGGAAGACAAATGATGAATTGCGAAAGATGATGGGAATAGAGCCTGTGATTGATGCTGTGAAGAGGAACAGGTTGAGATGGTTTGGTCATGTGTTGAGGAAGGATGAAAGTGACTGGTTGAGAAGAGTGATGGAAATGAATGTAGAAGGAAGTAGAGGACGGGGAAGACCGAGAAAGACTTGGCTAAAGATGGTGGAAGAAGAAATGCGGGCAAGGGGGTTAACAAGGAGAGATGCAGAAAATAGGGCAAAACGGTAAATTGTCATGGGGACCACAAGGCTAACCCCTGCTCTAGCAGGGAAAATGGCCTTAAAATGCATGTTGTTGTTGTTGACCATAAAAGGAAGCTCGAAAAGTTGGTTTGGTAGAGTCCTGGGGGGTGGGGGGGTACACGGGTACCCTCCATAGATACTAGACGACAACCCCCTTTGAACACCTTTGGGATGAATTGGAACACCGACAGCAAGCCAGGCCTAATCGCCCAACATCAGTGCCTAACCTCACTTATGCTCTTGTGGCTGAATTGAAGCAAATCGCTGCAGCAATGTTCCAGCATCCAGTGGAAAGCCTTCCCAGAAGAGTGGAGGCTGTTAGAGCACCAAAGGGGGACACCAACTCCATATTAATGGCCATGATTTTGGAATGAGATGTTCGACGAGCACATACGGGTGTGATGTTTGGGTGTCCAAATACCTTTGGCCATGTAGTGTACGTAGGTACGGCGAGACAGAACTCCTTTTATATAATCGATAATCGCTGATTTTTTTTAAATGTTGCAGATTTCACTTCAGATTTTGACAGTTACTTCGTCCATGAGATGTGATCCTCAAATGGAAAATCATATTTCTATTATATACTTTAATTAGTCTGTGAGAGGCCATCGTGAAAATCACATCATATAAAGCATAAAATCACTCCAAGCTCCTGGTTTGAAAACTGCAGCACCTACAGAAGCGATATATACAGTGATTTGTTGGTATGAAGATTAAACATTCGTTGTTTTGAGTGAGGAAAGTGAAAAAATTTATTTTGAGCACTTAATCATGCAGAAAATGTTGCATCCTGTTTTTATTGGGTTTTTTTTGTATACTGAATCGAGGCTCGTGAAAGAGCTGACATTTACTTCACAAACAAATCAACCAGACAAACAAAATATATAAAAAGAGGGAGCGGAAGACAAGATGGGGAGAGAAGGGGAAGCACACAAACACAACATTTGAGAGCAGGGAGATGTGTGGGAGGGAGAGGGCTTTGGGGGAGGTGGCATGGGAAGGGGGGGGGGGGGGTGAGAGAAGTATAAAACACAAGCACACCAAGGACTTCCAGGACAGAAGTTGGTATTTTTAAAAAGTGGAATTGGGGTGAAATTAGCGGGGATAGAAAAGATCAAGGTTTTGGATAGGGGAAGATAAGAGATGGTGGTGAACAGTTGTGTTAAAGACCTGGAGGGTGGAGTGGGATTGAAGAGAGTGAGGGAGTTTGTTCCAGATGCGGGAGAAAAGAGGAATGAAGGAGTGAAGGTGAGCAGAGAGTCTTGATTTTGGCAGTTTAACCATGAGAGGGTTGCTGGCAGATCTTGTGCGACCTGCAGGAATATTTGCGGGACAGAGCCCAGAGAGAGCTGGGGGGGGCAAGGCCAGAGAGGAGTCGGTAGAAGACGGAAAGACCACCAACCTGCCTGCGGTGAGTGAGTGAGAGGCCCTTGGAGTTAGCTTCATCGTGGGAGATTCAAGGCAAGGCGTTTTTGAGCAGGCCGAAAAAGCTTATGACCCCTGTGAGGTATATCAGACTGACCAAGGATAAAGCCTGTTTTTGTTTTCATTAAATAAGCCAGTTTACTATCTTCAAAAGGCGTGTTTAAATCTATCAAAATACCCAGTTTTGTGCGTTCTTTTTGGAATTCTGTTGGTATGCATGCAAAGCTTCAGGCTGCTTGGTTTCATGGTCCTGCATTTATGAAGGACACATTCTGACACACACACACACACACACACACACACACACACACACACACACACACATACACACTCACACTTTGAGACCTGGTAGGTCTCCGTTCCATCTCCTGAAACCGACCCATATGTGGAGATAGCAGACAATAACAACAACTTATACAAACATACATGATTTTCGGACGGACGGACGGACACACACACACACACACACACACACACACACACACACACACACACACACACACACACACACACACACACACACGGTGGTTGATACTTTGAGATCTGGGAGGGCTCCGTTCCACCTTCTGAAACCCGCATATGGAGATAACAACCAACAGGAGGAGGAAACGATCACGACCAAAAGCACATCTCGGTTTCACTCAGGTACACCACCTTGAAATTTCGACATTTTGTTTTAAATGAAAGGACATATTAAGGTAAGGGGATGCGTTCTGCTATTCCCTACTCCTTGCAACATAACATAGTCATAATTTTAAAGTAGAGTACAAGAATTCCAACGAATTGAGACCATAATCAGCATTGTTAGATCTATGTTTTCAAAATAAGAATGAAAAGTTGAAGCTTCTTCATATAAACAGATTAGAAATCCTTTATTATTATTTTTATTTACTGTAATATCCAAGACAAGCCTGTAAGAGATTCCTTTTTCATATGTAGCATGCATTCATTTCAAAATTGCAATGTTATTGAGATAAGCACCCAATCGCATCATGATTTTCCACGTCTGATTTGATGTTTCTCTCAAACCATCAAATTTCCTGCGAATACAATAAAGCACAGGTATGTCACCCAGGCCCTTTTAAATGCACCGCTTCGCTTAGTGCGACCCTCATGATTTGTTTACGACTTTTGGAATGACTCGAAGTGATCAAATAATAATTAAAAAAATACAATAACAATAGTCACCAACGTACATTGCTGTTGGTAAGGAATTTGTTGGGAATTTTAAACGATCATTTTTTTTTTCTTACAACCTCTTTAGGATCAAGGAAGCTCCATGTCAGAAAGCCATCCAAAACTGCTGCACCTCCAGGCTCAAACACAGGTATGCGTGCATGCACCGTCACCATTAAAAGAAAATGCACCCAATATTCCATACCACATTAAATTTTATATTCGGCTTTCGTTTGTTCACATTCAATGGTGAACCCCTCGCGAAAGCAGATGCACGTCATAATTCGTAATATAGTTGTTCTCACCTTTGTACAGGGAATACATTTAAACCCTCGACCCAATCACCCTTTTCAACTGCAACATCGTGCCATCCATCGGCTACCAGGAATTGCCACCTTGTTCTGCTTCCTAACCGAAACCGAATGTAACGAAGCTCGACGTCCCACAACTTTCAACATCCACAAGCAAACACTCGTGCTCCGTGTTTCATGGTAGAATGTAGCAAATGATTTTATTAGTGGCCTTTTGCTTTTGCAAGGCGAATATTTTGTACATTGGGAAAAGAGAACACGTAGTCGGATTCACCAAAATACTCGGCCACATCAAGATGAGTATCGACCCAATGGGTTCGAAGATAATGGGGTTATATGGGGGAACTTGATAGTCAGATCTCAAAAGATATAAAAAGTCACAAGTTCACCCTGAAGAAAAGTGGGGGAAAGGGGCCGGGGGGGGGGGGGGGGGAAGGAAGAAATCATTAGTGTTCAGTTGATCTAATGTTTCAAACATTTTCAATGTTTTGCTCCAAAACCTCGGGATGGAATCGCCATTCCGTTGGGATAAATTCGACTTTCATCTTAATGAATAAGAACTTAATCACCCCGACAAAGAATAAGTAATGTAAACCACCATTGAAATGTCATGCTGATCACATTGCAATTGTTTCCGCACGCTCACCGACAATACCCTTTACTTCCTGACAATGGGCACCTTCCGGAAGAACAAGCTTGAGCCTCGTTTTAGCTGTTTCTGCAATTAAAATACAATTTGTTGAAATTGATGTCGTGAAGTACGAGAATGTTTTGTTCAACACACTTCATATGTTGATGCTTTAACAACTTGTATTCACCATTTTTTACTGGATTATTACAATGCAACTGCAAGTATGTTTATTTGAAAGTAAATAAAAGCGCCGTTGCGTTCCAAATGAACCACTTGTGTGCAAGAGGTTTCACAAAATCACACACATTACGATTTGGGATAGAAACGTGCATCTGTGTGCATAATGTATTCTCAAACTCTGTACTCACAGCATTGGCCATGTGCTGCCAGCAGTCAAGCCAGGAAGAGAAGTGTGGCGCGTAAGGTGGCAGGCCACCAGTAATCCTGTACAGACATTCCGAGTTACATATTATCCAACAGCAATGACAAACTTGTCAGGTTTTGCAATTGCACAAATACAAGGGCTTCCAAAGAAATACCATCATTAAGAGTTCAATAGGTTTGGGGTTTTTTTTTCACTTGTGGACAATAAGTTATGAGTGACGGGAAGCAATGCGCAAAGAAAAGGCGTTCTTATCAAAGGCACTAATGCGGGCATTGACGGTCGCAGCAGTTCAATTCCAGGTTTCAGAGCCATCGGCATAGATTAGTGTTACATTAGTGTTGTCAAAAGCATAGATTCGTGTTATCAAAGGCATAGATTGTTAGATTAATGATTAGTATTATAGATTAGTGTTATCATAGGCATAGATTAGTGTTAGACTAGCAGAAGTACCCGGCATTGCCGGGCGGGGGAGGGGAGGGGGAAGAGGAGGGGAGGGGAACGGGGAGGAGAGGGAGGGAGGGTAGGAGAGGGGGCGGAGGGGAGAAGAGGGGGGGGGGGGAGGGGAGAAGAGGGGGGGGGGGAAGTACCCGGCATTTCGTGTATAAACGTGAGGGAGAAGAGGGGGGAGGGGAAGGGGGAGGGGAGGGGGGAGGGGAGGAGGGGAGGGGGGAGGGGAGGGGGGAGGGGAGGAGGGGAGGGGGAGGGGAGTGGGAGGGGAAGGGGGAGGGAAGGGGGAGGGGAGGGGGAATGGGGGGAGGGGAGAGGGAGGGGAAGGGGAAGGGGGAGGGGGAAGGGGGAGGGGAAGGGGGTGGGGGAAGAGGAAGGGGGAAGTGGAAGGGGGAGGGGGAAGAGGAAGGGGGAGGGGGAGGGGGAAGAGGAAGGGGGAGGGGGAGGGGGAAAAGGGAGGGGGAGGGGGGAAAGGGAGGGGGAGGGGGAGGGGGAAAAGGGAGGGGGAGGGGGAAAAGGGAGGGGGAGGGGGAAAAGGGAGGGGGAGGGGGAGGGGGAGGGGGAAAAGGGAGGGGGAGGGGGAAAAGGGAGGGGGAGGGGGAAAAGGGAGGGGGAGGGGGAAAAGGGAGGGGGAGGGGGAAAAGGGAGGGGGAGGGGGAAAAGGGAGGGGGAGGGGGAGGGGGGAAAGGGAGGGGGAGGGGGAGGGGGGAAAGGGAGGGGGAGGGGGAAAAGGGAGGGGGAGGGGGAGGGGGAAAAGGGAGGGGGAGGGGGGAAAGGGAGGGGGAGGGGGAAAAGGGAGGGGGAGGGGGGAAAGGGAGGGGGAGGGGGAGGGGGAGGGGGAAAAGGGAGGGGCAGGGGGAAAAGGGAGGGGGAGGGGGAAAAGGGAGGGGGAGGGGAGGGGGAAAGGGAGGGGGGAGGGGGAAAGGGAGGGGGAGGGGAGAAGGGGAGGGGGTAGGGTGGAGGGGGAAGGGAGGGGGAGGGGAGGATGGAGGGGGGAGGAGGAAGGGGGAGGGGGGAGGAGGAAGGGGGAGGGGGGAGGAGGAAAGGGGAGGGAAGAGGAGGGCCTGTCAACAATGACGTTGCAGTTCTCATGGTCGGAGAGCAGCACAACAATCGCGACATCGTCCTGAATCTTCACAACAGCACGAAGCGGATTTTGGAGACTCACCGATCCTGTGAAGCCCTCCAGTACCGGCGTTGCCGGGTGGGGGAAGGGAGACCCGTACATTCCCAACCCGTACATTCGCCCTCTCGACTCAAGCTCACTCGGACAAAAGCCTCGCACAAATTACACCGTGAAGGCCCAATGGCCATGTCTATGCCACAAATCAAGTACGTGAGCGAGTCGGGTGCACTGAATTGAAAATATATAGAACGCTCATACTCCGTGAAAAGTGAAGCCAACTGGCGGCGGGGATGGACCTGACAGGTGTTTCACCTCGCTCCGGTGGATTTACCTGCCGATGTGCTTATTACGTGGATTTGTCCCAATGGAGCATGGTGATTAAGAGGTCAAAGGATACCAGAGTCAACGACTCTGAAGTTCAGCTACATCTTAGCTCAGCCACAGCTAAATACAACACAAACTATACATGCATAGGCTAACAACGGCACGTTAACATTTTTTTTTTTTTTTACTTTACTTTAAACACTTATCGCAGACTCATGCGGCACACTCAATTGATTGTGCTTATTCGGAACATCACGTGATCGCTCTGAGCGAATCAGCGCGCTGCTCTGCCACCGGTCAGAATCCGTGTATAATATTCCTCGCTGAAAAAAAATCTATGTGAAACGTGCTACTATCTATGCTAAATCATGCTAAATCATGCTAAATGCTAATCATGCTAAAATAAAATCTATGCTACTTGCTGGCGGCAAGGAACATCACGTGATCGCGTCACGAACATCATTTGTGATCACGTCATCACGTGATCGTGATCGTCATCAATGAGCGCGAATGAGCGAATCAGCGCGCTGCTCTGCCACCGATTCAGATTCGCTGAAAAAAAATATGGATCTAAAGATGAAAGAAAAAAAAACCTATGTGGTGTGAATGGCAATGTTCCTCGCTGAAATGTGAAAAAACGCAATCGCTTTTCGCTCTGAAATACGTGCGAACGTGTAACTGAGTTAATGGCGGCAAGGAACATCACGTGATCGCTCTGAGCGAATCAGCGCGCTGCTCTGCCACCGGTCAGATTCTGTGCATAATATTCCTCGCTGAAATGCGCTGAGGTAAAAATATGGTAAAAAAATATTATGAATTAAATTTTTAGGTCGGCCATGTTCTTCCCAGGCTCAATGGCCATGTCTGTGCCAAATATCAAGTACGTGAGCCTCTCCGTTTAGGAGTCTATCGGTAACATCACACACACACACACACACACACACACACACACACACACACACACACACACACACACACACACACACACACACACACACACACACACACACACACACACACACACACACACACACACAAACTGTGTTTTATATATATAGATTAGTGTTATAGACTAGCGTTATCAAAGGCATAGATTAGTGATTAGTGTTATAGATTAGTGTTATCATAGGCATAGATAAGTGTTAGATTAGTGTTATCAAAGACATAGATTGTTAGATGAATGATTAGTATTATAGATTAGTGTTATCATAGGCATAGATTAGTGTTATATTAAGTGTTATAGATCAGCGTTATCATAGGCATAGATTAGTGTTAGATTAGTGATTAGTGTTATCATAGGCATAGATAAGTGTTAGATTAGTGTTATCAAAGGCATAGATTGTTAGATTACTGATTAGTATGATAGATTAGTGTTATCAAAGGCATAGATTAGTGTTATAGATCAGCGTTATCATCGGCATAGATGTGTTATAGATTAGCGTCATCATAGGCATAGATTAGTGTTAGATTAGTGATCAGTGTTATAGATTAGCATTATCATAGGCATAGATTAGTGTTAGATTCGTGATTCGTGTTATAGATTAGTGTTATCATAGGCATAGATTAGTGTAACATTAATGTTATCATAGGCTTAGATTAGTGTTATCAATTATCATAGGCATAGATTAATGTTAGATTAGTGATTAGTGTTATAGATTGGTGTTATCATCGGCATAGATACACTACTCACAATAAGTTAGTGATATTGTGGGAGTGAGTTTATTTTAATATAGGGGTTAGGGTTAGGGTATTGAAATCAAGAATGCTGTGTTTTGTCACACTCATTAATAACCATAGAATTAGGGCCAACAACTTTTTTCAACATAATTAATACACAAAATCAACCACACCGAAGAACCTGCCAATATCCCTAACTTATGGTGAGTAGTGTAAGTGTTAGATTAGAGTTATCATAGGCATAGATTAGTGTTATCATAGGCATAGTTTAGTGTTAGATTAGTGTTATCAAAGGCATAGATTAATGTTAGATTAGTGATTAGTGTTATAGATTGGTGTTATCATAGGCATAGATACACTACTCACAATAAGTTAGCGATATTGTGCGAGTGAGTTAATTTTAATATAGGGGTTAGGGTTAGGGTATTGAAATTAAGAATGCTGTGTTTTGTCACACTCATTAATAACCATAGAATGAGGGCCAACAACTTTTTTCAACATAATTAATACACAAAATCAACCACACGGAAGAACCTGCCAATATCCCTAACTTATGGTGAGCAGTGTAAGTGTTAGATCAGAGTTATCATAGGCATAGATTAGTGTAAGATTAGTGTCTTCATAGGCATAGTTTAGTGTTAGATTAGTGTTATCATCGGCAAAGATTAGTGCGAGATTAGTGTTATCATAGGCATAGATTAGTGTTATCATAGGCATAGATTAGTGTTAGATTCGTGATTAGTGTTATCCATTAGTGTTATCATATACACCGTTTAGTGTTTAATTCGTGTTATAGATTAGTGTTATCATAGGCATAGATTAGTGTTAGATTAGTGTTATAGATTAGTGTTATCATAGGCATAGATTAGTGTTAGATTAGTGATTAGTGTTATAGATTAGTGTTATCAGTATGCTATAGAGTCTGAGCTGGAGGCAAGTGTTAACTGGGGTTTTCCAGACAGTAGAGATTGATGCAAGTGTAGACTGTGCAATGGCAGAGTGCAGGTGCGTATCCATGATTTTAGGTGAACGGTGGGGGATGGGGAGGAGGGGGGTCTGGTGGGGAGGGGTTGGAGGGGGAGGGTTGGAAAAAATTTACATTGCACTCAAAAATATAATTTCGCCGAGCAGAGCTGGGGAAATATATTTTGCGGATGTTTCTTTTTGTCATTAATTCTAAACAGTATTCTAAATATTGACAAAGAATGCTCTAATGCACTTGAAAAGAAGTCCTCTAATTGAATAACTTTTGCTGAAAGTTCAACATCTATTTTAATTGTTGTCTCATCAAAGAAATCCAAATGAATTTGAATGAAGAGCAGACATTGCATTTAATGAAACAAATGGCATTATGATCAAAACAAACAGTGTCTCCGACATATTGGACAAGGTTTGATATGGAAGTGACCTTCAATCAGCATTACGGTTTTGCCATCAGCTGAACATTTGCCTTCATCATCTCGACTACATGAATCACTTATAACAAAGCTTTTTTCTCCAACACATTTTATGCCCGTTGTATACCCTGGATAATTTCCCATGGTCAAAAAGCATGCTCTTTAGTCTTGAAAATACAGACCGAGTGCAGAATTCAAACACAATGGTAGGGACTTGATCTGGATTATCTGGTATTTGGAATACCATTCCACTTCTTGGTTTATATGAAAGGTTAGGAGAAAAGAAGCATCTCCAATGACAAATCATTGATTCTGGTAATTCATTAATCATCAAGTATCCATCGTGGGAACAAACCGAATGATACACATCAGTTCCATGTTGAGCGCTGCGGTCAACATCAACTGTGGTCTGAGGAATATCGGGTGATCCTACATTCTGAGACCACATATGCGGTTATATACACATTAATACATATGAAAAAAAACTGATCGCTCTTGATGGGAGGGGTTTAGGTAGGCCGCACGCCAGGTGCGCCTCTCCCCTCCCCTCTCCAAATCTGCACCTGGAGTGTCTCTGAATTATGGCATGGAGCTGCCTGATGAGGAGATGCAAAAATGAAGATATTCGAACACTGACTGTGTTCACAGAACAGTGTTGTTGTTAATGTTGATGGAAGGACGAAGTTGTCATGTGTCAAGTTAGTATTTTTTAGCCAGGAACTTTGTTTGTCAAGTTAGCCAAGATCATGTTTCAAGTTATTTCTTTTTCAACTTCCTTGTCTGCCTCTCTTCGTTTCAACATCTTGGATTGGAATCCCCACTTTCCTATAATTCCAGCCTCGCAATAATGTGTGTGGCCATCCGAGGATAATTGTAATCAGTGATTTTTCTTAATTCTTTATCTCCTTCACAGGTAGAATTTCCTTTAACCTGGCACGTGGTTAAGTGCTCTTCACAATATTCCTTCCAGCGTTTTAGCTGGCTCATGGCATCAGGAAGAAGCTGACTTGAGGAAGATTTGATCGGATTTTGCAAGGGCTGAGGGTGTTTCTGTCTCAGTATTTTTACTATTTTGTACGTTTCCTGAATGTTGCCACAAGTTGCAGCTTGTTCAGCGAAGTGTACTTGTTGTTCCAGCTAGACAGCATTGGCACGTCGGACAGCTCTGATTTTTCTCTCGGGAGATTATTCAACCTTGCACTGCTACATTCTTCAAGCAACCTGAAGGTAGCACCTGTGATCCATTCAGCCTGCTTTGTTGGTCTCTGGCCTGGGGTACAGTTAACTGCATTAGTGATCAAGTCTCTAAGTTTCCTCCACAAGGGACTCAATATCAGCTGTGGCCTGGATTGGGTGGTTGGAGAGCTCATCGTAGTAGTCATAGCTCAAGCAACTTAGTAGTCATGTACTGTAGTTTGGCGGTATACATTTTAAGTGCTTGTTTCATGTAAATGCTTATGATGCGTTTTTTTTATTTAAAAAATTTTTTCACAATATTTGCCTCAAAGGTTTTCCCAAAGAACATTGACGAAAAGGCCTGAGTAGTAGTTTATACAGAATTTCACAAGTTTCGATACGACACTAATTGTGTCGTTAAAATGGCAACATTAATTTATGTAAATTTCTGTGATTCACTTCTGTAAAATGACAAACGTATACAATAATATGGACGACGAATGTAACTTTCCCTGAGCTGCATTCCACAATCATTGCATATACATCTCAAATGTGTGGCCCTCAATGGGTTTCTCTCATCTCCCATTCCTGTTCAGGCTGGAGTTCCTCAAGGCAGTGTTCTGGGCCCTGTGCTTTTTCTGGTCTTCATCAATGATCTCTCCGACTCTCTGGAAAATCCTCCGTTCTCTTTGCTGATGACGCCGCTCCATATCTCAACCCTCAGATTGGCAGTCTGCAGCCTCTTCACTCTCTGCAGACTAGGACAATATCACAAACTGGTCAAACAAGTGGAACATGTCTTTCAATGCTGACAAATCTCAAACTCTCACTTTGCCTCTCCGAAAAGACCATCTGGACAACCCTCCCATCTACTTTCTGAGCAATCCTCTTGAAGAAGTTTTGTCACTCAAGCTTTTGGGTCTCACTCTCTGCCATGATCTTTCCTGGGAAAACCACATTTCCAAGCTGGCCTCCAAAGGCAGTCGCCGACTCCGTCGTGCGAAGTCCTTTCTGGGCACTACTGAGCTCCTCACCACATACAAAGCTTTCATCCGCAGCTCAATGGAATACTGCTCTCCCCTCTGGGCTGGTGCTCCTGCCTCACACCTAGCTCGGCTTCACGCTGTTGAAACCAAAGCTTTCAGAATCATTGGAATCTCCCGTGATGAAGCTGATTCTGAGGGCCTTTCTCCCCCTCACAGCAGGCAGGTAGGTGGTCTTTCTGTCTTCGACAGACTCCTCTCCGGCCTTGTTCCCCCTGTTCTGTCTGTGCTCTGTCCCCCAAATATTCCTGCAGGACGCACAAGATCTGCCAGCAACCCTCTTCTGGTGAAACTGCCAAAATCAAGAGTCTCTGCTCACCTTCACTCCTTCATGCCTCTTTTCTCCCGCCTCTGGAACAAACTCCCACACTCTCTTCAATCCCTCTCCTCCCTCCAAGTCTTTAAACCAGCTGTTTACCACCATCTCTTATCTTCCCCCATCCAAAACCTTGATCTTTTCTACCCCCGTTAAAACACCCCAAATCCACCTCTTTCAATCCCCAACTTCTTTCCTGAAATTCCTAGTAGTGAAATTCTTAGTCGTGTTCATTTGCTTTATACCGTGTACCCCTCCCCCCTCCTTCCACAGATCTACCGAGGTCCCTGTTCTCTACAGTTGTTGTGCTTGTGTGCTTCCCTCTCCCTCCGGTCTCCCACTCCCTCCATTGCATGTTTTATGTGTCTGTGCATGTTTTCATGTTCAATGTGTTAGCTCTTACATGAGCCTCGATTCTGTATTTTTTTTAAAATGTACTCCACTGCATATGCATCAAATGCACAAATGCCTTTCTTACAAGCCGATGCAACCTTTCGATGCAATGCAGGGATTTTAATCAATAATGGAAAAAGGAACATAGGACAATAGCATTAGACTTGTGCCAAAGCATGTTGGAGGCAATACAGTATATCAAATGGTCACTTATCAATTTAATGAACCGGTCACATCAATTTTATATACTGGTACGGTTCACCAGAGGACCTGGGTTTGATTCCTGGTCTGTGTGTGTAATTTTCCCACATGTCAATTAATTACTTATCAATTTAGCTAGCAAAGAAAGGATTTTGATGACAAGAACGTTCAAAATGAAATATTGAGCTTCAGAATCCAGCGAAGTGCCTTTCTGTATCAAACTTTGTAAACAATCAGATGTTAGTTGTACAGCAGTGACTTTGTGCTAAACGTACCCACAATCATTGACAGCCATGAGGTTTGCGACCAACACGAAAGGGTATACGACAACACTGGTGAAACACTGAAAAAAAGAACAAGGGTGGGCAGGAGTGGATGTTATACACCTTCAAACCACAATACCATCTGGAGACAGTTCAAAATCCAAATGCAACACATGCCTTAGCAATACAGTTAACGCTGCTTAATAGCAACATTATTATTTTTTTTTTTCCACATAACACAAAACTATTTTTCATGATTAAGAATACGTTTCCATTCCACTCGTGCGACACAGCTTCCACAGAGAGTCAGACATTTAAGACAAAAATAAACCTTATTTTTACACTTTAGCATCACAGATCTAATGCATCAACCAGGCAAATAAGGTACATTCTATGAATGCAAACTAATGATGTAGATCGTAAAATAAAGGAAAATGCAGTCCCCTTATTACCAGCTTTCGTCACAGCCACACTTTTGTGATTTTGAGATTATACCAGGTTGCTAATGTGCACAAACAATTTGTTCATCTTGTTACTGAAACTCAGACAAGATGAACGAATCGTTTGAAAGCTGAAAGCATCGAGCCATTCTCACAGAGGCGAGGAATAGCTTGTATAAGACTAACTCGGAAAAAAAACAAAGTATGTCACTTGTGACTAGGCAACTATATGGTCGTTCACATGCTTTGGTTGTGAATAGGTTAAAATGGCATTCGATACACCATAACTAAATGGTATTATTCATAGAATACTTACCCCATGCAGTCGATTTGATGCGAGCCAACTCTTGTTTTTAAAGGATTTTTTGTGTGATAAATGTTAGCCCTTTCACGAGCCTCGATGTTGCATACAAAAAAATACAAAAAACACTCATTCCCCAGGCGGAGTTCTTTACAATGAGCCACGTTTCAATTTTTCCATGGAGCTGTTTCAGAGATATGGAGGTCCAAAGTCTTTCGGTTTTCCAAGAAGGTGCCCATACCATGCGACCTATATATCCTAATTATCACAAAAATAATTCTACATGTGTAGACGCATACTATGGTGAACATTTCGTGCCAATCACACCAATGGATGCTGAGAAAATGAATTTTTACAAGCGTTACGCCTAGGTCCCCCGTCGGTGAAGTGATGCGAGTTGACAAAGTGGAAGACGCAAGGCGGCGATCTTGGATTTCGACGTGGCGACCCAATTTTCAATAGCGTTCTCCCTTATGCGTCAATACACCCACACACCAGATTAGAAGTTAGTACTTCGCTTATTTTTCAAGACATTCCGCTCACAAGGTTCAGACATACATGGCGTCAGACATACATGGCGGCGGCCATCTTCGATTTTGCCGTGGGTTGCACCCACACACCAAATTTGAATGCGGTCCTTCGCTTACGCATGCACGTACGCACGCATGCATGCACGCACGGACGGACAAACCATAGTCCCCCTTTCGCTCCGCGGTGCGACGGGGGACAAAAATGCAGATAAATACCACCGCCATGCCGAATCTGGCCCCATCATCTGGCAATAAACCATTTCCGACCAGCCTCACACATAATAGTTATAAAAGGATCTTCCACGCGTCATGCATAAAACAGCTGTACGTGCACTTAAACCATCCCCCATCAGGCCATTCGACACTCGTGGTTTTCCATGGGTGTATTCACGGTTTTTCTGACCTGCTTCAACATTCGCGGCCCTGTGCTTCAGGTATTCGCGTTTTATTGTGGGCATATTCAGGCCTGGCCTTGATGAGGACTACATAGTCCATGCCTGGAGCCTTCTACATAAATATAAAAAAAGTATTCACAGTTTTTCACGCAATTTTTGAATTTCCCTTATGAGTCACGAACCACTGGAAACCTGTCCCCCTTTTTTCCATTGAAGCAATGCCCCGACATTCGCGGATTCGACCTTCATGACATTTTAAAGGAACGTATCCCCCACGAATGTCAGGGTGGAACTGTATGTATACACATACATTATATATATATATATATATATATATATATATATATATATATATATATCTTCAATGCATTTCTACTTATTCACACATACATACGCATGCATATACTGACGCTAACATTCGGGGTCTGCCTCGCAGGCACGTAAGACATCGGCCATGACAAAGCTCGCAGTGTTAAGTGTGGAAAAGAGGAGATTGCGGCTGGCTCAATAGCGCAGTGGGCTGTTGATGCGTTATCAACGGAGGTCCGTGGTTCGAGCCCCGCATTGAGTCAGAATTTTTTCACACTTAGCCCCTCGCAGGAATTTGATTCCTGTTTGTAAAATTATATATGTATATATATATATATATATATATATATATATATATATATATATATATATATATATATATATATATATATATATATATATATATATACATACATATATACATACATACATATATATATATATTGTAACGGATTTGAGAATTGTGTTTTTTTTATTGTGGTAAAATATCACCCTCCTTCCTCCATTTGGTGTATAAAGGTCAAAGGTCGTGCCCGTAGTTATTCCATAAACAATCACGTAGCAAATCATAGATTTCCTCCTTGTTCAGTAGTTATCTCCTTATTATGTGTATTAGATTAAGGCTGTGTCTTCCATTAATTAACACTCCATTGGACCAAATTCAAACAAGGTAATTCCCTTCACATTCCCCTTTCGTCAATTGCCAACTGCATTGGGCGGTTTGCTGCATTCCGCTGCTGCTGTGGGGTTGTGGTTTTTCGCTGCAAGACTCCATTCGCCACGAGGTCATCTCGGAGCAGAAGGTGGGAGGAGTCGGCCCAGTGCCGGGAACAAGGCGTGGCCTTGCCAACGCCTCCTCTAAGGGCGGGATCGGTGAGCCCTCGCGACCAATCAGGGCCGAGGCGAGCTCACCGATGGGCGTGTCCTGGAGGCCGGCGGCTTGATCGCCCGAGGCGTTATATAAGTGCGCGCGGAAGCCTTTGGGAGGAGTCCTGAGAGTTGCGTCAGAGAAACGGCAGGGAGTCCTGAGAGTTGCGAGACGGGAGATCCGGCAAAGAGACAGCAAGCCATAAGGGAGAGGAAGAGAGACAGCAAGCCATAAGGGAGAGGAAGAGACAGCAAGCCTTGTGAAGAAAGAGACAGCAAGCCTTGTGAAGAGAGAGACAGCAAGCCTTGTGAAGAGAGACGTGCAACCTGCGGGAGTACGAGTGAGGGAGACGCTGTTGCCAACCAGCCTTGCCGCAACGGGCTCTAACGCGTTGCTAGGAGCATCCCGGCGGTGTGGACCAGAGGGCGGAGAGCCGGCGGCTGCTCGCTCCCGGCCCGGTCGTCCTACCATCCCACCGGAACCTTCCTCTCCTTCCAGCGATTCATCCCTATCATCATCCCCCGTGTAAGTCTGATTGTTCGTCCGTCTTCTGTGTTGTCCTGGGGTTGTAAGTAAGACTGCCATAGTTAAGTTAAGTTTCACTGTGTCCTTCTGGTCCGTCCCTCTTTCTGCATTATTTTATTATCCTTCCTTCTTCCTTGGTTTCTTTTGGTTGTAAATAGCAGTAATAAATAATAGTCGTATTTCCAACCTTTTGCCTTCGTCTTCCTCTTCTTCACATCCGTCGTCTTTGTCTTTTCCCCATTGAAAACCTGTGGCACGATTTGGCCAACGCTCAAGGATCGGGTCTAGTATCTGTTAATAGTTCGTGCCGCGGTTGCTAAAACCGCTCGGCAATTAACATCTGTCCGCGGTACGAACGGGGCTGTGCACCGGCCTTTCCGGAGGTCGCTGGGCAGCGTCAGGGACCACGTCGGTCAGTTATAGAAGAGGGGATTAATCCCCCCTCTAAGGGGAACAGAGGCCGACGTTGGGTTCCGTAACAATATATATATATACACGTAGTAGGAGACCAGCCTGTAGGTCCCGTGACCAAATTCTGGGAACAAAGGTTTGAAAGTGTTTTTGTGTTCCCTGATGAATACCGAACAATTTTGACTTGGGCTGCCCCCTTGAAAATGTCAGGCATTTCCGGGAAGGGTCAACAAAGGTCAAACAGGGGTCAAAATTCAAATATATTCCAATCGTGTCGATATGCATATCAAATTACTCGTCTAGTCATGAGGATTCCAAAAATGTATAGTTTGTTATACCTCCAACCTTAAATTAGGGCGCTATGGTCAAAAACGTCGAAAGGTCAATGCACTTTTGACTGGCGGTCAAATTCACCAACACAGTTAACATTGTCCGATTCTAATGATTTTAGTGTCTAATAATATGTTTTCTGACATGGCAAATTCAAATAAGCAACTTTTAAAAGTAAAGGTGGTTGCCATAACCTTGAAATTTCAAAATGGCTGCTAAAAGGTTAACATAAATTAGCCAAAAACAACAATTTTCTTCCCAAACCCATGGATAAGAAATTATTAAATGTTTGTCACCGTAACATCACGAACAATTGAAACACTCCATTTTTAAAACAAAATAATGATTTTTAATTATGTGTATCATTTTTCTTTAGAGCACATGTTCGATATAATATTGTGTACCATATAAAGTGTATAGGTAAATGATGATGTTGGGCTGTGAATATCTGGTAGTCATTTGTTCTGTTTCATGACGTCCACATACTAGTAATTTTTACAAACATTTCTTCTGTGTATTGATGTAAAGTAAATATGATTAGGATCCCCATAGGATCAAGACTAACATCTGCTCTGTATTTTTATATTTTAGATCTTCTGGGAACAATGTCAGCACCAAAGTCAACACCAGTACTGAAGCCTCAACCAAACAGAAAAAGAAAACGAGAGGAAATATCTGGACTATGTATTTTGTGTAATGAACAATGCGATGAAGATAAAAGCAACATTTCTCCTGAAGCATGGGAACGCATGAAGGGCAAAGCACAAGATTGGAAAGGGTTGCATAAATTTGGAACTGTTTATGATTCAGTCAATTGGGATGCAGGACCGAATGGTGTCTATTTTCATAAGGCATGCAGGACTGCATTGGCAGCTCAACGTGGACTTCAACAAGCATTAAGAAAAAGAGATCAAGAACAGAAACAACAAACAGTGGACACACAAGAAACGCATGCAAAAGACCAGCAGCAAGCTGGACGATCTTCACGTAGCACAGGTCTCCTTCATGAAAATAATCTGTGCATTTGGTGTATGAAACCAGAAGACTTGAAAATTTCCAAAACATTATGTATTATCCAACAGTTGAATGCGTGGAACACCTTCAAGTCACATACAATACACTTGGAAGATGACCAGATGAGAGAAAGAATTTTAACTGTCATAGATTCTACCCCTGATCCCTTTGCGTCAGAAATACACTATCATCGTTCCTGCTGGATGAAGTATGTGAAGCCTCACTACAAACATTCTGATTCATCTGGTGACCGAATGCACTTACAGAACGTGCGACTTACAGAGGTTAGACAGATGTTTTTTAGGCATGTCCGTACAGTTGTGCTGGAGATGAATGAGCCAAGAACATTACAGGGTCTTCTGGTTGATTATAACCAAATGAGTGCAAACTTTGGTTTTGAAACTGTGATGAAAACCAGCACTATAAAACAAATGCTTCAAAATGAATTCAAAGACAACATTGGATTCCATGATCGTTTCCACAAGAACCAGAGCACAATTGTCTATGATGCATCTGCTGGTGGAAGTTACATTGAAGCAGCCATTTTTTCTTGGGGAATAAGTGATGAACAGTTACTAAACAATGTTGCAAGGCGTCTGAGAAAGAAGTTTACAGAAGAAGTGGGTTTATCTTGGCCTCTCCGTGTTGATGAGCTTGAAAATATTGAAGAACCCCATGAACTTTTGCGCCAACTTTTGACATGGCTCAAGGATCCTGATTCCAATGACTTTACTGAAGCATGTCATGATCCACAAATTGCTGCTTTGGCATCCCTCTTGTTTTCGTTCATCACCGGCAAACACACATCCTTCCAAACAGAGTTATCAGTGACTCTTCATGGATTAACTCGGAGTCGTGAAATCATTGACATCTTGAAAAAATTTGCTCTTGGAATAAGTTACAAAGATGTTCTTGCTCTGTATGAAGGTTGGGCCATGGATGATATCAAAGCAAATGTTGCTTGTCCTGACGAGTTAGCAGATTGTTTTCCAGGAACAGGTATCCTAGATAACGATGACTGGTTTTTTTTTTTGGTTTTTTTTTGTTTTGTTTTTTTGTATACAAGGTCGAGGCTCGTGAAAGAGCGAACATTAATCACACAGAAAGACAAACCGACACATAAAACATATAACATAGGGAGCGGTAGACAAGATGGGGAGAGAGGGGGAAGGACACAAACACAACATTTGAGAGCAGTGACCGAGAGACATGGAGACATCGAGAGATCTGAGAGAGGGCGAGGGCTTGGGGGGGGGGGGGGCGTGGGAAGGGGGCGGTGGGAGAGGTATAAAACATATGGACTTTGCGCGCAAACATATGGACTTTTGCGGTATAAAACATATGGACTCTGGCCATCGCAGACTTCAAAGATGATACATTGACAGGGGCCGATACATCTCACCGGACCAATGTTATGTTTGTACAACCTGATGATGTTACATCAATGGACTCAGAGGAGGGTCGTCCTATACTTCAATTGACCAAGTCTGAAGATTTGAAAGATTTAAGTACTTTACAACACAAGATTCATCCTTACAAAACAGTCAAACGTGGCCAGCCAGCAGTTCGTCAGGAAATTGATATCTCACTTCAAACAAGTGATGAGCAAAGAAAGCGAGGTGTTATGCACGTGTTGGCCCGTCTGGATATTGCAGGGAAGACTTACCAGCTGATGAACAGAAAGTTGGAAGTTTCACTGGGTTCCAGGCTAATATCCATGAGTATGTGGTGAAAAGTACAGCATACTATTTTCTGACATTTCCAAAGCCACCTCAGAAGTCAGTGGTTCACGAGGTTATGTGTCGCATGGTCACCGCAGCCGAGTGCAAGTCAATGCCATTTATTCAGCTGGTAGGCGACCAACCAGTCTATGCCCTTATTGTCCAGCTGAAAAATGAGAATCCTGAGAAATTTCAACTTATCCTTCCATTCTTGGGTCCATTCCACGCTCACATTTCCTTCATATCGGCGATAAACAAGCGGTTCCATGGCTCAGGTTTATCTGAAATTCTTGTGGCAGCCGATATAATTTCAGAAGGATCAGTTGACCAAGCACTTCGTGGTAAACACTA